>NW_012267301.1:7111576-7133224 GCF_000151885.1 Dipodomys ordii
CCACTTCCAGCTTTTTTTTTCTGCTTATGTGGTGCTGAGGAATTGAACCCAGGGCCTCATGCATGCAAGGCAAGTGCTCTACCACTGAGCCACCTTCCCAGGCCAAAGTTTGTTTTTTAACATAACGACTTGTACATCTCATTATTTCAGTGGGTCACCTGTATCCCTATTTAAACGATTTGTTTTTGCCCTTCCCCTCCACAAATTATACCAACATCAAATACAGGGAGAGCAGGGGTTATACCGTGGGGGAGGGACATATAAAGCAACAAAAAATCATCTTATAAATATGTTAGAAACAATTGCATGAAAGAGAAAAAAAACCTTTGAGTACTTATCTTTTCCTTTTCCTTTGTATTAACTTTCACATCGATTATAAATGAAAATTTAGCATTAGAATGATAGCATTTTTAATCAACTAGACATTGATAAAATGCACACAGCCTAAAGATCTTGAGACAGTTGAGAGGAACACAGTGGTAACTTGCTTAGCCTCAGGATCTGCCTCTTGTCAGGCTGTGCATCAGCACCTGCTGGGTTGTTGTCAGGACTGTGGGTTTATTTATTTATTTTTATTTGTTTGTTTTGTCAGAGTGATGAAGTATGTGATAAAAAGCCACTTACAGGAGGAAAGATTTGTTTGCCTTTTGTTCTGAGGTTTCGTCTATGGTCTGCTGACTCTTTTGGTCTTAGGCCTGTGGTAGGGCAGACATCACTGTAGAAACATGTAGCAGAGGACAGCTGTCCACCTCATAGCAGCTGGGGGAAGAGAGAGAGAAAGGGAGAGGAAAGGGAACCAGGGAGGGAGGGAGAGAGAGAGAGAGACAGAGAGAGAGATAGAGAGACAGAGAGACAGAGATAGACAGGGAAACAGATGTCTCTCACTCCCAGTGACCTACTGGCTCCAATCACATCCCGTCTTCCCTAGTTTGTACTGACTCTCTCAGTCATCCATTCAATTATGAATCCATCAATGGACCAATCTACTGATTTAGGTCAGAGAATCCTGATCCAGTCACTTTCCCTGCCCCCCACCCTGAACATGGCATTTGGAACCAAGCTTTCAAGCATGAATCTTTGGGGAATATTTCCTATTGAAATCATCACAAGGGATGATATTTGTAGCTAGGTATGGAGAGAGAGAATAGAACTGACAAACTGAGGTCAGCTTCCAGGTTTGCTGTAGTTTAAATTGTTTTCTGTGCTACGGATGGAGGCTGGTCTGTTTTCTGTGTGTCTGACCTTAAGAGAATTGTGGCGATAGAAGGAGTCCACCTGAGCTATTTGGTCCCTCCGCCCACCCCCCTGCCCTTTTGCCTGAGGTGACTCAGTAGGCTCTTATACAGAGACAGGAAAATCTCTGAGCCCTCACATGCTCTAGTTGGCAAAATTAAGAGTTCCTTGGAAAATCCCTGTCCACTCAATTATGAATCCATTAGTGATTTTTTAAAGTATTTTAAACTAACTTTTTACCATTTTTCCCCAAGTTTTTTTTTTATCGCATGTTTACTGTAGGAAAGTTTTACAGAAATTACAATGAGGGACTGGGAATGTGGCATAGTGGTAGAGTGCTTGCCTAGCATGCATGAAGCCCCTGGTTCAATTCCTCAATACCAAATAAACCGAAAAAGCCAGAAATGGTGCTGTGGCTCAAGTGATAGAGTGCAAGCCTTGAGCACAAAGAAGCTCAGGGCCAATGCCCAGGCCCTGAGTTCAAGACCCAGGACAAATGTCAAACAGAAATACTACAGTGAAAATAAGGGATATATTCTTGCTCTTCTTACTTCTGTACCATTCCCAGTTAGCCAGTCAGAGGACATCTGTACTTTGACTTCTGGTAGATTGGTTTTACCTGCTGTTGATCTTCATGGGGAATAAGGGAGTCAGATGGCATATACTGAATGGAATCTGTTCAACACTGTGTCTGTGAGCAGCAGCATCTTTCTGTCAGATTGGCATGTTGCAGTTGTTACAGCTCTGCTGCTTATTCTGCAGAAAGATGTCCCAGCATTAATACAGCATCTTCTCACAAAGCTCTCTGCCTTTACATTACCTTCATACTACATTTGGATATATCATCATCATCATCATCATCATCATCACTATCATCATCATTTTGCTAGTACTTTTTTTAGTGTTGGTTCTGGGGCTTGAACTCAAGGCCTAGATGTTTGTCCTTGAACTTTTGTGCTCAAGGCTGGCATTCTACCACTTGAGCCACATCTCTACTCTAGCTTTATGTGATTAGTTGGAGATAAGAGTCTCATAGACTTTACTATTTGGGCTGGCTTTGAACTGTGATCCTCAGATCTCAACTTCCTGGGTAGATAGGATTATAACCACCAATACCTGGCAGTACTGTTGTTTGAACTCAGGGCCTTCTATTTTCTGGCCTTGCTTGCTGGGTTGATACTCTACCACTTATGCCATGCCTCCAGCCTGGCCTTTTCTCATTATTTTACAGATAGAGCCTCAAGGACTTTTTTGCCCAGGCCAGCTTCAAACTTCCATCCTCTGGATTTTAGCCTCTTTATTAGCCTGTAATCCTTTATAGACATGAGATACCTATTCCTGATCTCTCATTATTTATGTATCATTTATAGTGATTTTTTTTTGCCAGTCTTGGGGCTTGAACTGAGGGCCTGGGCACTGTGTCTGAGCTTCTTTTGTGCAAGGCTAGCACTCTACCACTTGAGCCACAGCACCACTTCTGGCTTTTTGTGTTTATATGGTACTGAGGAACGAACTCAGGGCTTCATGCATGCTAGAAAAGTACTCTACCACTTAGCCACATTCCCAGCCTCTAGTGATTTTTTAAATGGCTATTCAGGTGTATTCATGGTATCTTATTATTACAGTTGTTTTATTAAGTGTCCAAGTTATTGGACATATGTATTGTTTCTAATTATTTGCTCTTACAGAGAATGATGTGATGAATCTGTTGGACACAGATTTTCTGGGTTGATTTTTATGGGCTGAAGGGCTTTCAGGCTTTTATTAGTTATTGCCAAATGGAAGCACAGATTCCTAAGTGTTCTAGAAAAGTCCCCAGGAACATGACCCTTGGGCCTTGTGTGTAGTGTTAAAGGTGATTCAGACTTTCAAGACATTGTTGTGAGAATATTCAGCCCAGTGTGTGGCCATTATGAACTGAATAAGCCCTCTGTGACAGATAATAAATCCGTAAGACCCACCATGCGTGGGATTCCTGTACTGGGCCTGATAGCAGGAGACAAGCATCCAGTTGGCCCCATTCACAGACGATTGTATGCTTTGATGCTCTGCTCACCAGCTCACAGTATCTGTCAGCTTTCATTGAATAGGCATTTTTCCAGGTGCTAGGATTATGGGAAAGGCTGTGAAATCTGAAATTAGCTCTCTGATTCAAAGAGTGGCCTGCCATTTTTTTTCTGTGTGACCTTCAGCAAGTTTCCCTCTTTTATTTTTTGGGGTGTGTGTGTGTGTGTGTGTGTGTGTGTGTGTGTGTGTGTGTGTGTGTGTGTGTGTGTGTGTGTGTGTAGGTGTTTGAGATAGTGTGGCAGTATATAGCCCAAACTGGCTTGAAACTCATGTTCCTTCTGTCTCAGCCTTCTGAGTGTTGAGATTACATGTGTACCTTACTATGCCTGGCAAGTTTGTCTCTGAACCTCAGTTTCTTGTCTGTAAGGTGGGATCAGTGTTATCTCACCCACGTGTCTGGCTTGTTTTTTATAAATATATATGATATATTATATCTCTTAATGCAGCATTCACACACACACATGGCATCTATTGGAGGCTCTATAGATTAATGGTTCTCTGAGGAAGTGCAGTTCTCTAACACAAATGTGCCAGGCAGATGGCACGGAGAGACCATACAGTGGTGTGGTGGCTATGCATGGGAGCTGGGCAGTGTCTACAGCAGTATTAGATTTCCAGGGACTCACGCAGTGGCTGACCCTGCCACTGACCCTCCTTGCTTTTCCTTTGGGGTTACTATTCCCTTTTCTGTGTGGTTACATAAACTCCCAAACACTGTGGTTATAACTGAGGTATCATCTCAAGAAGAATATCAGTGGAACCACTTTCTCTCTCCTCACAGATGCTTTAATTAAATTCCCATCATGAAAACAATTAGGCAAAGATTTGCTATACCTAGCCAGTCAATAATTCAGGGACAGAATCTCATGAAAAGCTTTTGATGTTCTGGAAAGTGCCATGTAAAGAATTCGGAGGTGGTAGGCTTTACAGGGATGAAAGGCAGGTGTAGGAAAATTCAAACTGTCCCATCTCTTGAGTGAAACACAATACATTTCAAAGCTGTGGTGAAAAGAAAGGCTCAGGACAAAAGGCTTGAAGTACTGAGATTCTATATTATAAGAAAAGAAAATCCAAGAGCTAAGTCACCTCACTTAAAGTCTCTTTTAAGTGAAGGGTGGGCCCAAAGTTAGCAACTTTGCCAAAAATGGTTCTTGATAGCACAGTGCCAACATTTATTTCTATAGAAAACTTTTTGTATATTCCTAAAATGATGCACAGAAGGACATAATAAATAAGTAGCCTCTCCACTTCAAATTCCCAGATTCTGTTTGTTAACAACTCAGTGTGTGTGTGTCTTATCTGTTGGGTAGCTCTTTTCCATCCATTCATCCTCGGATACATCCCCCATATCCCTTCATCTTTTACCCTCTCTGAGCTGAAACTGTGTATTGTATAATCTGCTTTGTTTTATGGAAGAATTTGTCGTCTAATTCTAGAAAAGGATTTAAGTTTGTGATATGTAGCAAAGAGAAAATGTCTAATTTGCTTTATCTGTGAATGTTGAGGGAAGGTGTAACATTTTCTTCTGTCTGTCTCTCTGTCTGTCCGTCTGTCTCTGTCTCTCTTTATTCTTTCAAGACTCAGACTAGAGGGGAAGGTGGCTTAGTGGTAAAGTGCTTGCCTTGCATGCATGAGGCCCTGGATTTGATCCTTTAGCACCACATAAACAGAAAAGGCCAGAAGTGGCTCTGTGGCTCAAGTGGTAGAACGCTAGCCTTGATCTGAAGAGCTCAGGGACAGTGCCCAGGCCTAGAATTCAAACACCACAAATGAACCAAAAAAAAAGACTGGAACTAGAGCTCAGTATCAGTTGCTTTCACTCATTGGCTGCTACTCTTCTTATTACCTGAGCTCCACCTCCAGCCCCAAGGTTGATTATTTTTTTCTCTGACTCTCTTAAAATATAATGGGTTAAATGCTCATCTGGTTGATGATAAGGGCATGCCCCATTGTTCTCTGATATGTGGACAAGCTCTGATCCTATTTTTCTGAAGACTCACCCCTCATCCCCCTAGCAAAAGCTGAAGGAAGAAATTCTGGTTGGAATATGATGCCAGGGAGACTTTTTATTAATCTCTTGCCTACACTTGCCTTGATAACTGAAGAGTTCATCTCTCCTGAGAATGGGAGACTGTTCAACTTTTCATTTTTAAATATTGAAATCACTGTAACATTCTGCTCTGACTACTCAGGAATAGAGACAGGAGAGATTAGTGTCACTAGGATATAGTTTTACTAGAGAAAATCATTTTAAATAGGCTTAAATCTTAGAAGCTGCTTAGACTGAAAGTGTTTGTGTCAGATTGGGTGGGATAATTGTGTGTGTATATGTGTATGTGTACGTGTGTGTGTGTGTGTGTGAGAGAGAGAGAGAACATGGCGAAGGAAATAAAAAGAGGGGGGAAGGGGGAAGAAGTTCTAAAGGCTTTCTTTCACTATGTACATGATCTGAATACTGAATATAGAGGCTGTTACTGGAGAGAAGATCTGAGGGAGAGGTCCTGGGCAGGGGGTGTAGGTGAGCACTAGAATGACTGCCTGGCATGCATGAGGCTTTGGGTTCCATGCTCAGCACTAAAAAAAAAGTTTTGTTTCTTTAAAAAAATTATCTTTACCCAGAAATGGAGAGTCAAAGAGTGAACACATGCTACAGTGGTACTCACTAGACATTATGTGGAAAATGAACTATACAACTTGTGGGTGAGTATGGGAGGGAAAGGGGGACATTGTCCACAAAGAAATGTACTCATTACGTGACCTATGTAACTATAACTCCGCTGTACATCATCTTTATAATAACAATAAAAGTTACCTTTTAAGTAGGTATACAAAGGAGTTGCCATTTAACAAAGAAGCTTATAGCTATGATATCTTGATCAGTGTCATTCCTTTAAAAAAAAAAGTCTTTCGTAGCCATTTCGATTATAGCCATAGCTTGTTGGATCTGGTATTTTTTCAGAATACTTTTTCCCATGCATTTTTAAAATTGTTATTATAAGGGGGGTTTATAGTTTTGTTATTATAAAGGGGGTTTATAGTTATGTAAGTCTGGTAAATGACCGTTGACTATTAACTAGCCACAGGTGTTTTATTTATTATTATTATTTCTCTGAGCTCATTGATTATTTTCTGTGACGTTGGTGTTTGAAGACAGAAGACAGGAGAGAATTCTGTTGCCTTCAGGATTAAAATCCAACTTCAAAGTCCCAGACCATTTTCAGTGTGGTTCTTACTTCCTCTTTCAGCCTCATCTCTTGATATCTCTTACATCTATCTTTTGCCCCAGAATTTCTGGCAAGATGTGGGAAGACCTTCTCAGGCCCACGTTCTGTACTGCATTTTTAGATAATACATGACTCCTCCAACAGTCTCTGTTGCCTTCTGCCTTTTTGCTTGGGTTTCCTCTGGTGGCATTGTGGTTGACTTGTGCTTTTGCTCTGGTGGAATGCTTTTGTCTCCATTTGCTGACACGTGCCCCGCTGTCTGTATTTCCCACTAGTCAGATCTAGTGGATAGAGATTCTTTCCTTTGCAATGGCTTCTAGCACTCAGTAGGACGCTTAGTATCTATTAGCTGCACAGTCAGCACAGTGAACAGATGAATGTGGCAAAGTTATGGGTTTATGATGCTGCCTGTGTTCAGCTTTTGTGTGTTTGGGTAAGTTGTCATTTCTCCTGTGTTTTATTAGTGTATATTAATAGCACAAAATAATGGGTTTTATTTGACATTTTCACTAATGCATATAACTACCTTGATCATAGTTATACTCTTTCACCCTTTCTTATTCCAAATAATCTCTCTTCTCTTCTCTTTGAAGGATTTGTACATGTTTCTTTTAGCATTTCTTTTTTTCTTTCTTTGTGCCAATCCAAGGGCTTAACCTCAGGGCCTGGGTGCTGTCCCTGAGCTTATTTGTTCAAAGCCCACTAAGAATCGCACAGACTTCCTGCCTGGTCTGGCTTTGAACAGCAATCATCAGATCTCAGCCTCCCGAGTAGCTTGGTTTACAAGTGTGAGCCATCTGTACCTTTCTCCCTTTCAGCATTTTGAATATATTATTTAGTTCTCTCCTGACTTGTAAAGTTTCTATTGAAAAGTCTACTGACAACCTTATGGAAGCTCCCTCTCTGGTATATGATGAACTGCTTTTCTGTTGTTTTCAGTATTCTGTCTTTGTGAGTTTCCTCACAGTGTGTCTTGGTGTGGATCTCTTTGGATACCAATTTGAGTTTGTTGAGGTTTTTAAATTTGTATCCTATGTCTTCTGTTGAGCTTAGGAAGTTTTGGTTGTTATTTCTTGATACAGGTTTTCTGCTCTGTTCTCATTTTCTTTTGAGACTCCCATAATATATATATATTGATCTCCTTGATGATGTCCCATAAATCTTAGTTCTTGTCACTTTTCTTCATTCTGTTTGTTTTTGCTTATCTGATTCAATTTTTTTGGTTCATTCTTTGTGTTTGTTTTGTTTTGTGTTTTTTTTTTTTATGTCGGTCATGGGGCTTGAACTCTGGCCTGGGCGCTGTCCTTGTGCTCTTCAGCTCAAGGTAAGTGCTCTATGGCTTGAGCCACAGCACCACTTCCTTGTTTTGTGTTTTTGTGGCAGGGTCATGCCAGGTAGCCCAGGCTAGCCTTGAACTTGATATCCTCCTGCATCACCCTCCAAAGTACAGATCACATAGATGTGATTCACTGAACCTAGCTAAATTTGTTGCTTCTTTCTATTTGATAAAGCTGCCATTTTTCAACACCTGAATTTTTGTTTCTTTTATTTTATTGTAAAGATGCTGTACAGAGGGGTTACAGTTACCTGAGTAAGGTATTGAGTACATTTCTTGTCAAACATTGTATGTTTTTAATGTTTCTTTTCTATTTCTTTTTCTTCATGCCATCATTTTCCTGATTTAATTTAATAATCTGTGTTCTTTTTTTTAGTTCACTGTTTTAAAGAAGAGTATTTGAAATATTTTGTCAGGAAGTTCATAGGTCTGTTTTTTTCTTTTTCTTTCTTTCTTTTTTTTTTTGTCCCTTGTGGAGCTTGAACTCTGGCCTGGGCACTGTCCCTGAGCTCTTCAGATCAAGGCTAGTGCCCTACCACTTGAGCCATAGCACCAATGGCTTATTGGAGATAAGAGTCTCACAGACTTCCAACCTGGTCTAGCTTTGAACCCTGATCCTCAGATCTCAGCCTCCTGAGTAGCTAGGATTTCAGGTGTGAGCCTCCTGCACTGGGCTAGATCTATTTTTTTTAGGCTTAGTTTCTAGATATTTGGTGTTATGGTTGGGTCATGTTTTCTTGTTTTGTTGTGTGTGTTGTATTCGTCTATTAAACTTTGGGCGTATGAAGAAAATCTGGCTCTCCCATTCTTTATTTACTGAGGAAGACCTTCACCAGTCAGCCCAGCTAGAGCTCTAGGGGCTTCTAACACATTTGAGGACCTGTCTTCCTTCTGTGTGATTCTTTCCACTCGAGGAAGTTTGCTCTATTTTCAAGAGCCATAATCAGTGATCCTTTTGGTAGTCTGTCCAAGGCACTGCAGGCTTTCTGATGTTACAACAAGTAACATGTTTGCTTTTACTCTGGTGGCAACGAGGCATGCCAAGTCTACTGCTTGCTGTTCCCCTTATGACTCTTGCTAAGTCAATGGCTTAGGCCTCCCCCTTACAAAGCCAGAATGTGGATGTACGCTAATCTCTTCTCTTTCTGTCCTGATGGAGAAGCCAGAGGCTAGGAGTTTTTCTCCTAATTGTGCAATGCTGTTTTGGTTAGGAGAAGGTTACCTTGGGTGCATGCAACAGACTTGATTATGTTTTGATGCAGCTCTTCTTGGCTTTTGTATTCACCTGGGGTGCTGACACTTCTTAATTGGTTTTTGGAGTTCTTGCAAAGGCAATTTGGTTTCGTATTTCTGTTAAGTCAGTGTCTCCATTGGGGAAGGAGGGCTGGGGCTTCCTGTTCTGTGTCTTACTTATGTCATTCTCAAGTGTAGTTGAAATCTCTGTCTTATGAGATGGATATAATTAATTTTGATAGAAATTTGATAACTAATACTGGTGGGGATGGCAGCACATCTGTTCTCTCTCATTCTCTTCTTTAGTCAAGGATTAAAGAAGTCATTCCAGATTTCTGACAATATTATCTCCTGTCTTTGTCTGCTTGTCTGCTTTAGTATCAGAAGCTAATGTTTCATAAATGCAAGTTATGTCAGTCATTCCTATATTTCTATTACATGTACTAATTCCCTGTTCATAATAGGTATAAAAAGGAGATACTTGCTGTGATTATTCCTATTTTATATGTGAGAAAAATGAGTCACAGAGAATCTAAATAACTAACCCAAGCTCATAAGGCTGCTAAGTGTCTAAGATTATGTATATATGTATGTATATACACATACATACATGTATACATACATACATACATGTATGCATGTATGTATCTTTATCTATGTATTTATCCATTCATCTATCTATCCTGGGAGATGGACTTCAAGGACTTGTACTTCCTTGCTATGTAGGCACTCTACCATGAACAGCTGAGTCAACAGCTTTGTCTTTTAGTTACTTTGGGATAAGTCTTTTGGTTTTGCCCAGGCTAACTTGAACCATGATTCTTCTGTTATGTTTTCTATCTAGCTGGGAAGACAGGTAGATACCACCATGCCTAACCACCAGATCCTTATTGGTTGAACTCCTACTGATTTGTTGAAATCCCACTAACTTTTTGCCAGGTATTACCTTCCACCATGATCTTTATAATCTCTGCCTCCTGAGTAGCTGGGATTGTAGGTGTGTACCATTGCACCCTGGCCCTTCACATTCAGTAGTGAAGGAGTACTTTACAGCACAAAATGGATATTCTTTAATTCATGATTATTGTTTATTAAACTGTGAGCCATTTTAAAATAGTATCTATTGTTGCAATAGACAATTATGATGGATATTATTTTTTGTGTATTGTAAGTTGGAATTGTGTTGCTAGAATATCTATAATTTATATTTCCAAATGTAGTAACCTCCACATTATATTTTTAATTTTATTTCTTTTTTTTAGGACAGAGTTTACTCAAAGAGGGAGAATTTCCATCACAGGGGCTGGATTTCTCAACTGTATTTTGGAAACTTTTGCCAGCACATTCTTAAGACAGGGAGCCCAGAAGGTAAGCTTGCTTTCACTTTGAGCCAACATTCATTTTAAGAGACAGTAATGAATAAGATATAAAAAGATACACAAGAAGAAAAATCTGGTTAATAGACAAATATATCCAAAACCAATTCTTCTTAATAATTATTATTAAATGCAAATCAGGGTAAAACTCAAGCACTACTTCTGGCCCATTAAATTAAACATATGCCAATGAAGAATAGGTGATAGCATGTTGAATACTTATAGCTTAATTACAAGAAATAATCAGAATAATTATGTTATATGAATATAGCAACAGTTTAATAGAAAAGATAATTGCTAATGTTTATAGAGTGTATACTATTTAGTACTGAATATTGGAAGAATTTTTACTTAGTTTTTCTTGGGTTCTCATAAGGATTTGAAGTAGATATTGCCATCATGTAGCCTGGATAAGAAAAATATTGAGACATGTCCATTCTATTTTTCCCCCCAGACCTAGGGCTTGAACTCAGGTACTATCTCTGAGCTTCTTTTGCTTTAGGCTGATAGTCTACCACTTCAGCCACAGTGCCACTTCCGACTTTTTCTGTTTATGTGGTACTGAGGAATCGAACCCAAGGCTTCATGCATGCTAGGCAAGCACTTTACCACTAAGCCATCTTCCCAGTCCATGGCTATTCTTATAGTTTGTAGAAGAAACTAAGGGCCTCTGTGATGGTGCTTCAGAGACCCTTGGATGGTTCTGATGCTGGTATATCATGTTTTATGTAGATCTTTTCTCTTTTCTCTGTCTTATATGGTAATATACAGGACATTTAACTATCCTATATTCTTGCACTGGCATTATTTTCAGTGTATTCTTTATGCATGCTTATATGCCTACTACAGTGCTGAGTATGTTTCTATATTCCTAGCTGAATTTGCATCAATAATAATAATATAATATGCAATTTTATAAAATAAGCCTATGCATCTTTTGGGGGAAGCAATAGCATTTAAAAGCCAAATTAGGGTTCAAGGTTTTTCTTATCAAATTGATTACAAGTGTTCTCTTATGAAAATCATTTAATCTGATTGGCCTTATAAAAACAGACAGAGTTTGTCTGAGTACTATGGTTTGCCAGCTTACACTTTAGATAGATAAATATTGCTCAGTTAACATAAGCACGTCTGCATTTGATATGCCCATCAATCTCAACCTCTTAATGATTTTTAATCATATAGTGATTGTGTACATGTTGACTCCATGAGATACGAAAGTGATTCACTTTCTCATTTTATTAATGACAATTGACTTGAAGAGTTAAGTGTGCTCAATATGTAACGGCTTGTGTACTTATTCCCAAATCCATCTTGAACACCCGCTCTGTGCTAGACATGTACTGCTAGTGGGCTAAATTGATTGCCCAAGTCGTAGAACTGGACTCTAAACTCACTCCCCCATCTTCCCTTAACAAGACTTACCTCCTGACCTGCTGTTCTACTGGATAGCCCTCCGTTGACTGACAGAAACCTTACCTTCTCAGAACTAAGGCTTTCACAATCCTATTGTGCATTATGTGAATGTGTGGTGGCTTTATGACGCTTGTATTTGTTGGGATTCTTTGGCTTCAAGTAATGGAAACCACTTTAGGCTTGCTTCTTGTACAGCTCCAAGAGTGGCAAGATTGGCAGGCTTCAGGAAGATTGATGACCTGAAAGCTGCCAACCACCTACATGGGATTCCATCTTCAGTTCTTCTGTAAAGTAATGTGTCTCCTTCTCTGAAGTTTTGTCATCTATGCTTTTGAAGCTATATATAGTGGGATGTGAGTCTTCGCTGTCCAAGTGGATATTTTTTATATAGAGTGTTGGTGAAATCACGTTCACCATGGATCAGAGTTGAGAGTTACTCTCGGATAAAGAGCAGATGAGAGGGGTAAATGTTTCTGAAGTCTTCTTTTTCTCCAATGTTTCTACACTGTGTGTGTGTGTGTGTGTGTGTGTGTGCGCGCACGCGTGTGCAATTTTTTTTTTTTTTGTCGGTCGTGGGGCTTGAACTCTGGGCCTGGGCGCTGTCCCTCAGCTCTTCAGCTCAAGGCGAGCACTCTACCACTTGAGCTACAGCACCACTTCTGGTTTTCTAGTGGTTTATTGGAGATAGGAGTCTCATGGTCTTTTCTGCCCGGGCTGGCTTTGAACCGAGATCCCCAGATCTCAGCCTCCTGAGTAGCTAGGATTACAGGCATGAGCCACCAGCGCCTAGCTTTGTGTGTGTGCAATTTAAAAAAATTAATTTAAATTTTTTTTGTGCTGGTCCTGGGGCTTGGACTCAGGGCCGGGGCCTTGTGTCTGAGCTTTTTTGTTCAAAGCTAGAGATCTACCACTTGAGCCACTTCCAGTTTTTTTGGTTGTTAATTGGAGGTAAGAGTCTCATGGACTTTTTCCTACCTGTGCTGGCTTTGAACTGTGATCCTCAGATCTCAGACTCCTGAGCAGCTAGGATTGCAGGCAAGAGCATTGGTGTCCAGCTAGTTTCATTAATCTGAATCCTAATTCCTAACCTGTAGTACCTTGGACAGTGTTCAATATATTTTGTGCCAAAATGAAGAGAAAAGAAGAGAAAGGAAATATTTACAGTGAAGTCCATACTTGGTTTCTGATGAATATTAACTGGATTAAAAAAAATCAAGCCAGGGACTGGTGGCTCACACCTGTAATCCTAGCTATTTAGGAGACTGAGATCTGAGGATCACAGTTCGAAGCCAGCCTGGGTAGGAAAGTCTGTGAGACTCTTGTTTCCAATTAACCACTAGAAAACTGGAAATGGCACTATGGCTCAAAGTGATAGAGCACTAGCCTTGAGCAAAAATGTTCAGGGACAGTGCTGGGCCCTGAGTTCAAGATTCATAACTGAAAAATGAAAATCAAGTGACTTTTTTTTTTTGTCAGTTGTGGGGTCTGAAACTCTGGCCTGGGTACTGTCCCTTAGCTCTTCAGCTCAAGGCTAGTGCTCTACCACTTGAGCCACAGCACCACTTCTGGCTTTTTCTGCTTATGTGGTGCTAAGGAATCAAACCCGGGGCCTCATGCATGCAAGATAAGCACTCTACCACTGAACCACCTTCCCAGCCCCTCAAGTGACTTTTTAAAGTGACAAATTCCAGTGATTCCTGTTTATTCTATTTTTCTTACTATGCTCAGAATATATTTTTTCCTACTAGCTTTTGCCTTTTCCTAATTTTACTTTTTCTTTCCAAAAAGGCTAAGTTTAATTAGCTTTTCAGGTTTAGAAGCCACTCATGCTAAAGTGTCTTTTCTCTTGTATCCTGGGGAGATGTTTCCAGTACTAGCCTGACTTCCTGAAAACCTTCACAGCTGAGCCTGCATAAATGGCTTTAGCAGGTGCCCCTGAGAATGTGTTAGGTGATTTTATTTTCACTTTAGGACTTTATCCCTGAGGCTGTTTAGTAGTGGTAAAGATGAGCTATGATAGCTATCTTTTCTTTGTTTCTTTTTTTTCCTGTAAAGGCAAAACTAGGCATTCACAAACTATTGTACCGTGTTGTTTGTAAATTATAATCTGGCTCTAAGTACGGATTCTCAAACTGAAGTCACTTGTGTGGCTCTGGGGACTTGTTCAATTGCTTCTGTTTCTTTCCCTTTACTGTGAGGGAGCTTGCAAGTCACAGACCTTTCTGACTCACATGGCTTTTTACACACCTGGTACCTACTTGCCTCTTGGATTAGACCTGTGTGGCCAACAGATTTCCCTTGGGTAGTCTGGCTGGCAGTTGTGCCCCAGGAATAACAGCAGTTCTGAACTTACTTCCTCCCTTTGCTTTTGTGACCCTGGTACAAGATTCTGTAGCCCCTCGTCCTGTGTTTGTTCATCCACAAAAGAAGAATCCTAATACAGTGCCACACATATGTATGTGTGAAAGTTATTTTTTGATAAATTGAAAAACCCAGAACAAGTATACAAAACATATTCTCTCTCTTTTTTTTGTGTGAAGGAAATAAAGTTCTTGTTTCCATTTTCTAGCATATTTGCTTTAAGTATTAAAAAAATCCCCATAACCTCCTTTTTATAATATTTTCTTTTTCTTTTTTGGCTGTTTTGAAGATAGTGTCTGACAGGCTGGCCTCAAACTTTTATCCTTTGGATTACAGTCTCCTGAATAGCTAGGATTTCAGGCATAAGCTATTAACACCTGGTTGTCATACTTCCTTTTTGTTGTTCTGTTTTTTTCCTTTCACAGTCATGTGAACATATATAATGTACACAACTGGAATTTTAAATTCATTTCAACTCCATAAGGACTTTTCCCATACCAGTTGTGTGCCAGACACTGGGTAGGATACTGGAGAAATGTGTAGGGATAAGATAAATAGATTGGTTTATGCAGCTTTGACACTGGGACATCTAGCCCTGGGTGGTAAGCATGACATACAATGAGTATAGATGTCAACTGATGCTGGAAACATGGAGCCCTGCCTGGTGCTCAGTGCTGGCACTGTGATCACTGCTGCAGAAGGAATTATGATACAGCTCCTGCTTAGAAGGCTTTAGTAGATCGAAGCACTGTGCTTATCACCCATTACCTGGTCTGCTTTGCTGGAGAAGAATTGTTTTCCTTATATTCCAGTCTTATGTATAGGGAAATGGAAGACCCAAGTGGCAACACAGTTTTCTCAGGGTAATAGAATTTGAAAGTGGTACAGTAGAATTCTAACCAAAGTCAGCCTGACTCTGGAGTCACTCTTGATTCTGTTTGAGGCACAATCTCTGCACTGTAGGCATGTGTGTGCTTGATTCAGCGAACGCTGTACAGTGAGGATGAACAAAGGTACAGCTAAGGATCTCAGTTATGATGGGGGAAGTTAGAGTAGGGCAGAGGAATGGGGGCCATACTGCTTGGATGGGCCATTGTGTACTTAGCATGTCCTGCCTTATGTTTGGAGCCCATGGCCTCTGATATTGTCCAGATGACAGGTGCTCTACATTCCAGACTGGCACAGGCTGAGGAGATAGTTACTGACATATCAATCATATTTCTACAATGGTTTAACTGGGGTTTAGACCCAGGACCTTATGGTTGAGCCATGAACCTAGCCCCTAGGTATATACTCAGAGATAAAATAACTGAATTATATGGTAATAATATGGTAAAGTTTCTGAGGAGCCACTTAAAAGATTTAATTTTTAAAAGCTGATAAACTATAATGCATTTATGGTGTATGATCTGATGTATGTATACAACATGGAAAGATTCAGTAACCTAATTTACATATTTATCACATTACTTAGTTATATTTTTTGTGGCGAAAATATTTGAAGATTATTCTCTAAACAATTTTGAAATTTATAGTACACAATTATTAATTACACTCACCATACCTGAATGTATTTCTCAAAAATGTATTTCTCCAGTCCAACTTTGTATCCTTTGCCGAATGCCTTCCACATCCTCTATTCAAATCCACAACCTCTTTCCCCCCCTCACTCAATTTAACCTACATAACCACCTTCAACCTACATAACCACCTTCTGTGAGAGAATTTTAGATCTCATATTTCATATGGGATTTCATAAGTATTTATTTATTGTGCCTGAATTATTTCATATAACATTATGTCCTCCAGGTTTATCCATTTAAATGGATAAACAAAATGACAAATCCTTTGTTTTTAGGCCAAATAGTATTTATTCTATTGTGTATATATGACACATTTTCTTTTCTTTCTTTTTTTTTTGTTGGTTGTGGTGCTTGAACCTGGGACTTGGGCACTAACCCAAGATCCTTTGCTTAAGGCTACAGCTTTACCATTTAAGATATAGCTCTACCTTAAGTTTGTTGGTGGTTAATTGGAGATAAGAGTCTCATAAACTTTCCTACCTGGACTGGCTTCAAACTGTGCTCTTCAGATCTTAGCCTCCTAGGTGGCTAGAATTACAAGTTTGAGCCACCAGTGACTGGCCAAATTCCACACTTTCTTTAACCATTTTCTGGGCACACTTAAGTTGATTCTCTATTTTTGCTAACATGAATAATCCTGCAATAAAAATGAGTATGCATCAAAGCAGAACTCACACCAATACTCCTCCAACTCCTCAATGAAATTGAAAGAGAAAGTTCACTACTGAACTCTTTCTATGAAGCCATCATAACCCTTATCCTCAAAACAGGCAGGGACTCATCAAAGAAAGAGAACTATAGACCCATTTTTCGATGAACATCGATGTAAAATTCTCAACAAAATTTTGGCCAATCGACTTCAATGATTCATCCAAAAAAAATCATACACCACAATCAAAAAGGATTCATTTCAGGGATGCAAAGCTGGCTCAATATATGCAAATCAATTAATATAATTCATCACATCAACAAGAGCAAGGATTAAGAACCACATGGTTATCTCCATAGATGCAGAAAAAAACATTTGACAAGATACAACACCCCTTTATGATGAAGGTTTTGGAAAAACTAGGAATCCATGGAACATTCCTCAATACAATAAAGGCTGTATATGACAAACCTACAGCCAGCATTATACTTAGTGGTGAAAAACTAATGCCATTTCCTCTAAAGTCAGGAATGAGACAAGGATGTTCACTCTCCACTTCTCTTCAATTTAGTATTAGAATGCCTAGCTACAGCAATAAGACAAGATGCAAACATAAAAGGGATCCAAATAGGGAAAGATGAAGTAAAACTCTCCCTCTTTGAAGATGACATGATCTTGTATTTAAAGAATCCCACAAACTCTACTCCCAAATTACTCAAGCTGATTCTAAACTTTGGCAAAGTAGCAGGGTATAAAATTAACCCTCAAAAATCAATGGCTTTTCTGTATGCCAACAATGAGAAGAGCTCAGCTGAAATCAGGAAAGCAACTACATTCATAACAGCCCCACAAACAATAAAATACCTAGGAACTAATTTAACCAAAGAAGTGAAGGACCTCTGATGAAAACTTTAAAAACTTGAAAAAGGAAATCAAAACAGAACTTAGAAAGTGGAAAAAAAAACTTCCCATACTCCTGGATTGGATCAACATCGTGAAAATGGCAATATTTCCAAAGGCTATCTACAAATTCAAGGTGATACTTATCAATATTCCAACCTCATTCTTCAAGGAAAGAGAAGAGGCAATCTAAAAATTCATATGGAACAATAAAAGACCCCAAATAGCAAAAATAATCCTTAACAGAAAGAACAGTGCTGGAGGAATATCAAGACCAAATTGCAAGCTCTAATACAAAGCCATAGTTATCAAAACAACTTGGTACTGGCACAAGAACAGACCTCAGGACCAATGGAATAGAATTGAAAACCCAGAAATGAACCCACAGACCTATCGTCACAGAATCTTCGAGAAGTGAGCGGAAAAAAAATAGACAGGAAGAAATCAGTAAATGATGCTGGCAAAAATGATGCTAGATCCTTATCTATCACCCTGCACCAGAGTCAACTCCAAATGGATCAAAGACCTTGGAGTCAAAGCAGACCCCTGAGAACATTACAAGATGGAACATGGGAAACCCTAGGTCTCCTTGACACAGGCTAGAATTTTCTTAATAGAGACCTGGAAACACAACAAATCAAAGAAAGGTTGGACAAATGGGATTGCGTGAAGCTGCAGAGCTTCTATATGGCAAAGGACATAGCTAGCAAGATCAATAGAAAGCCAACTGATGGGAAGAAGATCTTCACTAGCCATACAACAGACAACAGCCTCATATCAAAAATACACTTGGAACTCAAAAAATTATATACCCCAACAACAAATCCTCAAAGAAACAACTGATAAATAATGGGCTAAAGACTTAAAGAGAAACTTCTCTGAAGAGGAAAGAAGGATGGCCAATAGACACATGAAGAAATGCTCAACCTCTCTAGCAATAAAAGAAATGCAAATCAAAACAACATTGAGATACCACCTCACCCCAGTTAGAATGGCTAGAATCAAGAACTCTAATAACAACAGATGCTGGAGGGGATGTGGCCAGAAGGGAACCCTACTGCATTGTTGGTAGTAGTATAAACTTGTTCAACCATTTTGGAAAGTAGTATGGAGGTTCCTCAAAAGACTCCATATAGAGCTGCCACTTTTGGGCATTTACCCAAATGTTCACAAACAAGAACACACTAAAGCTACCAGCACAACTATGTTTATTGCAGCATTATTTACTATAGCTGAGATATGGAACCAACCCAGATGCCCCTCAATAGATGAATGGATCAAGAAAATGTGGTATATATAGATATACAATGGAATTCTATGCCTCCATCAGAAAGAATGACATTGCCCCATTTGTTAGGAAATGGAAAGACTTGGAAAAATTATATTAAGTGAAGTAAGCCAGGCCCAAAGAAACATAGGTCCCATAGTTTCCCTTATTTGCAATAACTACTATATGTCTGGGACAAGCAGAAAAGGTCAGATATGATGATGTTAAGTGAAATGAACCCCAAGATAGGGATACAAGTGTTATTTTT
The DNA here is from genome assembly GCF_000151885.1 of Dipodomys ordii. Classification (NCBI taxonomy): domain Eukaryota; kingdom Metazoa; phylum Chordata; class Mammalia; order Rodentia; family Heteromyidae; genus Dipodomys; species Dipodomys ordii. The sequence continues at coordinate 7,130,490 of NW_012267301.1, forward strand.
TTCTTTCTTGCTATTGTTTCTAACGTATTTATAAGGTACCATGTGATTTTTTTTGTTGCTTTGTATGTCCCTCCCCACAGTATAACCCCTGTTTTCACTGTATTTGATGTTGGTATAATTTGGGAGGGGAAGGGAAAAATTGTTTAAATAGGGATACAGGTTGACCCATTCCAACAATGAGATGTACAAGAAGCTATGTTGAAAAACCAACTTTACAATTTAGGTTGGGGGGGTGGAAGGGGTTGGAGTTGGTGGTAAGAGATGGGGGGAGGTGGGAGGGTTCTTTAGGAGGTGGGAGGGAAGGGATGGTAGGGGAAAAATAAAGGAGGAGGCAACAATACTTGATGAGAAATGTACTCATTACCTTGCTCATGTAACTGTAAACCCTGTGTACAGTATTTGCACAATAAAAAAACTTACTTTAAAAAAGACACATTAAATTGAGTATGCAGATGTCTCTTTGATGAATGGATCTCAAATTATTTGGATCTATACCCATGAGTGTATTGCTATCTTTTATAGTAGTTCTTTTATATTTATTTTTCATTTTTGCAGTGCTGGGTTTCAAATCCAGGCCCTCATGCATGCTAAACTAAACAAATGTTCTATCACTGAGATACATCTACCACTACAGTGGTCTTACTTGTAGTGCTTCAGGAAATCTCCACCAACACTGTACAGATGTTTCCTTTGTTCTACATGTGTGCCACACTTACTAGGTTTTATCTTTTTAATAATAGTTATCCTGAGGCGTGTGAGATGCTGTGTCATCGTAGTTACACCTTATACTTTCAATTAATGATATTGAACAGTTTTTAGATTGATTGGCCATTTTTCGTGTTTTGAGAATTACCTATTCAGGCCTTGGTTCCTTAAAATTTCTTTTGTTGATGATTTGTTTGATTTCCTTAGATATTTCAGATATTAATTCCTTTTCATACTCGATAGGAGGTTTTGTAAATACTTCTCCATAGGCAGCTCATCTCTTTGCTGTGTTAACTATTGCCTTGGCTGTGCAAATGCATTCCCTTTTGTTTATTTTTGCTTTTCTTTTGACTGTGCTTTTATGGTTAAATCTTGAAAACTGTTGTCCTGGCCATGGTCATGAATCTTTTCTTATGTTTGCTACTAGTCGTTTCAGCTTCTGAAACTTACACCTTCAGTGGTTATTGATTTGATTTTTTTTTAGTACGTGTGAGGTAGGGGTACAAGTTCATTCTTCTATATGTGTTTATCCAGTAGTCTCCACTCCACTGATTAAAGAGACCATTCTTTTCCCATTATGAAGCTGATGGCACCTTTGATTAGAGTGACTATGAATGTGTAGGTTCTTTTCTGGTCTCTGCTCTGGTCCATTTATTCATGTGTTTATTTTTGTGACAGTACCATGCTATTTGATTCCTATTGTTTATTTTGTATCAAGTAATTTAGAATCAAGTATTCGATGCATTCTAGTTTGTTCTTTTTCAATATTGCTTTGGCTTTTTTTGTGTGGTCTCATAAAAATTTTGGGATTATTTTTCTGTTGCTATGAAAACTGCCATTGGAGTCTTGATGAGGATTGCATGGAATCTGAAGATGGTTTTGGATAATATAAACATTGAAAAATATTAATTCTTCTAATCCATGAATCTGGTATAGCTTTCCATTTGTTATGATCATTAATTTCTTTCATCAGGGTTTTATAGTTTTCAATGAGGAATCTTTGACCTTCTTGGTTAATTAATTAAACTTTATTTATTTATTTATTTTTGCTGGTCCTGGGGCTTGAACTCTGGTCTTCGGTACTGTCCCTGAGCTCCCTTTACTCCAGGCTAGTGCTCTACCACTTGAAGCAGTGCCATATTCGGCTTTTTCTGTGATTAATTGGAGATAAGAGTCTCAGAGACTTTCTTGTCCAAGCTGGCTTTGAATCACTATTCTCAGATCTCAGCTTCCTGAGTAGCTATGTTTTACAGCCATGAGCCACTGGTTCCTGGTTGGTTAATTTATTTTTAAGTGTATTTTTGTAACTTGCAAATTGTTTTTTAAAATACATTTTTTTGTAAAAATACTGTATAGAGGGCTTGTAGTTACATGAAAAAGGTAATGAGGACATTGCCTATCAAACATTGTTACCTCCTTTGTTTTTCCCCTACCATCCCTTCCCTCTCACCTGCACAACTACGTGCCACCCCTTCCATTCCTAAATTGTAAAGTTTGGTTGTCAACATAGTGTCTTGTGCATCTCATTGTTACAATGGGTCAACCTGTATCCCTATTTAAGCATTTTGTTTTTTCCACTCCCATAATTAGAAAAGTGTATAATATACAAGATGGAGGGCACCAATATTAAATATCACTATATTTAATATTGGTTATACCATGGGGGAGGAATATACAAATAAACAAAAAATCACATAGTACATTATAAATGCATTAGAAACAATAGAAAGAAAGAAAAAAAACACTTGAATCCCTATCTTGGGGTTCATTTCACTTAACATCATCTTATCTGGTCATATGTACATAGCTTTTGACCTTTTCTGCTTGTCCCAGACATATATTAGTTATTGCAAATAAGAGAAACCATGGGACCTATGTTTCTTTGGGCCTGACTTACTTCACTTAATATAATTTTTCCAAGTCTTTCCATTTCCTAAAATGGGGTGATCTCATTCTTTCTGATGGAGGCATAGCATTCCATTTTGTGTGTGTGTGTGTGTGTGTGTGTGTATAGCATTCCATTGTGTGTG
>NW_012267301.1:7133549-7153078 GCF_000151885.1 Dipodomys ordii
CCCCCCCGCCCCCCAACCCAATCCACCCTCCCCCACACACACCAAAGTTGTAAAGTTCGTTTTCGACATAACAACTTGCACATCTCATTGTTGCAATGGGTCCACCTGTATCTCTATTTAAACGATTTCTTTTTCCCCTTCCCCTCCACAAATTATACCAACATCAAATACAGTGAAAGCAGGGGTTAAATTCTTGATTGTAGCCATTCTAACTGGGCTGAGGAGGTATATCAATGTTGTTTTGCTTTGCATTTCTATTTTTTTTTATTATTGTGAAAATACCAGAGGGGTTACAATTACATGGGCAAGATAGTAAGTACATTTCTTATCAAGCATTGTTGCCTCCTCCTTTGTTTCCCCATACCATTTCTTCCCCTTTTCACCCCCACCCTCACAGCCCCCTACTAACCCGCACCCCCCACATCCCTCCACCCTGCCAAAGTTGTCAAGTTCATTTTTTTTATTGTGAACATACTGTACAGAGGGGTTACAATTACATGGGCAAGATAATGAGTACATTTCTTATCAAACATTGCAGCCTCCTCCTTTGTTTACCCTTCACATCCCTTCTCAGCCTCCCCCCTCAAGTTCATTTTTTGACATAACATCTTGTATATCTCATTGTTGTAATGGGTCCACCTGTAACCCTATTTAAACAGTTTGTTTTTTCCCTTCCCTTCCACAAATTAGATCAACATCAAATACAGTGAAAGCAGGGCTTATACCCTGGGGGAGGTACATACAAAGCAAAAAAGAAATCATCTTATAAATACGTTGGAAACAATCTCAAGAAAGGAAAAAAAAAAAACATTTGAATCCTTATGTTGGGGTTCATTTCATCTAACATCAACTTGTCTGACAGGTTCTGTTTGTTGATTTGCATTTCTTTTTTGGCTAGAGAGGTTGAGCATTTATTCATGGGTCTATTGGCCATTCTTATTTCCTCTTCAGAGAAGTTTCTCTTTAAGTCTTTAGCCCACTCATTTATTGGGCAGTTGTTTCTTTGAGGATTTGTTGTTGGGGTATAAAATTTTTTGAGTTCCAAGTGTATTTTTGATATGAGGTTGTTGTCTGTTGTATGGCTAGTGAATATCTTCTCCAATCAGTGGGCTTTCTATTGATCTTGCTAGCTATGTCCTTTGCCATGCAGAAGCTCTCCAGCTTCATGCCATCCCATTTGTCCAGCCTTTCTTTGATTTGTGTTTCTGGGTGTCTATGGAAAATTTCAGCCTGTGTCAAGGAGACCTAGGGTTTCTCCTGTTCCATCCTATAATGCTTTCAAGGTGTCTGCTTTGACTCCAAGGCCTTTGATTCGTTTGGAGTTGATTCTGGTGCAGGTTGATATATAAGGATCTAGCTTTAGTTTTCTACAAGTAGTTAACAAGTTTTGTTAGCACCGTTTACTGAAGAGGCTGTCTTCCTTCAGTCTATTTTTTTAGCTCCCTTATCAAAAATTAGATGGCTATATGTCTGTAGGTTCATTTTTGGGTTTTCAATTCTATTCCATTGGTCCTGAGGTCTGTTCTTGTGCCAGTACCAAGTTGTTTTGATTACTATGGCTTTGTAGTAGAGTTTGCAATTTGGTATTAATATTCCTCCAGGACTGTTCTTTCTATTGAGGATTGTTTTTGCTATTTTGGGGTCTTTTATTGTTCCATATGAATTTTTGGATTGCCTCTTCTATTTCCTTGAAGAATGAGGTTGGAATATTGGTAGTTATCACATGTAATATGTAATAGCCTTGGGAAGTATTGCCATTTTCACAATGTTGATCCAATCCAGGAGTATGGGAAGTTTTTTTTTCCACTTTGTAAGTTCTGTTTTGATTTCCTTTTTCAGGTTTTTAAAGTTTTCATCAGAGGTCCTTCACTTCTTTGGTTAAGTTAATTCCTAGGAATTTTATTTTTTTGGGGGCTGTTATGAATGGAGTTGCTTTCCTGTTTTAACTATGTTCTTCTCATTGTTGGCATACAGAAAAGCTATTGATTTTTGAGGGTTAATTTTATACCCTGCTACTTTGCTAAAGTTTTGAATCAGCTTGAGTAATTTAGGAGTGGAGTCCATGGGATTCTTTAAATTCAAGATCATGTCATCTGCAAAGAGGGAGAGTTTTACTTCATCTTTCCCTATTTGGATCCCCTTTATGTTTGCATCTTGTCTTATTGCTGTAGCTAGGCATTCTAATACTAAATTGAAGAGAAGTGGAGAGTGTGGACATCCTTGTCTCATTCCTGACTTTAGAGGAAATGGCTTTATTTTTTCACCACCAAGAATATTGCTGGCTGTAGGTTTGTCATATACAGCCTTTATTGTATTGAGGAATGTTCCATGGATTCCTAGTTTTTCCAGAGCTTTTATCATAAAGGGTATTGGATCTTGTCAAATTCTTTTTCTGCATCTGTGGAGATAACCATGTGGTTCTTAATCCTTGCTCTTGTTGATGTGATGAATTATATTAATTATTTGCGTACATTGAACCAGCTTTGCATCTCTGAAATTAATACTGTTTGATCGTGGTGTGTTGTGATTTTTATGATGAATTGTTGAAGTCTATTAGCCAACATTTTGTTGAGAAGTTTTGCATGGATGTTCATCAAAGAAATGGGTCTATAATTCTCTTTCTTTGATGCGTCCCTGCCTGGTTTGGGGATGAGGGTTTTGATGGCTTCATAGAATGAGTTCGGTAGTGAACTTTCTCTTTCAATTTCATTGAAGAGTTGGAGGAGTATTGGTGTGAGCTCTGCTTTGAAGGCCTTGTAGAAATTCCATCGGGACCTGGGCTTTTCTTAGATTGGAGGTCTCTTATTGGTGTTTATATTTTGATGGTTGATGTGGGTCTGTTAAGTTGGTCTAACTCATCTTGGTTTAGTTTTGGCATGTTGATATTTGGTAGGAAATTGTCCATTTCTTCCAGGTTCTCATCCTTATTAGCATAAAGGTTTGAGAAGCATTCCCTTATAATCTTCTTGGTTGTTTCTGTGGTGATGTTTCCATTCTCATGTTTGAGTTTGTTTATTTGGGTGTTCTCTCTTTTTTTTTCTGGTAAGATTTGCTAAGGGATTGTCAATTTGTTAGTTTTTTTCAAAGAATCAAGATTCTTTCTATGCTTTTTTGGATTCTAATTTCTTTAATTCTGATTTAATTTTAATCATTTATTTCCATCTACAGGATTGAGGTTTAGCTTGTTGCTCTTTTTCAAGGAGGTTCAGATGTCTCATTAAATTGTTGGTTTCAGATCTGTCCAGTTTGTTGATGTAGGAACTCCAAGCTACAAACTTGCGTCTGAGTACTGCCCTTGATGTGTCCCAGAGGAGCTTGTAATTTGTGTGTTCGTTTTTGTTGAATATCATGAATATTTGAATTTCCTTTCTAATCTCTTCAGTGACTCTTTGGTGATTCAACCTTGTGTTGTTCAGTCTACATGTGTTACAGGAGTTTCTTTGGTGGCTTTTGGTGTTGAGTTCTAATTTTATTCCCTTGTGGTCTGATAGAGTGCAGGGTCTAACTGCAATGTTTTTAAATTTGGACAGGTTTTGCAAATGGTTTTGAAAAGCTGTTTTAAGACAGTTGGTTGTGAGTGTACAGAAATACTACTGAGTTTTTCATATTTACTTTTTATCTCAACACTTTACTGAATTTCTTAGTTCTGATTTTTTTTTTTTGTCAGTTGTGGGACTTGAGCCCAGGGCCTGGGCATTGTCCCTGAGCTCTTCAGCTAAAGCTAGCACTCTACTACTTTAAGCCACAGTGCCATTTCCAGTGTTCTGTGGTTGATTGGAAATAAGAGTCTCATGATACATTCCTGTCCCTGGCTTTGATCCATGATCCTCAGACCTCAGCCTCCTGAGTAGTTCGGATTATAGCCATGAGCTACCAGCTCCTGGTTTCTAACCATTTTGTTTCTGTTTTTGTTTTGGCTGAGTCTTTGAGGTTATATATAAGATCATGTCATCAGCAAAGAATTTCACTGTTTTCCTATTTGAATGCCATGCACTTTTCCCCCCTGTTGCCTAACTACTAGACTCCTATGTTGATACAAGTGGCAAGAATCGAACATTGTTTCTTTTTTAAAATTTAGATGTCTTTCCATATGCATGACAACAATGAATTGTACCCTTACTACTACCTTTCTCAGTTCTATACAAGAGTGAATGCAGATACACTAAGTTCTTTGCCACAGAGACCACACACTATTGAGTATGCCATACCATGCATTCCCCAATCCGAGATGCTTCACAAAGATACATTTAATTTTTTTTTTTTTTGGGTCCGGTTGTGGGGCCTGAACTCTGGGCCTGGGCGCTTCCCTCAGCTGTTCAGCTCAAGGCTCGCACTCTACCACTTGAGCCACAGCGCCACTTCTGGCTTTTTTCTTTTTGCTTATGTGGTGCTGAGGAATCGAATCCAGGGCCTCATGCATGCAAGGCAAGCGCTCTACCACTGAGCCACCTTCCCAGCCCCTACATTAAATTTTTATCCAGACTTCTGGTCCACAGAAACAGAGATAATAAATATGTGTTGTTTTAAGTTGTAAAGTTGGGACAATTCATTACACAGCAATAAAGAATGAATACAGTTATTTTGCAAGAATCTTGCCACGAAATACTAGGCAGGATTTTCAGTTTCCTCTTTCGGTTACATTTATTATATCTCTCCATTTTTTCTCAGCCCCAGGGGATTATCTTGCATTGTTAAACAGGGCTTTTGTAGAGTTACAAGCACACATCCTAAAGAAGTGACATGTTCAGATTCTTTAGCTGTGGCATGTCCATGCCAGACCTTCAATGCAATGTTCAAATTGTTTGACTTGACCATATTGTTTCCGTGACAAATATTTCACAGGCCATTGAATTCCATCTGTCTCTGCTTCAACCTTCTGATCAGCACAGTAAAGAATAATAATGGAACTAATAATGGGGCCTTGCTGGAAGAGTGGCTGAAAGAAGAAATTATTGTATCACACGTTGCAAATGTATTTCATGAACTTGAAAAGAAAGCACGTTTGTGTGATTGCATAATGAGAGGTCTGCATTTCCACAGTATTTGTAGTAAGTAGTACCAGAGCACAGAACAAACTAGGCTAAAAAAAGAACGCTTGCATGACAAGATGGTTATCTCCCGTATTATTTCCTGAGCCACCTTGGAAAACTGAAATATGAAACTTGTCAGTAACCATGTGCTATTCACCAAAAAGAATGTTGGGTTTTGGTCTGGAATTCATTTTGGGGTGGGGTTGGTAGGGATTTTTGTTTGACTTGGAAAGATGAGAGCCAAAGTCCCCAAAGAAAGTTTTGTTCATTGTGGTATATAGTATGCTTTCTCAATAGAAACAGTAGCAAAAGAGGTAAAAACTTGTTTTTAGACCCAAACATATGCTTTTTGTGTGGACAGAACATAAATAGTTAATAAGTATATCTTAGGTATTAAAATTTCATAAAAGGCCAGGTGCCAGTGGCTCATGCCTGTAATTCTAGCTACTCAGTAGGCTGAAATCTGAGGATCGCGGTTCAAAGCCAGCCCGGGCAGGAAAGACCGTGAGACTCCTATCTCCAATAAACCACCAGAAAACCAGAAGTGGCTCTGTAGTTCCAGTGGTAATAGCGCTCACCTTGAGCTGAAGAGCTGAGGGACAGGGCCCAGGCCCAGAGTTCAAGCCCCATGACCGACCAAAAAAAAAAAAATCATAAAAGAAACAATTAGAGGAAAAATATTTACAAAAGCTTTTTAGCAGGGTGATAATGCAAAGAATATATTTAAAAATCATACCCAGAGAGTGTAGGCAGTTTCTTTGTTTTCTTCAGTGTTGATGCTCAAGGTCTGAGATCTTGACCTACCTCTAATCTGGGTTCCGGCCAGTTCTTCTTCTCATAGAAGAGAAGAGTTGCAGAAATATTAAGCCTTTCATGTATACCAGACTCCTACCAGTTCCTGTTTTCCTTCAGATTGTTCTATTTCCTTAATCTGTGTGTTTTTATTTAATTGACACAGGTACTGGTCTTGAACTCCAGGCCTTGGTGCTATACCTTAGCTTTTGCACTCTAGGCTGATGCTCAAATCAAACTATGATTTATGTATGCATGTGACTAGATTAGCTAGATAGATGCTAGGTAGGTAGGTACATAGATAATCGGGGATAATATTTCATGTCATGATGAGTTATCTTCTACAGGGGTCAATTTGAAATGAGTCTTTTGCCTTCTTCATCCTGAGTGAGATGGAATCTCAATAGAATTTTCCTGCTTTTTTTTTCCTTCTAGGCCTGGGGCTTGAACTCAGGGCCCAAGCATGGTCCCTAAGTTATTTTTGTTCCATGCTAGGGCTCTACCACTTGACCCCAAGCTCCACTTCTGGCCTTTTTGGTGGTTAATTAAGGAAAATAATCTCTTAGACTTTTCAGCAAACCATGATCCCCAGCCTCCTGAGTAACTAGGATTACCAGGCATAAGCTGTCAATGACAGGCCTTAATCTGATTTTCTGAATGTGCTTGTCAAAATACATACTTATCACCCAATGTAATGTCTCCTTAGTATGTTTTCTGCATTTTGATATTTCATTTGTTGGCCATCATGGGTCCAAACTGTCCACAGAACATGAAACCCATCAAGGGATGGGTGACACCTGTTTTGTGGATTAGGTGTGTGGGCACAGCTTAGTTGCGTTGACTCCAAAGTTTCACAAAGAGGTAACTGAGGTGTTAGCATGGGCTAAAAACTCATCCAAAAGCTTGATGGGGAAGGTTCAATTGCACACCCACTCACATTGTTTTTGGTAGTGGCTTTAGCTGGCCTCCTTGCCGCACAGGCCTCTCCAATAGAGCATTGCCCAACATGGAAGCAAGAGGGGAAAAGAGTGAGAGCAAGGTGAAACCTCACAGCTTTCCTAACCTGTGGTGGATATGACATCCCTTTAGCTTTCTCATTTTATTCTTCAGAAGTGAGTTAGTGATGCAGCCCACACTCAAGGGCAAATTACACAAGGGCATAAATACCCAGAGGCAGAGGTCATTGGGAGTCATTTCAGAAGCTGCCCACCACACTGACCTAAGCCAATTTGCATGCCAGGTTGTATACGTACAGTTGTTAAGTTCTGTTAATTACAGATTAATAATTGTAATTACTAATTAGTTGATGAGAGTAAGTTGAACATACCAAACTCACAAGCAGTTTATTTTCTCCAATACTACTATGCCTTTAGTATTGGTTTAGTTGACTGGTTCTGTACATTCAATGATGTCTCCATCTTTTTGGGTACTCTCACCATGAATTGCATGAGTAGTTTATTGGTGGTAGAATAGACCATATTCCAAAGGAAGTATTCAGATGATTTACAGATAGTATCAGGCAGCTAGCATCTTCTGAACCAGATGCCCATCATAGGACTGTGTAGGTCTGGACTATGGGTTGCCATCCCTAATGATGGAGGGAAGGTCTTCCTTGGCTGAGATTTGTACCCTGATCATGCAAAGATGGACACATGTCTAGAATTTTATCTCTATAGTAAGTCCCATTCATTGCATTAAAGAGAGTCTGTTTCTAATATCCATTGTGCTAGTTAATAAGCCATGTTTTTCATCAGCAAAAATTGACAGTTTTAACATTCCTTGTGCTAATTATCTTTCAAGGAGAAAGATAATTGAGATTTCTGGAGAGTAAGGTGGCTGATTAGAATGCTCACAGACAGCCCCTGGAGTATGAATCTCACATTAGGACAGCAGACTGTGTGTGACTTGATCTCATACACATGTCACAATATTACACTGTCTGTGCTGAAATGTTTTCCAATAAACTAAGACATCCTAACAATCAAGCACCAAGTATCAATTCCTGGACTAGAAGCCAATGTTATGCCTTTGGAGTCAGTGGGAAACAAGATTCTGGCTGTATGTTTAACACAGAGATAGAATGTAAAGCTCTAAAGCTTTTTGCTGCTCCTTGGTCTCCAGTTTGTTTGCATTGCTTCCAGTTGTTGTAGTTTACTTCTTAGATTCTCAACTTTTCCTCTAACAAGGGATGACCATAGTTGTATTTCATGGAGTGGGTAATGGCATTAAGTTGTATCACATACGTAAAGCATGCCTGGCACAGAGTGAAACCTCAGTAATTGACGCATTAAGAGCGGTTCCAGAGTGGGAGTGCAGGTGCACCTGTGATCCCAGCTGCTCAAGAATCAGAGACTGGAGGATCATGGTTGGAGGTTAGCCGTGACCTCAAACCATGGCTAAATTACTACAAGACATTATTTGGGAAAAAAATGAACTAGATAGTATGGCTTGTGTGCTGAGGCTCTAAGTTTAATTCTCAGTATGAGAGAGAGAGAGAGACAGACAGAGAGAGAGAGACAGACAGACATAGAGAGAGAAACAGAGAGAGAAACAGAGAAACAAAGAAACAGAGAAACAGAGAGGGAGAAACAGAGAGAGAAACAGAGCAAGTGGGAGCATTTCTTTGGCTGGGAGTATAGCCCAGTGTTAGAGCTCTTATCTGTGATGCATAAGGCCCAGGATTAGATACCTAGCATTGTAACAAGAGGTTGTCTTCTAAGAAGTGAAATGGTAATTTATAGGTAAACAGCTTTAAAATACTTGGGAATTTAGACATACAGTTGGTAAAGATTATGTTGTGCTGTCTTTTAAAATTATGTTAAAATTACTTCCCTAAATTATAATTTTTGAAATTTTTAATCTTTTTTTTTGCCAGTTATGGAGCTTGAACTCAGGGCCTGAACTCTGTCCCTGAGCCTGTCTGTGCTCAAGGCTAGCACTCTACCACTTGAGCCACAGTGCCACTTCCGACTTTTTTTAATGTGGTGCTGAAGAATCGAACCCAGGGCTTCATGCATGCTAGGCAAGTACTCCACCACTAAGCCACATTCACATCCCTGAAATTTTTAATCTTTTTGAGGCAGTTTTGCAGGCCAGTCTCCCAAGCTGGCTGGCAAATAGCTATGTAGCCTAGGCTGACCTTAAGCTCATCATCTTCTTGCATTGCCTTGCTGGTTGCTGGGATTTCAGGTGTGTACCACCATGCTAGTTATAAATAATATATATGGGAGTACTGGGTTTTATACTCAGGACTTAGATTTGCTAAGTTGTCACTCAACCACTCAACTATACCCCCAGCCCTTCTCATTGGTTATTTTTAGTATTATTCTTGCTTCCCTCTAGTGTGTGCCTGGACTGTGGTATGCCTTCTTTTGGCTTTCTATACATATTTTTTAAATAAGTTTTTTATTGTGAAAATACAGTACAGTGGGGTTACAATCACACGAGCAAGGTCATCAGTACATTTCTTATCAAGCATTGTTGCCTCCTCCTTTATTTCCCCCCTACCTTCCCTTCCTTCCCACCTCCACAACTACATTCTCCCCCTCCCCTGCCTAAATTGTAAAGTTCATTTTTTGACATGGCATCTTGTACATCTCATTGTTCATAGCACTGTGTCCAGTGGAGAAGGAATCTCCCAGACTATTCTGCCCAGGTCCAGCCTTGAACTATAATCCTGTCATTCTCAGCCTCCCAAGTAGCTAGAATTACACTATTGGAGCATGGCCTAATTATTGCACTACCAGAACATTGCATAAATGATATATTCTTGATTAAAAGTACAATGAAGCTGGACATTGTAGCTCATGTGTTTAATCCTAGCTACTCAGGAGGCTGAAATCTGAGGATTGCAGTTTGAAGCCTGGGCAGGAAATCCTGTGAGATTCTTATCTCCCCCCAAAAGCTGAAGTGAATAGTGCTGCAATGAATATGGTTGTGCTGGTAGCTTTCCTGTAACCTTGTTTATGATCTGTTGGATAAATGCCCAGGCATGGAATTGCTGGGTCATAGGATAATTCTATGTTTAGTTTTTTGAGGAACTTCTATACTGCTTTCCAGAGTGGTTGAATAAGCTTCCCACCAATAAATAGTATATTAGAGTCCCCTTTTGGCCACATCCCCACCAGAATCTATTATTATTAGTTTTCTTGATAATGGTCATTTTAACTGGGGTAAAGTGGAATCTCAGTGTTGTTTTGATTTGCATTTCCGTTATGGCCAGAGATGTTGAGCATTCCTTCATGTGCCTATTGGCACATTCTTACTTCTGAGAAGTCTCTGTTTAAGTCATTAGTGCAGTTGTGAATTGGATTTCTGTTTCTTTGAGAGTTTAATTTTTGAGGGTTTAAGTTTTTGAGCTCTAAGTATATTCTGAATATTAGGCCCTTGTCTGAGATGTCTCCCAGTGGATAAATGTGGTAAAGGGGCTTGGAAGGTGGCTCAATGGTAGAGTATTTGCCTTGCATGCATGAGGCCCTGCGTTCTATTCCTCAGCACCACACAAGCAGAAAAAGTTGAAAGTGGTGCTGTGGCTCAAATGGTAGAGGACTAGTCTTGAGTGAAAGAGCTGAGGGACAGTACCTAGGCCCAGAGTTCAGGCCCCACAACTGCCAAAAAAAAAAAAAATAAGAGAAAGAAAACGTGGTAAATAAACACAATGGTATTCTACATATGCATTAGAAAGAATGATACTGTACCATTTGTAAAGAAATTGAAAGACTTGGAAATATTATGTTAAGTAAGTCAGACCTTGTTTTCCCTCATTTGTGGTAGACAGAATGAGTCTATAAACTCCTAAGCAAAACAATAGGAGTGATATGTAAGTGGTTACTAATGAAGTATAGTAGTCTCTATGGAGAGCTCAAATAGTGTAATTTTGTAGAAAGACATCAAAGTCCAGCAAAATAAGGACCAGGAAATGGTTACTTGCAAGACACAGGGGGGGGGGTGGAGCCAAGGGAAGAGGAGTAATCAAATGAAGAGAGGACATTGATGGGGAAGGGCAATGAAGTGAAGAACTCATGGTATATATCACAAAATTAAGAAAAGTGAGGGAAGGGATGGGTTAAAGGGGGTGAGAATGGTGAAGGGGATGACACTAACAAGATGCATTATATTTATAAACTGCTTTGTTTAGTGATACTCCCCACCCCCTGCAACTACTTAAGTTAGAAACCCAGAAGTGGAGCTGTGGCTCAAGTAGAGCACTAGCCTTGAACACAAAAACTCATGGACAACACCTATGCCCTGAGTTCAGCCAGTGTGCATGTGTGTGCATGCGCACGTACACACACACAAGTACAATGGATATAAAATTATAATCCTCACATTTTAGTGTATTTGCATTCAAATTATTGCTGTAGATTTTTTCCATGTGTCTGGGTATTTGTATACATATATGTGTATGATTATTTTTTATAAATAAGTTTTTTATTGTAAAAATACTGTATAGAGGAGTTACAGTTACATGAGCAAGGTAATGAGTACATTTCTTATCAAGCATTGTTGCCTCCTCCTTTGTTTTTCCCTTACAATCCTGTCCCTCCTTTTTCCTCAACTACCTTCCCCCCAAATTGTAAAGTTCATTTTTGGACATAATGTCTTGTACATCTCATTGTTGTAATGGGTCAATCTATATCCCTATTAAACAATTTGTTTTTTCCCTTCCCCTCCCCAAATTATACCAACATCAAACACAGTGAAAACAGGGGTTATACCATAGGGGAGGGACATACAAAGCAACAAAAAAATCACATGGTACCTTATAAATATGTTAGAAACAATAGCAAGAAAGAAAAAACCATTTGTATCCTTATATTGGGATTCATTTTGCTTAACATCAACTTATCTGACCTTTTCTGCGTATCCCAGACATATACTAGTTATTGCAAATAAGGGAAACCATGGGATCTGTGTTTTTTTGGGCCTGACTTACTTCCCTTAATATAATTTTTTCCAAGCCTTTCCGTTTCCTAACAAATGGGGCAATGTCATTCTTTCTGATGGAGGCATAGAATTCCATTGTATATCTATATATACCACATTTTCTTGATCCATTCATCTATTGAGGGGCATTTGGGTTGATTCCATATCTTAGCTATGGTAAATAATGCTGCAATAAACATAGTTGTGCTGGTAGCTTTAGTGTGGTCTTGTTTGTGAACATTTGGGTAAATGCCTTCCCTCTCACTTTTCCAGTTTTCCTCTCCCACCGCCACCACAAGTTGTTCATTTTCAACATACTGTCTAATGAGTACCATTGCTGCATTTGTTTACCATTTTTCCTCTATTTCTGTTCCCCCCTTACCCCCCAAAGAGATATGATGAACAAACAAGACAAAAGAAAAGGAAACAAAAACAGCAACAAAGAAAAAAAAACCCTCTTGTTTCCATGTTGCTTCTTGGATTAATACCTTCTTGGGTTAAGACTCATTTTTTAAAAAATAATTCTGCCCATTTATAGCTGCCATTACTGGTTGGTGTTGGGTATGTCAGGCTTTTTATATGACTTGAATGACTTACTCTCTCAGAACTTCCGTAGGCCAATAGGAAAGTAGAGCTGATTGTTATTACTTTCTACATTGTGTTAACATGGATCTAGCTGCAAAGGGATGCTCAATTTCGTAATGACAGCCTGAATGTTGAATGCTTGGGTAGCCACACCTGTAAAGAAGAGTAGATACTTCAACTCAGTAATTCCAAGGTAGAGGAAAAGCACAAATAAAACTGTCATTCCATGTAATCAATAAAAGCCATGCGCATAAGGACACCAGGGCAGCCAGTATGCCAACTGCATGTTGAAACCTACATTTTCTGATTGTTCATGTGCATTCTTTTAAGATTCTTTGTATTACCCAAACCACTTGAGAGAACTGATGAAATATATTCTCTCTTCAGTTCCACAGGGGTTATTTCCCAGCTCTGAATTTACCTCTGTTGATAATACTTTCTAATTCCACTCTTGAGTGCTCCAATAGATTGATTTAGTTGGTATTTATTCATTAGATGCCATGAGAATATTACAAAGAATTCTCACTTTTTAGCAACGTATTTCTAGATCAGTTAAATCTGTGGAAGCTGCTGTCTTCCCCCGTAGCCCCCTCCCCACTAGCACGGCCCATCCTGTGCCTCTAGAGTCTCTCTCTCAGCCTTGTAGGGAAAGCATTTTGGAGAAAAATGAGTATTCAGTGAGTGATAACAGGTTTCCCCCCCTCCCTTCTTCCCACTGAGTTTAAATCAATGCTTTTACCTTGACTGTGAGACCTAGGAATCCCAAATCCCTTGATGGCTCATCTGGGTTTTAATAGACTTTGCTCAGTGGTAAAGCTTTTGGGAATCCCTTAAATCAGCCAACTGCAATTCCTGGACATGCCTTCTATGAAACTAGAATCTGGGACGCTAAGTTTTTTCCCCCCGAAATGAAAGAAAATGGATTCCTGAGCTTTCGATGTGTTAGAGTCATGATTTGCATAGTAATATGAGAGACAGTCTGTCTGTACCCAGTGTGGCAAAGAGCCAGCTCAACAGACAGAAACCAGCAAGACTGGGCTCAGGGATCAGCAGTACTGGGCTTGGGCCTTTCTTCTTGGTGGCTCTCTAATGTCCAGGGTGCTTGTATGGCTGCTCTGAGCTTTGCAATTTTTTTTTTTTTTTTTGTAGAATCAGATTAGATGAAGCCATTTAAATTTTTTTTTATTTTCATTTTATTGTCAAGGTGATTTATAATGGGGTTACAGTTACATAAGTAAGGTAATAAGTTCATTTCTTGTCAAACTTGTTACCCTTTCCCTCATTTTTCTACTTTCCATCCCCCCAACCCCCCTCCCTCCCCAAGTTGCACAGATCATGTCCAACATATTGTCTTGTGTACGTTGCTGTTGCATTGGTTCCCCCTGGTCCTTTGTCTCACCATTCTGTTGTTCTCCTTCCCTTCCCTAATTCAAATAAAATACCATGGTAGCAAAATCAAATACAGTGACAATGGGGGAGGGGGAGGGGGAGCCATTTTTAATTCTAAAATGTATGATTTTAAAAATACCTTCCTCTTTCCTCCGAATCCCTAAATACTTACATTTTTTGTTTTGTTTGACTTTTATCTTTTTTTTAATAGCAGTACTGGGGTTTGAACTCAGAACTTTGTCCTTTCTAGGATAGTCTACCACTTTGAGCTATCTTTCATCTCAGCTGTTCTGCTGGTTAATTTGGAGATGGAGTCAGCATAAGCATAAACTGAAGTCATCCTAAGCTGGCTTTAAGGTGTGATCCTCTGGCTCTTAGCCTCTCGAGTAGCTAGGACTACAAGCATGAACACCAATACCTGGCATGTCTCCTAGACTTTAAACCTATCCAAAGATTTGATAGTTTAAAAAATAAGTAGGGATCCAAGAACTTTGGAGATAACTCATTTCAAAAGTAAGTGGTTAAGGGTTGAAGAGGCAATAAAGTAATATTTAAAATAAGAAGCTTTTATATAATACTACTTAGCAGAAATTATGTAAGCATATGGTAGAGTTTTACAGTTGTGTGTGTGCGTGCATATGTGTGGGGGTGTGTGTGCACATGCACCACATGTGTTTGTGCCAGTACTGGGTCTTTAACTCAGGGTCTGGGTTCTGTCTCTGAGCTTTTTTTGTTGAAAGCTTCTGCTATAGTGCACTACCACTTGAGTCACACCTCCCCTTCTGGCTTTTTGCTGGTTAATTGGAGATATGAGTCTCATGGGCTTTCTTGCCTGCTTTAACATTGAATTATGATCTCCAAATCTCATGGAGCAGGGACCACCAACCATCCGGTTTACAGTCTTATAATCCTATTCATGAAAGGTGAAGTGCATTTATAAACACTTTGTAAGTGTTTGAGACTTTGTGTCTAATAAAAGGTATTTTGGCTTCTTTAAATATATAACTCCTATAATGCACTGTTCTGGAAAGTTTTGGGCAGACCAGATTTAATAATAGTAGCTATTACTAATGGCCTGTTTGCCATGATCTAAGAATGGAATAGTTTTATGAACATGTAGTCTTACCAATAACTATCTGAAAGGAACTGTTCTTATTCCCATTATTTTATTGTATAGAAGAGGGAAATAGAGGCCAACAAGGTGAAATTATTATTATTTTTTCTTGTTATTATAAAGGTATTGTACAAACGGATTAGTTACATAAGTCAGTTAAAGAATACGCTTCTTTTTGGACAATGCCCTTCCCTCACTCTCTCCCAGATTTTCCCTCCTGTCCCCACCCACAAGTTGTAAAATTCATTTTCAACATAGTGTCTAGTGAGTACCACTGCTGCATTTGTTCACCCTTTGTAGGGGTTAAATTATTTGCACAAAGCCATCAGCCAGTAAGTGGGAAGGCTGGAATTTGAATCCAGGTGTTCTGATCTCAGAGCCTACTCTCTGAACTACTATTTTCTTTCAGTTCCCAAAGCAGAGAGTCCTTTTCCCTAAAGAGCTTCAGTAAAGAGACAAGGCGAATGCATCCCGTGTTCAGATGACCTTGAAGAAGACACTTATTAGGCTAGAGAGGAAATGCCTTTGTCTTCATCATAGTTCCTGTGAAACATGTTTCTAAAGCTTTTATACTCTTACACCCAACTGGGTACTGGCGATTTGGGAGCTTTGTCCTCTCCACTGTTTTGGAGCAAGATTACAATCAATTTAATTCATTTTTTGAGTCTGTTTTCTCAGTCTACTGAGTGTAGAATTCAAAAACAGGGACAATGAAAATGTAGGAATTTGTGGTCAGCATAAAATTTTATCAGCTTTGTATAAACAAACCCAAGACCAGCGTAGAATTGAAAGCCATTTAACAGTTTCAGCCAGACTACACTGAGATACCAAAAAAGAAAGAATACGAGCCTCATCTGTACATTGTGTGGGCTAAAGTTCATTTGAGATACAAATCTGTTGTGCATAAAAGATATTACTTGTAGAATTGGGCTTGGCTTTAGCTAGGCTCTTTGTGTTAAATTAAGGCTTATAGTTTGATCAAAAAACCAGAAAAATGTCATGCGGTTGTCTCAGCTCAGAGATTAGTACAGAATTCTGACTATAACTGAATTGGAAATACAATTTCACTTTTCTTTTCTCTCTCTCTCTTTTTTTTTTTTGGTGCCAGTCCTTGAACGTAGGGCTGGGTATTATCTTGGGCTCCCTCTCCTCTGCCTCTCCTCTCCCCCCTCACCTCCTTTCTTCCTTCCCTCCCTCTTTCTCTCTCTCTCTCTCTCTTTCTTTCTTTCTCTCTCTCTCTCCCTCTCCTTCCTTCCCTCCTTCACTCCCTCCCTCCCTCCCTCTCTTTCTTTCTTTCTTTTCTTTCTTTCTCTCTCCCTCTCCCTTCCCTCCTTCTCTCCCTCCCTCCTTCCCTCCCTCTTTCTTTCTTTCTTTCTTTCTTTCTTTCTTTCTTTCTTTCTTTCTTTCTTTCTTTCTTTCTTTCTTTCTCTCTTTCTCTTTCTTTTCCTTCCTTCCTTCCTTTCTCTCTTTCTTTCTTTCTCTCTCTCTCTCTCTCTCTCTTTCTTTCTTTCTTTCTTTCCCCCTTTGGTTTCTTCTGTTGTCATTGTTTTTAACTTCTGTACCCTTTGGTTTGTATCTAAGTTTATCTGATTTGGGGAAAAGAATCATAGAAATGGTGGGACGAAGGGTGAACCAATGTAACAGTGATAGTCACTAGACACTATGTTAGAAATGAACTTTACAACTTAGGGGAAGGGGAGAAATGTACTCATTGCCTTACTTACGTAATTGTAACCCCTCTGTACATTACATTTACAATAAAAACATAAATAAAATCTGTGTGTGTGTGTGTGTGTGTGTGTGTGTGTGTGTGTGTAATGGTGCTTGTACTCAGGGCCTGTACAGTGTCCCTGAGCTCTTTTTGCTCAAAGCTAGTGCTCTGCCTCATTGAACCACAGCCCCACTTCCAGTTTTTGAGTGGTTAATTGGAGATAAGAGTCTAACGGAGACTTTTCTACCTGGGCTGACTTCAAACTGCGATCCTCAAATTTCAGCCTCCCAAGTAGCTAGGATTACAGGTGTGAGCCACTGATAATCAGCTAAAATTATCTTTTAAGTAGTTGTACAAAGGTGGTGTGATTTAACAAAGCATTTTATGAATACAGTGCATCATTATCCATGTCACCTATTCAGTTTTCTTACCCCCCATTCCCTACCTACTTCTCCCCTCACTCTTCTTAATTTCTGTAGGATATGCATTGCAATTTCGCTTCTTCATGGTACAATCAGTAGTTCGACTTCAGCTGTGTGCTTGAGCCCTGTGGTATGTAAATGAAAAGCTCCTAGGTTCTCTGAGGTATTCACCTGTTCCTCTTTGTAATTTTCCCTTCCTTTCTAGTGAACGAGTTCTTAGGCCTGCCCCTCATTGTACTGTACAGTTTCATCTTTTATGATAGACCTTTTCAGTTGTGCCCACCTTTTGTGGGAAGATGAGGGAAGGAAGGCAGAGAGAGGCTACCCTGTCTTCTCACTGTGTGCAGTGAAGGCAGATTTGTTCAAGTGATTATCTCCTTGTTATTTTCAGAGGTGTGTGTGTGTGTGCACGCGCATGCAACACACACATGCATGTATGTTTTGTATCAGTCCTGGAGCTTGAACTAAGGGCCTGGACCCTGTCCTTTAGCCTTTTTTGTTCAAGGCTGGCTTGCTTTCTACCACTCGAGCCAGTGTTCCACTTCTGGGGTTTTTGTGGTTAACTGAAGATAAAAGTTTCATCGATTTTCAGCTCGCAGTCTCCTGAGGAGCTAGCATTACAAGCATGAGCCAGGAATACTTGATATATTCTCGCCTCCCCTGCTTTTATTTCCCTTTCCTCTTTCCATTTCTCTCCTTTCAAACCCTTTCCCCCTTTTTCTCTTCCCTTCTCCTCCTCTACTTTCTCTTCCCCTCCCTTACCTTCTTTTCCCTCCCTTCCCTTTTCTCCCCTCCCTCCCCCTCCTTCCATTTCTCTCTTCTCATTTCTTGTAGGAAATTTATTGTTTCTTGTATGAGATTTATTATTAGCTAGCTGTGCCTTTTAGATTCTACATGACCAGTTTTTCTGTTTTATTCCAAATTTTTACTGAAAGAAAATAATGGCTATTACAGTGCTAATTAACTTTATATTATATTCTACTTTACGTGAATTTAAAGGCTATAATTAAATTTTTTTCCTGATCGCTGGCCTTTCGTGAAGTATAGCTTTGGATATTTTAAAAGATACTAACATTTGTTAAAAATCTACTGTGCTTTTCTATTCCGTAATCTTATTTATGTGTTGAAATGGTTCAAATTTAAAGATTTTTCAATTTTTGGAGCTAATGGGCTTTCCTGTCCAGGCTGGCTTCAAACTAAGATCCTCAAATCTCAGACACCTGGGTAGCTAGGATTACAGACTTCAGCCACTGGCACTTGACAGAGGAGATACAGTTACTTACATGAGCAAGGTAATGAGTACATTTCCTATCAAGCATTGTTGCCTCTTCCTTTGTTTTTCCCCTACTATCCCTTCCCTCCCACCTACATAACTACACTACACTCCCCCACCTAAATTGTAAAGTTCGTTTTTCAACATAGTGTCTTGTACATCTCTCCTATTAAATTTTTTAACAAATATTTTCTTTTAATTTTTATGATGGTCCTGGGTTGGCTTTGGAGCTGTGCCTGATTTTTTTTCTCTTAAGGCTAGTGTTCTACCACTTGAGCCACAGCTCCCCTTCTGGCTTTTTGGTGGTTAGTTAAAATCTTTCAAACTTTCCTGCCCAGGCTGGCTTCAAATTGTGATCCTTGGATCTCAGCCTCCTGAGTAGCTAGGATTACAGGCGTGAGCCACTGGAACACAGTGACTTTTGATCTTCAAAGAAAATTTCATAAGACTTGTTGAAGTATGCTTTTAGAATATGTTCTACTTGCACATAAATATTTTAAGTTTTATTCCCAGTAGAGCCATTTGTGATCTTCTGCTTTGGCTACCTTTGAAAGCAATGGATAGAACACACTGACCAGGATAGGCTACTTACTGTCTGTGCCTGTTTTTTTGCAGCTGCATAAGGATGACGGTTATCAGTTCATGGAATCCTTGTGAAGAGTAACATGAATTGCGTACATTGGATGTTTAGGACAAGATTTGGCACAATTGCATACATTGGATGTTTAGGACAGGATTTGGCACACAGAATATGATTAGTTATTGTGTCATTAGTATTTACAAAGAAAAATGCAAGGCAGGTAAAAGCAAAAACTTATTTTTCCTATTATGGTATTACAGACGAATGTTAATGGTTATGATTAGACTATCTTTGAAGTCAGTTTGACCTAGATTTAAATCTCAGTGCCTTCCCTTACAGGGCATGTACAGACTCAGCCTCTGTCTGGTAGAATGTAATAATGTTCTCTACCATGTGAGTACAAGAGTTAAAAAAGATAGTGGAAAGAAAGCCTTAAAATACATGGACACATATAAATACTGAACAGATAATTATTGTCATTGTTTAATAGAAAGATGGCCCAATTTGGATCCTGTTCTGTATTACCAGCACTTAAGAGGCTGAGACAGGATTGAAAGTTTAAGGTTAGCCTGGATTATACAGTGAGACCCTGACTCAAAGCAAACCAGTAACCTAAATTGGTATTTCTACCCTCCCTCCCTCCTCCCTCCCTCCCTCCCTCCCTCCCTCCCTTCTTCCTTCCTTCCTTCCTTCCTTCCTTCCTTCCTT
>NW_012267301.1:7157227-7170081 GCF_000151885.1 Dipodomys ordii
GCTTTTTTCTTTTTGCTTATGTGGTGCTGAGGAATCAAACCCAGGGCCTCGAGCATGCAAGGCAAGCGCTCTACCACTGAGCCACCTTCCCAGCCCCTTACCTCCTGCATTTTAGAAGCTAAACAACAACATGTTACATAAGGTAACTAGCCATTGTGGAAAAAGTTAAGAAACTCAGATTTAAATCCTAGGTCTTACATCTTCTAGTTATGAGGCTTGAATATTTTTTTTCTCTTTCCTTTCTTTTTTTTCTTTTTCCTTTGCTTTCTTACTTGGAAAAACGACAGCAAAAGTTTCTTACCTTGTAGCAATGTTCAGAGGATTAAATGAGATAATGGAGGTAAGCCCATAACAAATTATTATTAACCTCAATGTTGCTTTGATTTGGTATGATAAGTTTTTGGCTGAAAATACGACTTTAGGAAATTACATTTTGATCAAAGAGAATTCCTGATTAGAAGACTCAAGAGAGTCACCCTAAATGTGAAGATCATTCGTTTTTAGAAATGCATGGATCTGAGGAAGGAAAAGAGTGGAAATAAAAAGTAAAAGAAGAATTATTGGGGCATCAGTTGGATTTATTTATTCTGTTAGAGACAGTTCATTGACAAAATAGACAAGCATGTTTCTCACCATTTTATCTCAGAATAGGCCAGAAACAAGAAATGTGGCTGGGCTTAAGTCTGATGAGCAGTGAAAATATAACTCATAAAAACCAAACAAACAGAATTTTGTTAGTTGTTGGTTTGTCACAGCCAAGAGCTGGTGCTTGGGGTATTCTGGACCAGGGCAGGCCTGCCTGAGTGTAGGAGAGCATTGTCTTATAATTAGAACAGGCATGAGCGAAATGCACTGTGGTCAGAATGCCAAGAGTGGAAGTTTGTAAGCAGTAGCAAAGGTTGACATCGATGTTGTGTGCGGGGTGTGGTGCTTGGTTCCTGAAGAAAAAAATTATGTGAAGTCCCAGTCAGCGAAAACAAAACAAAACAGAACAAAAACTATGTAAAGATCACATTTTTCTTGTTTCTCAGTGGTACTAGGGATTGAAGGGCCCCACACTTGCTACACAAGTGATTTTACCATTGCCTCCAACCCTGCGTTTTTGGCTGGTTAGTTTTGAGATAGGGCGTTACTTCCTTCCCAGGAGTGTGATTTATTGCCAGGGGCATCGACTCACGTGACCCTGTCAGAGTTCCTGTGTGTCGTGAGGGTGCATGCTGAGGGTCCTGTACCCGGGCACCAGACTCAGGTGATAGTTTGCCCGAAGTGCCATTCGTTCTCCTCTTAGTTAATCATATAGAACAACGCCTCAAGATTCCTTTTGTGTTTTCTAATGGAGAAACCCCCCGCCCCCAACCTGGCTTCCTCTTTTATTATACTGAACAACTCTTCCCACTGATTAAAAGTTGCTAATTGTCCACATCCCCCACAAATTGTTTAAGGTAATCTTTCTGTACCATGATTGTCCCATGACTACAGAATTACCTTCTATGCTCCTATGTTGTATATAGTCATATGATGTTTTGTCCATACCCACATGGTATGTTCGCTTTCTGCCTACCAGACACTGCATTCCCACGTCTTGCTGTGTGAACAGCTTTATCTTCTAGCTAGAACAAAAGGTACTTACTACAGGGCCCAGTGGTCAGTGGAGGAGTCTTGTGGACTCTTCTGCCAGGGTTTGCCTTGAACTGTGATCTTTTCAATCTTGGCCTTTCCAGGTAGCTAGGGTTGTAGATGTGGGCTGTTGTGTCTGATTAAAGGTCACGTTTAAAAAATTTAAATAGAGTAAATCATTTTGGAGGGTGAGGAAGAATTTTCTATAAAAGAGCCAGGCTTCCACTTTTGACTTTTTTTTTGGTCAGTCATGGGGTTTGAACTCTGGGCCTGGGTGCTGTCCTTGTGCTCTTCACCTCAAGGTGAGGGCTCTACCACTTGAGCCACAGCGCCCCTTCTGTTTTTCTAGTGGTTTATTGGAGATAAGAGTCTCATGGTCTCTCCTGCCCGGGCTGGCTTTGAACCGCGATCCTCAGATCTCAGCCTCCCGAGTAGCTAGGATTACAGCCACCGGTGCCCGACTCCACTTTTGACTTCTCCGTGCTTTGGAGAGTCTTACACTTTCTTGCCTGGGCTAGCTTTGAAATGAGATCCTCAGATCTCAGCCCCCAAAGTAGGTAGGCTGGCAAGTGGGTGTTTCTCTGGAAATTGCCAATAATGGAAATGATTGTAGCTTTTCCTTCTGTTGTTTGGGCACAAGACATCTCGCTACACCAATTGGGCTGCATTCAGTTTTTTGCTGAGTTTCCTATCTGAGTTAAATAATAAAAGGTCATTTCCACTTTTTAGATGTTATTATTTGCAGGTGCACTTTTTTTCTCTCGCAAATTGTGAGGATTAAATATTCTCTTTGAGGAGAGAAAGTTTTATAATGTGAATCGAGGAGATCTGAGTCATCGCATCAACTTAATGCTCTACAGTTATATCTAAAGAGTCTGGGTTATTAGTGGAAATAAAAATGAATCTTACTCAATAGCCTATTTGCCACAAATGGAAAATTATATTGAAGCTGTACATTTTATCAGGCTAGTCCTACTGAGAAAACATTGTATTTAAAATAATTTGTAGATGAAATTAGATATTGATTTATGTATTAAGATTCATGACATTTGTTTGGGAACAGGACTGAAATAACTGATTTGTTTATCAGGATTTAAGGGACTAAAATAGCTAATTTATCAGGATTTTTGAGTAGAGTCAATAAAAGAAAGTCTCTTGCTATGTATAGAGCATTGTAGTAAAAGTTTCCACGTTCACATTCTAATGTAAACTTGTAAGTCTCCCCACCCCCGAGCCCTACCCACTGTCTTCCAAAATCCCAGATTTTAGGCTGTCCTATCTGCTTGCCTTGAGCCAAATCTGTGCTCTACTTCTTAGTTACTGTGTGGTTCTGGACAGGAATTTCTCTGGGCTTTGGTCTCATCTCTCGACCCCCTCTAAGCAGATGGAAGGGTAAAATAAGTCGACAGTGAAAAAAATAGTACAGTGCTTGTCATGCTATATATAATTTTAATTGTATTATTGTTATTTGGTGTTATTCCAGTTTTATAGATGAGGAAGACTTGAATTTCAAAAGAATTGGACAGCATCAGATTAAAAGATGCTGTATTGTGATAGAAGATCTCTTCCTGAGAGCTTTGCTAAGTATTTCTTTCATCTTTCTATGAAAAAGCTGGTGTTTGTATCTCTCTCTTCCCTCCCTCCCTCTTCCCACCTCTTCTTCCCTACTCCCTCTTCAGATTATGCTCATGGTGTGCTGAGTTCTAGTGTTGGTTCTATGTGTTCAGTGATGAACACTAGCCAGATTTCTCCACCACCTTAGCATGAAATTTTCTTTATAGGGATGAATGCTAATCAAATAGTAGGACCAGGCAATATGGTCCAGACTGTGACTGGGCTATTTAAGCTGGAGTAGTAATGAGAGTATGAGAGGGTCTAATTTCAGTGGAGGTGCTGGATGAGTTGAGATCTAAGTACTGCAAAGTGCTGGATGTCTGCTCCTGGGATGGAGAGAACAGTGGAAGATGAAGAAAGAACTGAGGATGTTTCCTGAGTAGAAAGCAGGCCTCACCAGGGAAGACGGAGGATACAGAGTAGATACAGTGTTGGGAAAGTGAGCTAGAAGCAGATTGGGCAACCTAATAAGGAGATGATGTCATTGTAAGAGGGAGAGTTAACTAGGAGGATGACAGATTTGTGTCATGATTCTATATAAAGTCAATGAAAATATTTGGAAACATTTTTTATATAAGTCCCAAAAAAATAGAAAACTATAGTCAAAGAGAAGTTTGTTTTTTTTGGGTCCAGTCCATGGGGCCTGAACTCTGGGCCTGGGTGCTGTCCCTCAACTCTTCACCTCAAGGCTAGCGCTCTACCACTTGAGCCACAGTGCCACTTCTGGCTTCTTTTTTTTTCTTCTGCTTATGTGGTGCTGAGGAATTGAACCCAGGGCCTCATGGATGCCCAAAAGTAGGATTATTGCTGTAGCTAGGCATCCTAATACTATATTGAAGAGAAGTGGAGAGAGTGGACATCCTTGTCTCGTTCCTGATTTAAGAGGATATGGCTTTAGCTTTTCACCATTAAGTATAATGCTGGCCATAGGTTTGTTCATATATAGCCTTTATTGTATTGAGGAATGTTCCATGGATTCCTAGTTTTTCCAGACTTCATCATAAAGGGGTGTTGGATCTTGTCAAATGCTTTTTCTGCATCTATGGAGATAACCATGTGGTTCTTATCCTTGCTCTTGTTGATGTGAAAATTATATTAATTGATTTGCGTATATTGAACCAGCTTTGCAATGAATCCTGTTTGATTGTGGTGTATGATTTTTTGGATGAATTGTTGAAGTCAGTTGACCAAAATTTTGTTGAGAAGTTTTGCATCAATGTTCATCAAAGAAATGGGTCTTTAGTTCTCTTTCTTTGATGAGACCCTGTCTGGTTTTGGGATGAGGGTTGTGATGGCTTCATACAAAGAGTTTGGTCGTGAACTTTCTCTTTCAATTTCATTGAAGAGTTGGAGGAGTATTGGTGTGAGCTCTGCTTTGAAGGCATTCCACTGTAAATCCATCTGGTCCTGGGCTTTTCTTAGATGGGAGGTCTCTTATTGCTGTTTCTGTTTCAGTGCTTGATATGGGCCTGTTAAGATTGCTTAACTCATGTTGGTTTAGTTTTGGCATGTCGATATTTGCTAGGTGTTTCTTGACTTTTTAGTTTACTATGTTATATGGTATTCCTGTAAAGCAATGATTGGTTGGCTGGCTGATAGATCCATGTATCCATCTATCCATCTATTCATCCATCCGTCTATTCATCCATCCATTCAATAGACATTTACTATTTGCCTTTTGTGTCTTATTTTTTTGTGGTATATATCTTGAAGAAGACAGAAGCTCCTAGCTTTAAAAGGTTTGCATTCTAGGGGGATTAAATAATTACAAAAGAATTTATTACCAACATTTACTACCAACTACCAGGTAATTACCAAGTATTTATTAGTTTTAACACTAAATATTGTGATAAACAGATGAAGTATGATTTTAAGGAATTTTTGTGGACAAGTCCATGTTTTATCATTTTTATTCAGAGATGAGGCTGCGAGGTTTATAGAATTTAAGATCCTGTGCAAAGTTGCAGAACTAGTTTGAACATAATCCTAGATCTCTGAATCATTGAACAATTACAGTGCCATTCATTGATAAAGATAGGGAGCTTTGCTGTGCTGCTATCTTTTCCCAGGAAAATGCTGGAGCTAAGGCATTGAAAGCTGAGTACCTGGAAGGTGAAGAAGTTGGACAGTGCCATTCTTGTGGCTGCCCTTAAACCCCTTACCTCTTTTAAAAAACATTTGTTATTTTTATTATGAAGGTGATGTACTGAGAGGTTACAGTACAGTTACATAAGTCAGGTAAAGAGTACATTTTTTGGGGGGGGTCCGGTTGTGGGGCCTGAACTCTGGGCCTGGGCGCTGTCCCTCAGCTCTTCAGCTCAAGGCTAGCACTCTACCACTTGAGCCACAGCACCACTTCCGGCTTTTTTCTTTTTGCTTACGTGGTGCTGAGGAATCGAACCCAGGGCCTCATGCATGCAAGGCAAGCGCTTCTACCACTGAGCCACCTTCCCAGCCCTAGAGAACATTTCTTTTTGGATAGTGTCATCCCTTCCCTCTCACTTTTCCAGTTTTCCTCTCCCACCACCACCCACAAGTTGTTCATTTTCAACATACTGTCTAATGAGTACCATTGCTGCATTTGTTTACCATTTTTCCTCTATTTCTGTCCCCCCCCTCACCCTCCCAAAGACATATGATGAACAAACAAGACAAAAGCAAAGGAAAGAAAAACAGCAACAAAGGAAAAAACCCCTCTTGTTTCCATTTCCTGGAGTTCATTTTGATAAATATTATTAGGTAGGATCAGAGGCACATAGGCATTGCGCCTTTCTGTTCCTCTCCCAAGAGTATGCTCCTTGGGTCTAACTGGGTTTGAATGCCTGGAGTCCTATATAATTTATTATGTCTCAGTATATTTTAGATCTAGCTTCTACTCGTGAGAGAACACATGTGCCTTTTTGTCTCTCTGAGCTTGGCTTACCTCACTGAACATAATTTGTTCTAAGTCCATCCATTTCCCTGTAAATGATATCATGTTGTTCCTTCTAATTGCTGTATAAAATTCTGTTGTGTATGGGTACCACTCGTCTATTGTAGGGTCCTTACCCTTTCTTGATCTGTATTTCTCACACTCATGACCAGCCTCCATTTCTTATTTCTATCCTCTCCCAATAATGTTTCATATCCTCTCTGTAAAATTGCTTCCTGTCTTTTTCCATGTGATGTATCTCACTTGTAGCACTTCTCAAGTGGTTTTCACTCCTCCATTTTCTCCCAGAGACCAGTGGCTCCTTGAATAGAGACATCATGTCCTGTACACATTCCTGTATCCTAGTTTCTGCCTGACTCCTTACACACAGTGACTGCTGCTGGTATTGCTCGAAAACCCTGACCCACAAGAAAGAGTTATTTCCAGTGGGGTCTTTAACATTAGTCTTTGATCATTGTGATAATTAAGAGAACAGTTCTCTTTTGTTAAGAGCTCTGTATGAATATGCCTTTGGGGGACTGTTGTAGAAGTTTGCAGTTTTTGTGAGGTCTAATATTACTCTCTTTGGTGCCTCTTAGGTAAGCAAGAGCTCCTCAAGGAAGTATCAGTGTTTGATAACAAAGTAAATATACCATCTGGATTTAGCCATCTTTGCGTCTAACTTACTCCTCTTCCTCTTAAGACCCAGTTTTGTGTTTCCAGTAATTACCAGCGATCTGAGAGTAAACAGAGTGGGGAATTTGTGAAGTGTTTTACACTTTGTGGCAATATCTTTGGAAAGCATTGCTCTGGTTTTAGAGAAATGAGACCGTTAGATAGTATGCTTACCTGCACATTGACAAATGAAGACAGCCTTCAGGGGAGAGAGAAAATAAAATAGAGTTGGTTTATAGTTTGCCAGTCCAAAAGCTTTTAAACTGTACCTTTAAAGGCAGAGCCCCTTAATATGTACTCTGCATTTTGGGTATCACTGTGTGGTAAATGGTATAAATTTAGTCCCTATAAGCCTGATCTCTTGGGGATGAGATTTAAAAGTGTTGGAATGAACTTTATTTGAGAAGACGCTATCGATTAGGCTTTGATTTGGGCTTTTCTTACCAAAGAATGATACTAAATAATGACTAGCCTCCCTGTTTTTTGTTGTTGTTTTAATTCACTTTATTCTCTCTCTTCCTGCTCTCATTCCCTGCCTTCTATTTCTAACTGTTCTTCTAAAAAACAAAGACCAAGGTGGTGTGAGACAGGAGAAAAGAGGGAAATAAAATCAACTGTCTCATCGTGAACATAATTGATTTAATAAATAAACGTCTTTCAGTTCCCAAGGCAAACCTCAGATCTTCACTAATGTCAATTAGTGTTCAGCTCAATACGTGGCAGTGGTCTTAATTTAGAAGGATGGGAGAGTTCACACATTCTTGCTTTCCAAGGAAGGAGTGTGCTTTTCTTGTTCTAAAGACAGATTGTACACATTTACTCACTACTGTACAACAAGTTTGAAAAGGAATTTATGTGACAGTTTCTGTTCTTTCCTCCTCAAAGTAGGAGAACAGTTGATTACATTATATTGGGGTTTGTAGAAACTAAAGCTGAGAAAGGTAATAGAAGTTCTCTGGACTCCACTAGTGTGCAAACTCTGTAAGGACAAGGCCCTTGTCTTGTTTGCCCAACATTTAATTTCCAATGCAGATAGTAGCTGCATAGTAAGTGTTTCTTAATTGGATTTGTGGCTGAGTGAATGAGAATAGAAATGAGCATTAGCTGAGTCTTATGATTTGGTGAAATTAGTTAAACTTTTTTTGTATTTCCTTTAGTTGCAAAAAGAAATTGCCTGGCTTACTTCACTTAATATATTTTTTTTCCAGTCTTTCCATTTCCTAACAAATGGGGCAATGTCATTCTTTCTGATGGAGGCATAGAAACATAGGTCCCATGGTTTCCCTTATTTGCAATAACTAGTATATGTCTGAGTCAAGCAGAAAAGGTCAGATAAGTTGATGTTAGGGGAATGAACCCCAAAATAAGTATTCAAATGTTTTTTTTTCTTCCATACAATTGTTTCTAACATATTTATAAGATGATTTCTTTGTTGCTTTGTATGTCCCTCCCCCATGGTATAACCCCAGCTTTCACTGTATTTGATGTTGGTATAATTTGTGGAGGGAAAGGGCAAAAACAAATGGTTTAACTAAGGATACAGGTGGACCCATTGCAACAATGAGATGTACAAGTCATTAGGTCGAAAAATGAACTTTACAACTTTGGTGGGGCGGGGGGAAGACTAGGTAGAGGGAGGTGAGGGGAGTATGGGAAGGGATGGGAAGGGGAAACAAAGAGGAGGCAACAATGCTTGGTAAGAAATGTATTCATTATCTTGCCCATGTAATTATAACCCCTCTGTTGCCATTCTACAAAGGCGTTTATGAATACAATATATTTTGATCAGTGTCACCCCTTTAAAAGTTCTCACCCTCCCTCAAAGTCCAATCCTTTTAGAGGAAACTAGCTTAAAGAGTACAATATACATTATGTAAAAGATGATTAAGGAGAATATTTCATCACTTCCTAGCTAAGTGAGTTGCAAGGAATCTCAGAGGTGACGCTACTTGCAAATTCTTCTGTGTGTGTGTGTGTGTGTGTGTGTGTGTGTGTGTGTGTGTGTGTGTGTGTGTGTGTGTCTGTCTGTGTGTCTGTGTCTGTCTGTCTGTCTGTGTGCACGTACCAGTACTGGGGCGTGAACTCATGGCTTGGATATTTTTTTGCTCAAGGCTGACTCTACCACTTGAGCCACAGCTCCACTTCTAGCTTTTTGGTGGTTAATTGAAAATGAGTCTTTTGGATTTGTCTGCCTGGGATGGCTTCAAATTGTTCTCACATCTGTCTCCTGAGTAAGTAGGATTACAGGAATGAGCCAACTGGCGCCTGGTTTGCTGGTTCTAGAGCATACATTCATTGTGTCTTAGCATCACAGGAAGCATGTTTTAAGTCCAGATACTGGGCTTCAGCACTGGAATTTCTGTTTGAGTCATTGGTAGGGGCTGGCGTCTCAGTTTGCTTCTGGAGTTTACCTCGTCTTTCTGGCATACAGCTGGGTATAGAAGCCAGTCCAGTTTGCCTCACAGTATCTGTAAGTCCAAGGCAGTCTTGGTAAAAATGAGTAGCCTAAGGAACCCACCAGAATGTCTAGTGATACTATAACTAGGGCTCACATCTCCTGGCTCTGATCACAGTGCTCCTGACCCTATAGTTGGCTATTTTAGTTCAGTGGACCTCCATCCTCCTTGGCCTCTCTCAAGGTCCCTCAGTGCTCTTCCTTCTAGTATAGGGGCAGTTTTTAGGGTGATGGCCCTGGCAGAATCTTAAGGACCTTCTGAATCATATCTTGTTTCATGTTCATTACATGTATTTTATTGTTTCTCTACTGATGCTTTTCGTTATGCCACATCCCCTTCTCTTGGCTCAAAACAAAACCCAGGAGGAAGTACCTGCCTTTCTCCTGCAGGCCCATTCCTCATTTCAGGTTCATTCGCACATCAGTCTAAGAGAACCACTCAAGTGTTTATTAAAGGTAGAAAACTCTGGGGCCTGCTTGAGGGCTATATAATCAGCATCTTCTTGGGAAGATCCTCGGAAAATGTATTTTAAATTCCCTTCATTATTCTTCCTACTATTCTGCAGTCCTGAGAACAATGAGTCCTTTTCCCACTGTTTGAGGTTCTTAAGACCCTATGTCATAATTATACTTAAGTCCTCTGACTTGTAGCTCCTTCCATGTTTTTGTGAACATCAATTAGTTGTACAAGAGAGTTTTATTTTGACATGTTCACATATGCATACAAAATAGCTTGAGCACATTCACCCACTCTTATCTGTCTCCCCGCTTCCCCAAACCACGCAGATAGGCAGGCTGGTATGGACAGTCATGGAATGAGAGGTTCAGATAGGCAAAGGGGGCCACTGAACATTGGGTGGGGTGCTGTGTGTGTTCCCTGCCTAACAGCTGTATATCCTGAGTGAATGTATTAAACCTGCTTGACTTTTTGTTTCCTCACCAGTAAAGTGGGGCTAACAATAGCACTTTCAGCTGGGTGCCAGTGGCTCATGCCTGTTAGCCTAGCTACTCAGGAGGCTAGGATCTGAGGATCATGGTTTAAAGCCAGCCTGGGAAGGAAAGTCCATGAGACTCATGTACTATTAACCACCAGAAAACTGGAGGTGGTGCTGTGGCACAAGTGGTAGAGCACTTGCCTTGAGCTGAAGAGCTGAGCGACAGCGCCCAGGCCCAGAGTTCAAGCCCCACGACTGACCAAAAAAAAAAAATAGTACTTTCTTAGGAGTTTTGTGGATATCAGGTAAGGTGGATTCAGGGATGTTGTTCAGAGATAAAGATTTGCTTGTGGGGTGTATTGGACATTGCTCCCAAGGCAGTTCTGTGAAGATCTTGGCCACCTTTAAGTTGTTTAACTTCTCTGAGGCTCTTTTCTTATGATTAAAACTGGTGCTAAGTTGTCCCCTCTCAAGCAGATCTGAGCATGTGTAGAGAAAGTATACCTGAAACTGCTGGGTAAAATATAAAATTGGAGATATTATAAAGGTTAACTATGAGTCTACTTTTCTGAAATGACTTTGTGGCCAGAACCTGGATTTCCTGAAGAGAGAAGGTTGTGATAAATGCAAAAGGGCGTGTCTATCAAATATAGCATTTTCAGTTTTCTTTCTTCTCTCTACAGGGAATTAGAATAATGGAGATGCTGCTAAAAGAACAGTGTGGTGCTCCCTTAGCTGAATAAAGAATCATCAGTGAGTACCAAAAACAAGATCAGAATTATTCACTCAAGTCATGTTTTTGGCTTTATAAACCTGGTATTATGTATCAGTCTCCCTGGGCAATTCACACAGCACATTTCTTAGTTATATATACAGCACATGATTGCACAGATGTTTTCTTATCTGCTTAGTACCTTTAGTTACTTGGTTCTTTGATTTTCAGAGCAGTTTTGTACTTATGTGATGGTTTACAACTTCAAATTGCTAAAACTGTTCAGCATAATCTACCATGATTGGGACCCTGAAGGTGGCATAGATTTGTAAAGATTTCAGCTCAGGATGAACTGAAGCTTTCTTTTATTGTTCAAGAACAATGAAAAGAGAGATTTAAGCTATAATTGGAGCAGGAAGGATAACAAGAAAGGAACATATTGATTGGCCTTATATCTTGTCAGTCTGGAAACTAACATGGAAAAGCTCAATTATAAAATGCTTCAAAATCAGAAACTTTTTGAATGACAACATCATGCCACAAATGGAAGTATTCTTCCTTGAGCTTCTGTTACTGGAACTATCAAGATACAGGTGTGTTGAAAATACTGTCTAAAGTTACCTTTGGCTATCAGTATATGGTGTCGATGAAAAATAAGGGAAGTTTGTGTTTAAACTTGGGTCCTATTCTGGGTTACATTCTCAAGTTCATTTACATATTGCACTGTGTATATGCAAATACTTCAAAGTCAGAAAAATCTCCAAATCCCACACATTTCTAGTCCTAAGCAATAGTCAACACTGAGGACCAGCTCAGGGCTGGTCCTCTACCACTTCATCCACACCTCCACTTCTGGCTTTCCATTGGTATATTAGAGAGAAGCATCTCATTGACTTCTATGCCTGTGCTGACTTTAAACCACAGTCCTCAGATCTTAGCCTCCCGAGTTGCCACCGGCATCCAGCTAAACCTTAGTTCCTTTGTTTTGACTGGGGAAGAATTCAAGCAATACATAAAACATAATGAAAATTATATATGAGCATTTCTTTGGCGGGAACTCTGATAAGCAGGTTGACACATGAAGCTATGTAACAGACATGCCTCTGCCTATCTGTCCAAGTTTGTTAGGAGGGCTGCATACATATTGCTCTTAAGTTGTGGGCACCATGGGGCCAAAAAGTCATCATCGGGCTATGGCTCCTGTCCTTGTGTGTGGGGATGGGAGTTGGGGGGGGGGGAACTCTGCTTTGTTGGATAAACTTTAGTTATGCAGACCTGCATAAGTCAGTTAGCCCCAGGAATTTTTCAGCATATTTTTCTTAAAGTGTTATTGTTGTGAAGGTGTTGCACAGAGGGGTTACCGTTTCATAAGTTCAATAATGAGTACATTTCTTTTATGGACAATGTCACCCTTTCCTTTGCTTTCCCTATTTCCTCCTCCTGTCCCTGCCTAAAAAGCATCTTGATTAGCTCTCTTTTGGTGGGTCTGATTTGATGAGCCACGGGATGATTTCTTGGAAATGCAGGCAAGGCTGCTATGGGGGAAGATTTTGTTTCTAGCGGTGACAGAGTGACTGGGGACAGTGCCTCCACCAGTTGCTCTGCAGCCAGTTACCCTGTACTGTCTAGGTGGCTCATCTTCTTAGCATTGTCTGTCATGGCCTCTAGCTGGAAGCCAGTCCATACCAGCATTACCTCCAGTTTAGAGCAAATGATTCAGTATTAACAGATAACAGGCAATTGCAGAACTATTCAGCTCCCTTTATCATCAGGTTCTGTTGTCAACACTTGAGAGAATGCCCTTGTACTAGAAAAGATAAAACTAAGTTATTTAAGTGAGAATATAGCCCAAAATGAAAGTGAATGATGGTTTACTATATACATATATATATATGTATGTCTATATATATATATATATATATATATATATATATA
>NW_012267301.1:7171201-7206244 GCF_000151885.1 Dipodomys ordii
GTCATAGGGGAGTTCTATGTGAAGTCTTTTGAGGAACCTCCATACTGCTTTCCAAAGTGGTTGGACAAGTTTACATTCCCACCAACAATGCAGTAAGGTTCCTTTCTGTCCACATCCCCTCCAGCATCTGTTGTTATTAGAGTTCTTGGTTTTTGCCGTTCTTTCTGGGGTGAGGTGATACTTTCATTGCTTTTATTTATTTTTTAAATTTTATTTTGTTGTAAAGGTGATGTACAAAGGGATTATATAAGTTCCACTTTCACAGTAAGTAGAACATACTTCCAGTTACATAAGTTACATAAAGTAATGAGTACATTTCTTTTTGAACAGTGTTACCCTCTCCCTCATTTTCTCCTATGTTCCCTTCCCCCTGACTCCCCTCCCCTCTCCAAGTTGTAAAGTTCATTTCCAACATAGGGTCTAGTGAGTATCACTGTTGCATTGGTTCACCCTTTGTCCCATAGTTTCTGTGAGAACTCATCCCTTCCTCAAATCCGATAAATTTACAAAATCAGAAACAGTGACCCAGGAATAAACCACAGGAGAAAAGAATGAAAGACAAATGAAATCACTGCAAACAGTACACTAAAAAAAAAGAAAAAAAAGGAAAAAGGAAAAGAAAACAACATGTTGACTCATATTAATCTTCTGTATACTTCACACATATTAACTGTTTTTATTGTTGTTAGGAAGGCTAAACAAGATAATGTGATTTAGTACAGCATGTAGCTGTGAACTCCGGGTCTTGCACTGTTGGTGAAAAGCATTCTTTTCTCTCATACATGGAATGATGGAGGTCTGAATATGACCTGGGCTTCCGTTGAGGACAGTGACAATAAATGTCCACAGTCCTGAATTTCTGACTTATTTCCATAGCTCAAACCCTTCAAATTCATAACCAGTTTTCTTAGAAGAGCATATGTAAAAAAGGGAATGTATACTCTTAGCACATAAATCTGCATTCCTCTAAAGAGGTTTTAACTATTCTGAAGACCAGCTTCATTGTGATATGATGTCCATTGGTGATTTAAGAGTCAATGTCATGGACTACCAATTGGTGAGTTGTGATTCATATATGGCTTTTTGTTTTGTTTTGTTTTTGTTAGTCATGGGGCTTGAACTCTGGGCCTGGGCTCTGTTCCTCAGCTCTTCAGCTCAAAGCGAGTGCTCTACCACTTGAGCCACAGCGCCACTTCCATGATTCATATATGGTTATGCAAACATCACCACAAATATGATAGAACATTATGAGGTTTTGATCTTACAGCCGTGATGTCGCTTTATTCTACTCCATTCCATTTTCTTGACTATTTCACAACGTTTTTGAAGCTCGAAATATTTCTGTCTAGAGGGAACTTTTTATTTACCTAAAGACAATTGTATGGAAAGAAAGGAAAAAGTTGTAAGTGAGAAAACTATTGATTTCATGGGTGGTAAAGGGTTACATTAAAAGAAAGGTGGGTGGGTAGCAGGCTCATGCCTGCGATCTAGGTACTCAGGAAGCTGACAGCGGGAAGATGGTGACCAGATGGGCAGAAGTATTCAGGGGATCGCCATCTCAACAGACACATCTGGGTTTGGTGTTGATGTCTGTCATTACAGCTGTGTCAGGAAGTATAAATAGGAGGCTCGTGGTCCAGGCTGGCTCAGGCAAAAAGAGAGACTGTATCTCAAAAATAGAAAAAGGCTAGAGGTGTCTCTCAAGTGGCTGAGCACCTGCCTAGCAAGCTCAAAGAACTGAGTCTAAACCCCAGTACTACTGGGCAAAATAGGAGAGATTCCACAGTTGAAAGGCAAAAGTCAGAAATCCATAGCATATAAGATAATCTAGCTTTTTGTCTGCTTTTTATACGTAAAGTTTTTTTTTCCCCTCTAGAACACAGCTGTGGTATTGACTGTGTCCAAAGCTAATATAGCAGAGTAGTGTCATTGTGTCTAACATATTTCCTATCTGGTCTTTTAAGAAAACATTTGTTGCCTTCTGAATT
Organism: Dipodomys ordii; assembly: GCF_000151885.1. Classification (NCBI taxonomy): domain Eukaryota; kingdom Metazoa; phylum Chordata; class Mammalia; order Rodentia; family Heteromyidae; genus Dipodomys; species Dipodomys ordii. Next base: position 7,173,190 of record NW_012267301.1, read on the forward strand.
AATGTCTTAAGTTAATATCAAGCAGTATTTTGGTGACTACTTATCCTTTTAAAATAAATCAATAGATCATATTTTATGAGTCCAACGTTTGTAGTCTGAAAGTTTATTTTCCCTGTATCATCAATTCCAATATCATTGATTTGTGAAGAGTTGGATGAGGGAGTATGTGTGTGTGTGTGTGTGTGTGTGTGTGTGTGTGTGTGCAATCTCTCACTTGTTTGTTTTTTTTTTTTCACTCAAGGCTGGTATGCTATCACTTGAGCCACATCTCTAGTTCCTGTTTTTTGCTGGTTAATTGGAAATAGGAATTTCACAGACATTGCTGTTCATGCTGGCTGTGGAATGTGATCTTCAGCTTCCTGAGTAGCTAGGATTACAGGCATACAGATTACCGGATTACCAGCAATTGGCTTGGATGAAGCTATTTTACAGTATAAACAAATACTAAAATAATAACAGTAAAGGAGTTAAAACACTAGCAACAGTGGTCATTAAAATTGCTCATCAAGTTTAGTGCATATCCGAATGAAATAGAAACATGGGCTTTGTGTTACCACACATGTGCTGGCTGTAATTTACTCAGTATTCCCACTCTGGAATTATACACACACACATTTTTTGCTCAGTCCTGGGGCCTGGGTGTTATTTCTGCGCTTTTGTGTTCCAAGCTAGCACTCTGCCACTTGAGCCACAGCTCCACTTCTGGGTTTTTGGTGGTTAATTGGAGGTAAGAGTCTCATAGACTTTCCTGTTCAGGCTGTCTTAGAACAATGGTCTTTAGTCTCAGCCTCCTGTATAGCTAGGATTTAGGTGTGAACCATCAGTGCCTGGCCACTTCTCAATTTTTAAAAGACATTTTAAACTTTTTTAAATAAAGCTTTTTTGGAACACAGCTGTGTTATTGCCTGTGTCCAAAGCTATAGTAACAGAGTTGAGTCATTGTGCCTAAAATATTTTGTATCCAGTCCTTTAAGGAAACACAAACGCTGCTAGGAAGAGTAATATTTTTTACATCACATTGTATTTACTTCACATAGAATGTGACTATGTGGTATATGGTACCTAGCGTTAAAGATGCTTTAATAGAACACCCTGTTCTGTACGTCCAAGTAGACAATTAAAAAGCTCCGAAGGTGGTTTTTGTCATGAGCTAAATGGAGGTGCATAAATCTCACTAACCAATATGCTTGTGGCATTGCTGCTGACACATCCATTCCATCGAGTTTTGATTTCCTGTCATTTTTGAATAAAACAAATAGCCTTGACATCTGTGAGTTCTTGCCGCTGGCAGTCGGGAGTTAGGGCTTGGTGAGTTTGATAACATAGTGGTGTTGTATCATGTTGAAATGATTAAGACTTCAGATTTAGCTATATCTTAGACTTCTCTGAGCCACCTCTGCTGGGCAGTTGACTTAATAAAATAAGGGCTTTCTCTGTTCGAACATCATTAGGAGGTAGGAATGCAATTTCTTCAAGAATTATCCATAGTGATAGAATTCAAGTGACTCCCAGGAGTTACCTCAGCAAAGAGGCAAATAAGTATTGATTTGTAAGACATGTTTATTAGGTGATAAAGCTTGTTTTCTTTTCTCTTGCAGGGATGCTGTAGCTGTGTCTTAAAAAAAATTTTTTTTTTTAAAGACTCACGCCTGAGCCATGACACATCACTGGAACAGCAATACAAGTTTGAGGACGTAGTGTTCACGGCTTAAAGAGGATCTTTGCCTGCCAGGACATGAAGCGATATACTCCTCTGGGGCCTGCTTCACATTGTGGCACTCACAGACATGAGACTGTATACCTGGATTCTAATGACCCAGTCTCTTTTATGATTTTTACAAATAAAGGGGCAACCTGTATACCATGATGTTTAGGCTTCCTGAGGATGTCTTGTGATTGTCTGTGGCCGTGTCAGGGCAGCCAGAGACGGGATCAAGGTTACAGAGGGATCTTGTGCCCAGATGTTATGGGCATCATTGTTTTCAGGGTTTCATGAGATTATACTGGAGCAACTAAAGTGTTCAGCCTTGGCTCCTGGTTCCTCGGGGGCTTGGAATGAACAGACATGTACGAGTCTGTGTTGAAACTTAGCCATATGCGTATCAGTGTTGCAGAATCTCAGAAATCAGAAGACTTTTGATTTCTATTCATCAGTGATGCACGGCTGCCATTCCTATATCTTTGTACTGTAACTGTGTGTTCTGTATGCCTCACTTCATGGTAGGCCACTTCTGGGCTGTGACATGTATCACGTGGCCCAGAAATGATTGACACTGTGTGAATTGACACATCCTCCCAAAGAACTTGGAATAGAGAGAGGAAGACAGGTTGTAGTTGTGGATTCCACTAACTTGTTCTGTGATGTGAAAATGGTTTAACTTTCTGATTTATACAAGCAAGGTGGGGATAAGCAGGCATAGATCTAGATAGATCTGTGGGTTGTGATGATAAACAAAGTAGATTAACTCCAGGCAAACAAGTTTGAGAATTAGACACAAAGATGTGAGTTTGAATCCAAGTGCCGATTGCTTCTATTCAGTGGTCATAGACAGTTACAAATCTTTCTAAAGCTCATAGAAAAGAAAATGCTAGATGAGCTGATAGAATTGACTGTGGGAACTTGTTGGGCTGATTTAAGATCCTGTAGATCAGGTATCTAGCATACTGCCTAATGCATGATGGGAGTCTAGTCAATAGATGGTGTCAGTTCAGACCAGGAAATGTTTAAGGTCTAGATGGTGTCAGTTCAGACCAGGAAATGTTTAAGGTCTGTTACTGCATGAAATGCTATTGAATATCTACCTTTCCAGCTGTAATTTAAGGTGGTATTAGAGTGTGAAAATTAGGCGATAGCAGTTTGTATGTCCCATGAGGAAAGTCTAAAATATAAATGCATGTTACCGACAGAAAACTTGAAGAGCAGTAATAATCTGGAATTCATCTTAAGGCAAAAATTGGGCCATTACCAGTAGGTCTTGCTCTTTTCTTTTAATATTAAAAAAATTCCTGCTTAGTACATTGATAAGTTTCAGAGCAATTGCACCTTTTCATACATGTCTTCTACTATGCACCTTCTCTTTGTGTATTTAAGCTATTTGTACTGCCTGAGTTTTGTCTCGGGATAATTTCCCTTCTCCTTTTTTATTTTTAAAGGTTTTTTTTTTATTCTTTTTGTGTGTGTGTGTGTGTGTGTGTGTGTGTGTGTGTGAAAATACCGTATAGAGGGGTTACAATTACATGGGCAAGGTAATGAGTACATTTCTTATCAAGCATTGTTGTCTCCTCCTTTGTTTCCCCTTCCCATCTCCCACCCACACACATCCCCTTCCCCCCTTTTAAAGTGTTTTTATTCTCCAGTTATGTTGGAAGAAAAATGAGAGGTAGAAAGTAGAATATATTTTGACTATCTTCTCCAGTTTGTAAATGGCATTTGGCAGGCATTTGGAATAACAGCTTTTCCCAAAGTAAGAGGTGAGCTGAATTGCAGAAGAGGTGAGAGGCAAGAAATCTGGGTACGAAATAATCTTTAATCCTTCATAGTCAATGACTCACATCCTATGAAGGCTAGATTGTTCAATTTAGCTGTCCATTAGGATTACCTGAGGATCTATATACCATTCCTGATGGCCAGGCTGCATCCTAGACCAAGGAAAATAACAATCCCTGGAGATGGGACATAGGTTTTTATTTCCCCCATGTGATTCCAGTGGAAATCTGAGGATGGGGTAATGCTATGTGAAATTCTAGGTCACTTGCAGACATGATCTGATTTCTTGCCTACCTCCTCCGAGATAGAAAAGGATCTTTGTAGCAGGATTACTTGCTAGTCTGGTAAGGCACAGAGAAGCTGAATTGGTACATTGATTCTTTTTCCTATTTTATATATTTTTTATTGTAAGAATACTGTATAGAGGGGTTATAGTTATAGCAGTAAGGTAATGAATCCATTTCCTATCAAGCATTGTTACCTCCTCCTTTGTTTTTCCCCTACCATCCCTCCCCTCCCACCTCCCAAACTCCCCTCCTCCCCCCAAAAAAGTTGTAAAGTTTATTTTCAACATAGTGTCTTGTACATCTCATTGTTACAATGGGTCAACCTGTATCCTTAGTTCAGCAGTTTGTTATTTCCCTTCCCTCCCCAAATTAGAAAAATGGATATTTTGATTCTTTAAGCCAGGGTTGCCAAATGCATGCAGTTACCTGGTGGCCATTCTGCAGAAACCCCAGTGGCTGAAGATGAACAGTAGCTGCTCAGCTTCAGATTAGAGAGGCCCGTGGCTGATTAGAATAGTTCTTTTATTTTTAAACTTCCAGGAAACTCACCCCCCCAAAAAAAATCCTCTAAATTTTTATATGTTCATAATAAATTCAGAAGTGTTTACAACTTTAAAATCAAACATGCTTGATTTTTTTCTCCTCCTCCTCCTCCTCCTTCTCCTCCTCTTCTTCTTTTTCTTCTTTTTGTGGTTGGTCATTGGGCTTGAACTCTGGGCCTGGGTGCTGGTCCCTGAGCTCTTCAGCTCAAGGCCAGCACTTTACCACTTAAGCCACAGCACCACTTCTGGTTTTCTGGTGGTTTATTGGAGATAAGAGTCTCACAGACTTTCCTACCCAGGCTGGCTTTGAAGTTTGGTCCTCCAATCTCAGCTAGCTAGGATTACAGGCGTGAGCCACCAGTGCCCAGCTAAACATGTTTGATTTTGATTTCAGGGTGTTAAAAACTGGCCTAAACATCTCAAGTTTTAATCTATTTGTCTTTTTGTGTTCTGGGTGTACACTGAATTCTGTCCTTCCTCCAAGGATGCTTTTAGATACATTTTCTTCCTCATTTTCTGGACTTGCCTCACACATGTTTACTTAGTATTTTCCCCAACTGCCGGCATCTGTTGCTTTTATGCTTCTCATGTATTGTTGAGAAATCTTATGATCTTTTTAGAACTAATTAAGGCTTGTTAGCATTTTAAAATTATATGTATATTATAGAAGTTTACAGATAGCTTTGTATTTACTGTGTGGTGCAAGACACGTCAGTCATTACTCATCTCTAGCAGGCACAGGAGGAAAAAGGGTGGGGGCAGTTAATTCACACATCTGGTTGGCTGTTCGCCTCCTACCTGGGGGGGGGGGGCTGGGCCTGCACTACAAGAGGATGCCTGTGTGGTTTTCAGACTGTAGCAGACATCCTTCGGCAGGTGTGGTCTCTTCCCAAGTGTGGAACATGTAGACTTTTCCTCTAGAGATTTGTGCAGTTTCAGAGGGATTTCAGATCCACATTTTGCATCAGGTTCTCTTGGAGATGTGATTGTTCTGCTCTACAGACCACGTGTTGAGCTCTGGTTTCAGGGAAGTATTTTTGGTCCCCCTGTCCTTGGTTGGTTTTGCCATCTGTTGAGCCCCCTAATCAATACGGCCTATCACTCAGGACCCAATATCAAGTTCCCATGCACAGAGAAGTGGACTTAAATTCTCCCTAACACCATTGAAGTGCTTTTTACCAAGAAGGTCTATAATGGTTTCAATAATAAGTGGATGAGAAAGGTTCTGTATTCTTTTTATATGATTACTTTGGATATTTTAGAAGCAATATATATGTAATAGATATCCTATTTCTGGGAGAGCGTAAGGCATGTAGCGCAGCCAATTTAAGATTATTCTTTTAAGTTGCACATCCGTTTTGCTAAATTTCAATTATTTACATGGAGTTTCTCTCACTTGTTTGGTTTTACTTATTTTCTTTGCTTATATGCAGAATCTACTGAAGACTAATCTTTTGGGAGTTCATCATTTTTGTTTTGAATTATTTTCTTCAGGTCCTACCTGCCTTTGTTAAAGCTCCCCCACTGGGGCCTCAGATATGCTTTCTCCTTGAGTTTTCTTTTCCCCTTGCTGTTTGTTGTCACTTCTCTCTGCTTTTACCTATTGCCTTCAGAGCCATCCTCTAACTTAACTGTGGGCTTTGGAAGTCCTGACACCACACATTATATGTTGAGTAGCAGTAAACAGCATCTGACGAGGCTTTGTGAGGTCTTGCTCACTTTAAAATGAATGAACTTCATTATTATAGCGACTCAACTACCTTCCTCTACCTTCCTCCTCTTCAGCTAAGATTGTCAGACCTGTGATGTCAAGGTAAGGGAGGTGTGGCTAGGAATCATTTCTCATGATTTGAAAAGCCATTGTTTTCCCCAGTTCTGTTATATATCCATATATCTCTACAGATGGATATGTGTGTGTATACATATGTGTGTATACATCATAGGTATAAACATGCATGTTTATGTGTATGTATATATACATTCTGTTTTATAAGGTAGTGCATTAAAATTCAAACATGAATTTCTTAGGCCAGGTTTTTTCATTCTTAGGCCAAGTGTTTTTCCTTTGGTGTAATTGTAATTTGGAGTTACAGATCAGTTGTGTGCATACGCAACTCCATCCAGCAGTTGTTCTGAAGTAGAGTCATTACCACTGATGTTTATGTGTGTATTGTCATTCTTGGTGTACCACCTCTCCTAGTGTAGGATATATTTACTGTTTGAAGTAAGGATCTGGCTCTTTCCAGTTGTGCCAAATGGGAATGTTGAAGCAACCACATGCTGTTAGCTCTCTCCTTGCCCGGAGGTGAGCCTATAAAGTTCCTAGATATAAGAGGGGGTGCTATTATCAGTGACCTAGGTAGATCATGTGCAAAGGACAAGGATCAGTGGGGAAAAGAAACAGAGTACAGTATGAACGAACAGTAGCCTGAAGCCAGGTGGTCCTAAGGAGGAAGGGAGTCACTTATTCTCTTGCTACACTTTGTTACTTGTTTCTGAGATTCACTGTTTTTTTCATTTGTGTTCTTTTATGTGTGTTTCTATGCTTTGTTGCTACAATGACTTGTTCAAGTCATAGATGTTCTACATTTGCTAGCACCAGTGTATATGGAAGACCTTACTTTGAAGGATAGAATCGTTCAGTCAGCATTTATTGAGCACCTGATATATACAAGAGAAAGAGTTTTGTCTTCTGTTTTGACTTAATCCATTGGGTCAATAAAAGGCTTGCATCATCTTTCTACCAATAGATGGCTGTAGTTGGTACCAATTGATGATGAGATTGGATATAGTTGCTTCGGGTAAAGCAAATGATAATTACTTAAAGGATGCAGGTTGGACTTGGAGTGTAGCTCAGTGGTAGAGTGCTTGCCTCACATGCATGAGGCCCTAGGTTCGATTCCTTAGTACCACATAAGAAGAAAAAGCAGGAAGTAGGCTCTGTGGCTCAAGTGGCAGAGTGCTAGCCTAGAACTCAAGAGCTGAGAGACAGCGCCCAGGCCCAGAGTTCAAGCTCCACGACCAACAAAAGAAAAAAAAAAGGATGCAGGTAAAAATATGTCAACATGGGATGCATAGTTGAGCAATCACACAAATGTGTAGATGTGCTGTCCCAAAGCTCATCAGTAGATGCACAGTTGTAGATGATAATGTGTGAGTTAGTGCGGGATAGGCTATACCTTAGACAAAAGCAGCATCTCTCTAGGCTCAGCCTCAGATACGGAAGATAGAACAGGCCTGCATGAGAGCCATATCGGAGCTCCCTAGTGTACATTGATTGTAGGGTATGGAGTCTCTTTTATCTTCAGATTCTTGGACTGGACTCTTACAGCTGATCTGAGGACACCCCTCCCCCACAAATATGGTTACCACCTTAGCACAGCATTTCCTTGATCTCTGGGGGGGGTAATAGGATGATAGCTAATTATTGAGGGTGAAATGTGTGTGTGTGTGTGTGTGTGTGTGTGTGTGTGTGTGTGTGTGTGTGTCCTGGGGCTTCCTGTGTGGCGTCCTTGAGATGTTTTTGCTTAAAGTTAGTCCTCTACCACTTGAGCCAAAGCTCCACTTGTGGCTTTTCTGGTGCTTAATTGGAGATGAGTCTCACAGACTTTCCTTCCCAGTCTGGCTTTGAACTGTGATCTTCAAATCTCAGCCTTCTGAGTAATGGGATGCTCAGTTTTGAGGGTGAGTTTTATAAGCTCTCAATTCTTTTAATAAGCTTTGGAGAAATTAAGGCAAACTGTAAGAATGACAAACCCAGTTCATTGGGGTTACAGAATAGAAGTTAACTTACAGAAACTTATGGAAATTTTAAAATGCAGGATTAAATCTATTTATTTATTATTTTTGTACTGGGCTTGAACTCAGTCTTGGGCACTTGCTCATAGCTTTGTCACTCAAGGCTGGTGCTCTACCACTTAAGACATAGCTCCACTTTCAGCTTTTTGTAGTTAGTTGGAGATAAGAATCTCACAATTTTCCTATCTGGGTTGGCTTCAAACCTGGACCCTCACATCTCAACCTTCTCAGCAGCTTAGATGATAGGTGTGAGCCACCAGATCGTGGCGAAGTGCAGTACTTCTTGCATATCATAGCTATCCTTTGGCACCACTTGAGGATATTTAAAATATATGGCTGGGCATTGGTGATTCTCTCCTTCATTCCTGGATACTCAGGAGGTTGAGATGAGAGGATTGTGGATCAAAGCCAGAAGCAGGAAAGTCCTCGAGATTCTTATCTCCAATTAACCAGAAAATAAAAGCTGGAAGTAGAGCTATGGCTCAAGTAGTAGTAGAGCACTAGCCTTGAGTGAAAAAACTATGGCATAGTATTTGCACACTGAATTCAAGCCCCAGGACTGGCACAGAAAAAAATAATCCCTGAAAAACAGAAACAGAAGCCAACTCCATCATAGGTAGTTCATTTTGTTATAGTGACAAACATGAGTTACCTTTGTTGGAACGTGATCCCATGTGGCAAAACATGGTCTCATAATAACTCCAGATTCTTTTTTTTTTTAATACAAGTGTACTTTAATGATTTACAAACATTTTGCTCTCAGGATCCCTTCATATTCTTAATAATTATTGTAGGACTCCAATAGTTTTTCTTTTTTTTCTTTTTGGTTGGTCCTGGGGCTTGAACTCTGGGACTGGGCGCTGTCCCTCAGCTCTTCAGCTCAAGGCTAGTGCTCTACCACTGGAGCTACAGCACCACTTCTGTTTTTTCGGTGGTTCATTGCAGGTAAGAGTCTCGTGGACTTTCCTGCCTGGGTTAGCTTTTAATTTTGATCCTTAGATTTCAGCCTCCTGAGTAGATAGGATTACAGGCATGAGCCACCGGCTCATGAGCCACTGGCTTCCAATAGTTTTTCTGAGTTACTGTATTAGTAAAATATATTTAAATATTCATTTAAAGTTCACAAACTATTTACTGGTTAACATTTTAAATGAAAAATGATAGTACAAAGCAAAAAAAAATTAATGAAAGACCAACAGCTGAGTTACATTATGGGGCTTCAACTCAAGGTCTGAGCATGGTCACTGGGCTCTTTTGCTCAAGGCTAGTGCTCTAGACTTTGAGCAACAGCTCCACTTCTGGTTTTTTTAACTCCAGATTCCTGAACATCTCAAAGTTAACCTCAGTTAGTAAGTGTACAGCCAGGCCTTTTGACGTATGTGTGGTTCTTGGAGCTATATAAAGGCATGCTGCGAAAGTGGTGGCAGGGTGGGAAATAGTAACCACCATCCTGTTAAATTATACTCCATGGAGTTCTACTACAGCCTTCCAAGAGAAGGATAGAGCCATTTCCTGGCTACCATCTGTTAGGCTGCTGATGGAACCAACCTTTCTTGTGCTGGTGCCAGCATGAACTTGTAGATCTCAGGACAAAGGAGAAACTGCTGACTTTCTGATGATACGATTTTGTGTTCCCATTTTGAGTTTAGATGTTTCCAAGAGTTCTTCAGTTGCTCGAACTTTGAAATTTCTCCACTGCAGATATCACTGTGAACATTAGGGGGGAAAAATGTTTCTAGACTGAAGTCCCCTGACTTCTGGGGGTTTGTTTAAGGCTATGTGGTCATTAGTCTCATCTTTTAAAACCAGTCAATCAGTACAGGTCCTTCTGATCCAGGCTTAGGAGCTTCACAAATAGAGCAGGCAGAAATATAAAATATGAAACATTATGCTTACAGTTTAGTGTCACCTGAAGGTCTTAATCTCATGTTTATTTCATCAAGTACTTAAATTGCTATCAGGATGAAATAACATTACAATGAAAAGGAGAGAAAGAGAAGGGGGGAGAGAGAGAGAGAGAGAGAGAATATCAGAGAATTTAATGAACAGGTCCAGATCATAGTTCCTGTAATGGAAATGTGTGGTGGGAGGGGAATAGAGGAGGAATGGAGAAAGGACATAGACAGGCCATATTTTCATTGATCAGTCATCATGAGGAGGAAGCCCTAGTACCTATTCCTATCCACAAAGGACATTTCAGAGATGATGTGACTGTAGCATAGAGGTTTAGTGATTAGTTTGTCTTCCTTTTTTGACCTTTTTAAAAAACTTTTTCTGGAAAATACCTTTAGATGTAGCAGAGAAAATTTTGATACTGCTTCCTACTCATTTATTGGTGACAGGGGATCAGATCTTCAGAAAATGGCACATGTAGCTTGTGATGGCTACAGTTTTTAACTGGAATTAACCACTGTGCATTGGGCTCTGATTGGAGCTAGTCTCGCGTGGAGAGTAGACTTCATAAGTGTGAACCCAGAGCTATCATCTTAACTTGCTTCCTTAGGTGTTAATTGTTCTGTCAAATGCTAACAGAACTATTTTTTCCCCTAGAAAATACATGTTCACACCTTTTTTAGGCCCTCTTAAGGGAAGTGTTTTGCAGAGATGAATTGAAGAAGAGCAGGGTCAGGTGGGCTTTTCTCTTTTTCTCTGATTGGTCTGTGATTCTCAGAACAGGGCATTTGTTCCCTTGGAGATCTAGGGTCATCGGATGTTGATATGCTATGTGTTGGACCACTCATTTTTCACTAAGCTTTCTGGGGGGAAAAAGTTTTTTACATTAAAACAAATGACTATGTTGCAAAATGTGAAGTTAAAAAATTGGAATATATTCTCAGGAATACTGGTGGGGGATAGATTCTTTTTTTGTCCTTCTCTGTCTTGTTTGTTTATCTGTCTTTAGAGGAGGGTAAGAGGGGCACAGAAATGGAGGGAGGAAGTGTGTGGACAAATACACCACCATGGTACTCACTAGACACTATTGAAAATGAACTATACAACTTGCAGGGAGAGATGGGAGGGAAAAACTGGGAGAGAGTAAGGGAAGAGGTAACATTGTCCAAAAAGAAATGTACTCATCTGACTGATGAGTTGGTAACTCCTCTGTACATCACCTTTATAATAATAATAAAAAATATTTAATTAGATTCTTGATGTAAAGGAGAGCCAAAGGCTAAGGTGAGGGATGTGGCTCAAATGGTGCAGTGATTGCTTAACAAACACAAGGGCATGAGTTCAAACTACCTAAGTGCCTCAAAAAAAAGTAGTCGAGTTGAATTAAAAGAAAAAATTTGGAGGTACACTAAAATGCTCATAATGGTTCCATTCACATAGCAAGTACTATAGGAGTTTGGACCTAATGGCCATGCTGAAGAATGTCATTTTGGCCTCTTACAGATGCTTGCAGTAAGTACACCCCCAAAGTTCCAGGACTCTGTTCTAATGATAGAACAATGTCCTGATATTGAGTCCAGTATCTCTTCCGAGAAACACAAGATCCTTGATTAAAGCCATCCTCAATCACAAGGAAACCCAGAAGTCTCTAGTCTGTAATACACAAAGCATGGCTTTACCCACATCATGTAAGACAATATAGAGCAAATATCCAATAACTTGGATTACCAGTAACTCTGCCACTAGCCACATTATGGATTATTTTGAATACTAAGTTAATGTTGAAGTCTTAGTTGTTGAAGGTGTTAGTTGAAAGGAATTACAGAAGCGTCGTTTATTATATATTCCTTTTCTTCATAACATTTGGCAGTGATGTGTCTTTTTATTTTCCTAGTCAGGAAAACATTGCCAATATAGTGTTCAAAACTTATTGTTGTTTTTAAAATGGAGGCAGGTCAGACATACCTAGTCCCCCAATTTTCTCTAGCCAGTCAGTCTATAGTATTTAGTCCAGGGTGCTTATTAAATTCAATGGGAAGAAGTATAATTAGTCTTGAAGGGGTAAAATTACAAACACAAGGGAAAAATTAATGAAGCAATGTTTTGATTCTTAGTTGTAATTACAGTGGTGTGGTTAGCTCTGCTGTCGTGAAGCTCTTACCATTTCCAACAACAAACCTCTTCTCTAGTTTATTCTCTCACATATCTTTTCTCTGTCATCTGGATGAGAAATATACGACAGTTACCTGCAGAAATAACCGTCCTTTATATTTAAAAACATACATAGCTTTCTAAGGTTGGCCAAGAGAGTAGTACTCCAGTGTCTGTTGAAATAGTCTGTCTTGCTAAGGTCTGAATTTCCTTTCACCAAAGTGAAATTTGAATATAAACCTTGTAACAGATACGACACCATGCATCGGACTTGATTCAACTGTTCATAGCACAATGGTCTTAGATCAAAGTCTATCATGTTTAAAGGAGGCTGAGGATGAAGGCTGAGGACCAAAATTGACCCTGGAAATGCCACATGCTGGCTGGCAATTTGAAGCTTGCTAGGGCTCATTTTTCTCATAGAAGAGGAAATAATATGTACATTTATATTATTGGGTCATTGAAAGGATTGATTATGGAAGTGATGCTATGTCTCAAGTGGTAGAGCACTAGTCTTGAGCTGAAGACTTCAGGGATAGCACTCAGGCCTAGAATTAAAGCCCATGACCCACAAAAAAGAGAAAGGATTGAATGGGAGGAGAATGCAGTCATAATATTGAATACCTAATCTATGAAATTAAGAAAATTTTTAGGAGGGGTTGGGTTGAAAGGGATGGCAAAGAATGATGAGGGGGGGATAGTGATGCACAGTATTTATAAACTGATTTGTTGAATGGTAACTTCTTTGTACAACTACTTAAAGATAATCAAATATACTCATAAAAATGACAACAACAACATAATAGCTTATAGTGAGAATTCAGCTGTCTTTGGAGGCCATTGTGTAATATTGATATAAAGTCTTTAAGATAATTTTTAATGATTTTTTCTTTTATTGTAAAGATACTGTATAGAGGGGTTACAGTTACATGAGCAAGGTAATGAGTACATTTCTTGTCACACATTGTTACTCCCTCCTTTGTTGTTTTTCCACTATCCCTTACCTCCCCCTTTCCGAAGTTGTTAAGTTCATTTCCAACATAGTCTTGTGGGTATCATTGCAATGAGTTGTCCTTTGTCCTTTCAGCATTTTGTTATTCTCCTTCTCTTCCCCAAGTCAGATAAATGTATATCTAAGAAAGAGGGTACCAGAATCAAAGACAAGGATTGCCAAGAATAAACCAATGCAAAAAGAACAATGAAATAAAAAGAAAGAACTAGATACAGTACATTGGTGATAACAAGGTCAACAACCCAAATAAAAAAAGACCTGTTGTTTCCATGGTTTGGAGTTCATTTTAATTAGCATCATTTTGTATGGTCATATGTATATAGCTGTTGAGCTATTATGATTCTTTGCCAGGCCTATCCTAGGCATATACTAATTATTATAAATTAGGGAAACCATAGAGCCTATATTTCTTTGGGTATGGCTTACTTCACTTAACATGATTTTTTATTGTTATTATTGAGTTATACAGAGGGGTTACAATTCCATAAGTCAGGTTCTGAGTACAACACCTTTGATCAATTTCACTCCTTCCTACCTTCCTGCTCATTTATGCCTCCTGTCCCTACATAGTTCATTTTTTAAACATAATATACATTAAACATAAAGACTCCAGTTACTCACCATTTCTCCCTCCATTCCTTTTCTTCCTCCTTTTCCCATCTTCCAAATCATGTTTCTGCTTCCTAGTATTCATTTCTTTTTTTTTAATTGTGAAAATACTGTACAGAGGGGTTACAATTACATGGGCAAGATAATGAGTCCATTTCTTATCAAGCATTGTAGCCTCCTCCTTTGTTTCCCCTTCCCATCCCTTCCCATCCTCCCCCCACCCTTCCCCCCACCCAATCCTCCCCCCACACCGCACCAAAGTTGTAAAGTTCGTTTTCGACATAACGACTTGTACATCTCATTGTTGCAATGGGTATTCATTTCTATAAATAGTACTTAAGTATTTTATGCCTTTAGATTCCTTCCCTCAGTATACCCTTTGAATTCTTTAGTAAAACCATCTAGTCTTGGAAATTTCTGTTTGGGGGAAAATTATAAATTTAATTTCCTGTGAGGGAGGTGGGGGAGGGAAGGGATAGTGAGAAAATAACAAAGAAGGGGGTAACAGTGCTCCACAAGAAATGGACTCATTATCTTACTCATGTAACTGTAACCCCTCTGTACAGCATCTTTACAATAAAATAAAAAATTAATTTCCTTTGCAGTTATAAGGCTGATCATAGTGTTTATTATTGATATCTATCGGGACTTTAGTGCTATCTCATTTTACATATAATATTGGTAATTTGTGTCTTCTTTAGTTGTGTTAGATATTTGTCAATTTTATTCATCTTTTCAGAGAACCATCTATTCATTTTCATAGCCTTAGGTTTGCTTTACTTCTGGGGAGTTCTCTCAGCCTGCCTTTGAGTCTGGCTCTCTCATTACACACTCTCCCACAACACCCTGCAATGCTCCTTGTAAAAACTTGGCTCAATACCTGTTTCCTCTACTTGACTGTGTTCCTTCAGGGCAGTGATTGAGCCTGTCTTGAATGAGTGACATCCTCCGGAAAAGGAAGAAACTGGAAGAGATGAATTTAGTTTCTCTTTTCCTTTTTCTCCTCTTTTCTTCTTTCTTACCCTTTCTCCATTCCCATTTCTCTCTCTTTTCTTATCCAAAGAATTTCCCAAATAGAACCATACTTGGAGTTTTCTCCTCTTGCCTTGCCAACATTAGATTTTTATGATTAAAAAATAGAGTTGAAATTGTAGTTCTTTCTTAGTCAAATAGTTTCACCAAATTACGGCTTTATTTTGCACTTATTTGACTATGAATAAATTTATTCATCTCATTCACAACCTCGAGAAACTTGCTCTTGGCCCAGCTCAGTAGGAGGCACTGGAGATAAGAATAGATCACGAAAAAAAGTCCTCTTTCTCTTGGATCTTATGAAGTTATTTTCCTCCATAGATTTCTTGCATAGCTTTCGTGAATTGCCTCTTCAAATAGATGCTCTTCTTGCTGTCACCCTTCCTTTAATTCCTTTTGGTATTGGTTTTAACAAATATTTTGCTCAGGAGTATGCTAAATGTAAAATTAAAACAATCATTTTCACAGTTCACTTAGCATGTTATTCTGCTACGCCAGCTCATCCATTAAAGCAAAAATATCTTCCTGCAACAACTGGTGTAGTTGCTAATTTTATGTAATATTTCCTTTTTCTCAGCTTACATTTATTATACAAGGGGAGGGAGAGAGACTTTGCTGCTGTATCTCCACACATGATTACAATATATTCTGATCAGTCCCTCCCCGAAACAATGTCCAGGAATCTTGTTCTATTTTCATGGATGCAAACAATGTACTTGTGTAATTTTATTAATCAGAAGCTATGTTGGGTGGAGTTGTATGCTCTAGAGCATACCACCCTGTTTGAGTCCTTGACTCATTGTCTTGATAAATAAAGCAAGATGACAAATGAAATGTAAAGAACACTGGTGAACAATTCTATTGAGAAAATGAGGGCCAACTTGCTCTTTGACTTTAGGCATTTTATCATTATAACACGTGTGTGGCTCTGTTGAAGAGCCACAGTCAAAACATTATATACATTGCAAGGGGGAATTGAGCAGTTGGATTTAATGAAAGCATTTTTAACAAAAGCCAGTTGTAGTGTTAAGTTGTAATTACAAAGGCATGTGCCTAGACATTAATTTGTCATCTTTTGTATTTTAAAATGATGGTCGATTTACATTTCCCAGAGGTCAGAAGCAGTGAGGAGAGATCCCAGGCGGTAAGCCTGTACTGTCAGCAAGGTTTTTAATAAAATGGAGTATCTTCTGATGAACTAATACTCTTTCTTCCTGAGAAAGATTGTTTTAGCCTTACGTTATTCATGTTGATTCTCTGTTTCACTCATTTCACATGTAGCTGTATTTCCTTGTAGTGTCTTTTACTAAGCAGTTTGCACCTGTTGCCTTCAGTTGGTCCCTGAAAGCAAGCCTGTGGAGGTGGGAGCCGGTGCTTTAAAGATGAAGAGTCAGAAGGAAGGAAGTGGCGTATCCAAGAGCACACAGCTAATGAGCTGCTGAGTGAAGTCTTCATGTGGACACACACACTCTACTCCGGCCTCCATGTATCCCTGGAAATGCTTCTTAGTGACATTATGTGATGATTGGTGCATCTAAGACAAATGTCTCTATACCTCCTTTTAGACTATGCTCTTCACACTGTGCCAGATTATGGTCATGCAACTTCATCTCTCCTCTGTATAGCACTTTGATTCACTCGATGTTTCTGAGTACATGTAGAAATGCATCTTTGTGAAAAAGCTCTATTAAATTCTCATTAAATTCTCTACTGTGATATGCTGTTTCTTAGGGTGATCCTGACTGTTACAGTGAGTAAGCAATGATAGATTAGGCTAGCTGTCATTTTTCATCTGTAAAATGAAATGTTGGGGTTAATTAGCATCTGGGATATCTAGAAAACTCTCAGATAACGTAGACCACGGTTCGTGTTGCCTAGTGTTTTCCACTTCGTAGTGAGAGACGGAATAACTTATTTAGACACTCTGAATTCGGGTTTTCTTATTAGCAAAACAAAATCAATAATGGTATCTACAGAGTTGTAAAAATGATCAGCCCAGGCTGGCATATATTAACCAATCAATAACAATTAACCATTGAAATAGATACTCTTTCTGGAGAAGTTAGTTGTGTTGGTGAATACTCCCCATGTTCATACACAATGTTGTGATGAACACAGCATTCTTACTACTAATGGTGAGCACACATCACTCATTTGCTTATACAGTTTGGTCTAAAAAGTTTATATATATATGTATATACATATACACATACATACATACATACATACATATTTCCCAAGGCTCACTCAAAACATGTTATACTCATTGCACATGTAGTTAGTTATTTAACTGTCATGTAAGCTGATATGTTAGTCTCTTTTTCCTTTTTCTTTTTGGTGATATGAGGACTTGAATTAAAGGCCTCTTACTTGTTTAGCTTGCTCACTCTAGCATTTGAGCCATGCATCCAGTGTATCTTTTTGCTAGCTGGCTTCAAAATATGATTCTCCAGGGTCGGCCTCCTTAATGTAGGTTTCATATTATTGATTTTACAGATCACTGCCATCTCCAGGTGCCAGTGGCTCACACCTGTATTCTTTCTTACTCAGAAGGCAGAAGTCCCAAAGATTGTAGGTTAGAGTCAGTCTAGGCAGAAAATCCACAGAATTCCATTTCCAATTAACCAGCGAAGTGCCATACTGGAGGTATGGCTCAAGTGGAAAAATGCCAACCAAGTAAGAAAACTGAGCAGAGTGCAAGGCCCTGAATTCAAGCCACTGTACTAGCACAAAAACAAAACAACTAAGCCTAAATCACTACCAACAATGCGAATTGATTGTTTTCCTGGAGGCCTGGGGTCTAAAGCAGGCTTTATTAGACTAAAATGAATACGACGGCAAGGCTGTGTTCCTGCATGGTCTCTAAGGGAGAATCTGTTCACTTGCCTTCTCTAGCTTCTATATTCTTGTGCTTGTGACTACGTCCTTTAACTTCAAAGCTACCAAGGTAGCAACTAGTACTCTGTCTCGTGTCCCATGTCTTACGTCTTGAACAATGTGTGACAAGGAGTTCCACAGTGCTTAGGTCACTATAATGTATGACTGATGTCATTGACTAACTGATATTATTGTCTCTTAGATGCCTGTGGCTTCATCACTGTAGATCTAATGCTTGGGAGCCACATATTGGCTGAGGACTGGAGCTAGCATGACAATACTCTCAGTGTTCATGGGTACAATCAACAGATTAATGAAAATCCTGTGTAGGTTCAAAACTAGACATGTCCCAAGAATTCTTGGAATCCCCAGTTTTACAGCATGTTATTTCCCCTGGTGAAATGTCATTTATGAGTATTAGTACATATGCCCAACTGAGAACAATGAAATTGCATTCTTGGCCCACTCACTGGTAAGACTAGCTTCTGTGCTCCCTCTAGTAGCCTGGTTTTCGTTAATATGGTGATGCAACCTCATGCTTCAAAGATATTGCAAATGACTCCTTGTCATAAATTGTTGTGCATGCATGGATAGTCAAGACCACCCGCATTTGGCATTTTGAGAATATGCTAGTCATTAGTTATGATCATTAAATATGACTTGCTTTCTCTTTTGGGCATGTGGCAGAATCGTTCTTCCTTTCCCTTCTTCGAAATTGGACATGACTGTGAGCATTAACTTTGACCAATGAAATGTTACTGGAAGAGACAGGAGTCACTTCCACACAGAAGCCTAAAGAGTGGGTGTACAATGTATGTGGGCAGAGCAAATTCCCACAGCTTAGAGGAAAGCCCTAAGCTGTTGTTAAATACATGACAGGGACTTAAAGTGCAAAGCTGCCTATGTGAAAAAGGAAGGCTGTTGTTAAAACTGGACAAAGGGATTGGCACAGGCCAATTGCTGCATGATGTAGTTTGTGTATCCTCCATAATTTTCCTGTCCTCCCATAGATGAGCACATTGGTGGACACCAACTGATTCTGGTTCCAAATGTAATGTCTCAGTGCAATTCTTATACGTAGTTGTCTATTTATCTATTATCTATGTATCTACCATATACTATCATCTATCAATCATCTAGTATCATCTGTCTTCAGTCTATCACCTATGAATAATCATAATCTGTTATCTTCATCTATTATCTATTTATCTCTCTGTCTCTGTCTCTCTTTCAACCCCTGGATCCATCCAAAGAAATATATTGCCTAATAGTATTGACCTAGACAGCCTTACTATTCCCTTTAGCTTGGCTAAATTTCATAGAGAGAGATGTCTTTCTGACAATAGACCCCTGGTTTCCCTTTTCATTTTAGATTATTTATTTTAGAAAATATGAAATTGTGAATTCTTTCCATGTGAATTCTCCTATGCTTTATTCTATTTCAGCCCACTTTTTTAAAACTCAGTACTGCTGTTTGAACTCAGGGTCTCACACATGCTAGGCAGGTGCTCTATCTCTTGAGCCATACCTCTAGGCCACCCATTTCTTTTGCTTTGGTTATTTTTCAAAGAGCATAAAGTCTTGTCCCTTAAGAATACAATTTCCTACCTATGCCTCTTGCAACACAGCTAGCTTCACAGGTATGCACCATGCCTGGAATGTTTGTTGAAACTGAGTCTTGCTATTTTTTTTTTTTTGCATGAGCTAACCTTTAACAGTAATCCTCCAATTCTTACCTACCTGGGATTACAAATATGAGCCACTGCCTCATGGCTTTTTTTTTTTGTGTGTGTATGTGGTGCTGGGGATTGAAGTCAGATCTTTGCCAGGTTACTCAACTACTCTGGCCCCAATCTCCTTAATTCTAATAGTTAACTTTTTATCTCTAAGATGTAAATCTACAACACAGAAGTACCTTTAAGGGCTTTGAAGTGATTCCTTTACAATGTAATAATTGGAGGAGAGGTGTCCACATATCTGTGTTTCCACAAGAGGATTGGGCACCTAACTGAAAAAAGTGACAATTAGGAGACCCAGATGACCTAATCACAGGGACCCGCTTCCTTCCGGTGTTCGCTAGGACTTTGCATTGGCTTATCACAGCACTGAAAAGTCATCTTGTTTTTTGTTTCAGGACAGTTGAGTTCAAAGTCTCTTCTGGTGCAATCATCTTAAATAAAGTCTTCATTTCCATCTGGGAAAATGGGACCGGCAACTTGAGGGGGTGGGTGAGGGTATGATAGACAGGGAAGGTGTGGTGAAGGGGTGACACTGATTAAGATGCTCTGTACTCATAAATGGACATGTTGTGTTGAAACCCCTTTGTACAACTACTTAAAGATTTAAAAAAAGATGCACTAAAACCTAAATAACAACAACAAACAGGGTGTCTTGTGCAGTTTTTCATCTGGGAGCATGTATTAAATTTGACTAATAGTGCTGCTTTATTATCCAGAATAGCTATACTAGTTTCTCCTCTCATACCATCCTGTCAGAAATAGTGCTATATTTCTACCAACTCCAAGGGTCATTGAGAATTCCATTTGTGGGACACACACACACACACACACACACACACACACACACACAACTTTTTGCTGGTACTGGGGCTTGAATTTATGGCCTCTGCTGCTCTACCACTTGAGCCATACCTCCAACCAGGTTTTTTGTTGATTAATTTTGGAGATGAAGTCTTGTGGACTTTTTTGCCTAAGCTGGTTTCAGACCACAGTCCTCTAAATCTCTGCCTCCTGAGTAGCTAGGATTATAGGCATGAGCCACTGTTGCCTGGCTCTTCTTACTTTTTAAATTTGTATTTTAAAGATTCATTTGCAAATGAGTTATAATCATACTCTTTTTCTTACAGTCATTTCAATATGTTCCCTAAGAAGAGCACGGAATCAAGAAAATTAATGTGAATTTAATTTTATTATTATATTCAAATTTTGCTAGTTGTTGCCACATGGAGGTTTTTGTTTGTTTATTTGTTTGTTTTCTGGCATAGAGCCTGAACTCTAGGCTTGGGCGCTGTCCCTCAGCTCTTCAGCTCAAGGCTAGTGCTCTACCACTTGATCTATAGCTCCACTTCCAGCTTTTTCTGCTTATGTGGTGCTATGGAATCAAACCCAGGGCCTCATGCATGCAAGGCAAGCACTCTACCACTGAGCCACCTTCCCAGCCCCTGTCATATTGAGTTTTATAGCTACTTTCCAGGATTATACCTGTCAAGTCTCTTTGTTCCCTTTCAGGGTTATTTTTCTCTCGTACCCTTACCTTAACATTTTACTCTGTAGACTGTTAGTCTACAGATGGTGAATTTTCTATAGAAATGCTACTATAAAGGTGTTACCATGTCCTTTCAGGAACATGGTGTGAGCTTATGCCATTGTTGAAGGTGTTAACCAAGACCATGTGGTCTGCCAATGACCAACTTGCCCTTCATAATTAACTATGTTCTCATAGACACTTTGGAAATACAAATACATTGGCAAAGCATCTGCCACTTATCAATATTTGTTGAACTCAGTTTATGTTAGCTTAGCACAGACCTCCAGAATTCATTCTAACAAGTTCCTATGTATAGACATTTAGCCTGTCTTCAATATTTGCACTTACAAATAATATCAATGGGTAAGAAAATGCAAATGTGTTTTATTGTTGGAGTCATACCTTCAGAGTATATTTCTAGAATTGAGATTGCTGAGTCAATGGAAAATACGTATACAATTTTATTAGAGGTTGCAAAATTCCCCTAACATAAGGGTTGTAACATTTACATTTCTACCAGCAATGAGCAGGAGTAACTCACAACTATGCCAAGTATGCTACCAAGCTTTTAATGTTTTTGGCCAGTTTGCTTGCAAATAAATAGAATATCAGTGTAATTTTATTTGCATTTCTCTTATGATGAGTAAAAAATGATTTTATGTGATTTAGGACATTGTATTGTTTTTTTTTTTTTTTGGTCATGAACTCTGGGGCTGGGCGCTGTCCCTCAGATCTTCAGTTCAAGGTTAGCATTCTACCACTTGAGCCACAGCACCACTTCCAGCTTTTTCTGCTTATGTGGTGCTGAGGAATTGAACCCAGGGCCTCATGCATGCAACACAAGCACACTGAGCCACGTTCCTAGCCCATGTTCTTTTTATGAATTGTTTTTCTTTTTAAGATTTTTCTTTTATTTTTTATTAATTTTTTATTGTGAAAATACTGAGCAAGGTATTACATGAGCAAGGTAATGAATACATTTCCTATCAAGCATTGTTGCCTCCTCCTTTGTTTTCCCCTTCCCATCCCTGCCCTCCCATTTCCCCAAACTCCCCCCCCACCAAAGTTGTAAAGTTCATTTTTTGACATAACGTCTTGTACATCTCATTGTTGCAATAGATCCACCTGTATCCCTATTTAAACAATTTGTTTTTTTCCTTCCCCTCCCCAAATTATACTAACATCAAATACAGTGAAAACAGGGGTTATACTGTGTGTGGGAGGACATACAAAGCAACAAAAAATCACCTTATAAATATGTTAGAAACAATAGCAAGAAAGAAGAGCCACTTGAGTCCTTATCTTGGGATTCATTTTGCCTAACATCAACTTATCTGACCTTTTCTGATTATCTCAGACATGTGCCTTTAGTTCACTGTCTGACAAAGGGTTGGTGATTTCCCCTCCTTAATTTATTTTATTTTTACTCTTGAGACTCCATCCCAGGCTTATCTAAAACTCAAAACCAGGCTGCCTTAGTCACTAGAGTGTAGGATTACCATGCCTGATTCTTCTTACATTTTTGCATAGTTAAATCATCTTTTTTTTCTTGCAACAGATTTTTTTCGTCTTAAAATGTTTTTAATCCAGGTTGTAGGATAAATTTAAACATAGTTTTTCCAAGTACTTCTAGGCTTTTATTTTCTGCCTTAGATCTCTGGATCTAAGTTTATTATTATTCACAGTGTGAATAATGGACTTAATTACATCTCTCTTTTTTTGTGTGTGAAAAGACTGTCCATTTATCTCAGAACCATTAACACAAAATTGTGCAGTGTTTTGAGGGTCACCTTTACTGAATATCAGTTTTGCTCATGTACTTGGATCTCTGTCCAGGAATCCTCCGATTGTGCCTGTCTGCCTGCCTGTTGGGTACCAGTTCTACACTGCTTGGATCAGAGGCTTTGGAGCATACCAGGATATCTGGGAAGGCTCTCCTTTACCTAGCTCTGTTTTGAACTGTGTTCCTAGTTATTGACTTCTGCTTACTTTCCATATAATTTTGTCTTGCAGCATATTCAGCTTCTTTCTTGTTGTTGCCTTAAATTTCTGAATTAGTCTAAAGAGAAGCCACCTTTTTGTGTGGTTTCATTATGCTATCCCAAACCAAGGAACCCTCTCTGTTAGTTCAAGTCTGCTTTTGTGACTTTCAGTAGTGTTTAAAGTACTACTGAAGTAGGTAGGGACCATTGTTGAGGGACAGAAGGACAATAGACTCTTGGTCTTTAACCTGTTACCCATTAAAAACATACTTTTACCAGTTACACGTGGCTCACATCTAGCAACTCAGAAGGTTCATCTGAGGATTGTAGTTCAAAGCCAGACAAGACAGGAAAGCCCAGAGACTTGGATGTCCAATTAACTACCAAAAGCCAGAAGTAGATCTGTAGCTCAAGTGGCAGAGTGCTAGCCTTGATCAAAAACCGTAGCTAAGATATGGAACCAACCCAGATGTCCCTCAGTAGATGAATGGATTAAGAAAATATGATACATACCACCCCCCCACACAAATCCTATGCTTCCATCAGAAAGAATGACACCACATTATTTGTTAGGAAATGGGAACACTTGGAAAAATCATATTGAGTGAAGTAAGCCAGACCCAAAGAAATATAGGTCCCATGTTTTCCCTTATTTGGAATAATTAATATATGACTAGGATAATCTTAGCAGATGAGCAGAATAGCTCAATAGTTATATACATAGGATCATATCAGATGGTGCTAAGTGAAATGAACCCCAAGATATGGATAAAAGAGATTTTTCTTTGTTGTGGTTTTTAATGCACTATGTAATTTTTTTGTTTCTTATGTTCTTTCTTTGTTTTTTATGTTCTTCCCCTTATGGTATATCCCCTGTTGTCACTGTATTTGATTTTGGTACCCTGCATCTTGTATATACATTTATCTAATTTGGGGAGGGGAAAGGGAATAAGAAAATGCTGAAACAAGAACACAGGATGACCCATTGTAACAATGATACTCATAAGACACTGTGTTGGAAATGAACTTTACAACTTAGGGGTGGGGGAGGCGGGGGAGGGAAAGGATAGTAGGAGAAAAACGAAGGAGTGGGTAACAATGCTCAACAAGAAATGCACTCATTACCTTACTCATGTAGCTGTAACCCCTCTGTACAGCATCTTTACAATAAAATAAAAATTGCAAAAAAAAAAGCTCAGGCCCTCAGTCATGCCCCAATACTGGCACCAAAAATTAACAGAAACAAAGAAATGACTTTCCTCGGCTTTGTCATACAGCATCAGATTAAGCCACAAAACCAGAATGTTTATAGCCCCTATGGCTAAACCAAGCCAAAACTAAAATGGGGTTTAAGGTGGCTACATAACAACAAAGGTAAGGGAAATCATTACTAAAGAAAACTCTTCATAAGCCATCTAGCTTCAAATAAATCACTTTTCTTTTTTTGTCAGTCATGGGGCTAGAACTCTGGACCTGGGTGCTGTCCCTCAGCTCTTCAGCTCAAGGCTAGCGCTCTACCACTTGAGCCACAGTGCCACTTCTGGCTTTGTTCTGCATATGTGGTGCTGAGGAATCAAACCCAGGGCCTCATGCATGGGAGGCAAGCACTATACCACTGAGCCAACTTTCTAGCCCCCTAAATCACTAATTTTTAAAAGCATAAAACTAAATAACATATAGTCTCCCACTAGTTTTACTGCAGAGAATGTCTGATATGTGAGGTGCCTTATCTTTTTTTTTTAAGATTTCAGTATTTTTATTATTATATATTTTTATAAGCATTATCACTTGAATATAGAATTAGGTGCTACCATGGGGTAATTCAGTGTCTACATACAATGAGCAATGGCCAGTATGTTATGATACACACAGTTCCACTCATCACAATTCTTCTACTTTTTTCATATTTCCCCCAAGTTTGGAAGTTGAGTTAGAAATTCAGTGAAGAGATTCAAATCTGGCTCAACAACTCACATATGATAATTAATCCTTAAAACAAAAAATATTCACTGAAACAGCAAAATTTTGACAAAATGTTGCCTTAAAAATAATGTGTAGTCCAAACAGTTCATAAAATGGTAACTAATAAAATTTATTTTTATTGTTTTGAAAATGTAAGCCATCCTCAATCAAAATTTAAAAGTCCAATCAAACCACTAAAGAAAAGCATTTGCCAATTTCATTATTTCCTGTATTGAAATTGTCTATACAGGATGTTATTGTACTTCTGTAATCTGAAAGCACAAACAGAAATGAATAGCTGTAAGTTATCTTTGGAAGTGTAAATAAAATGAAAAGGTTATTTATCCTCCCTCTCTCTCTTTCTCTCTCTGTCTCTCTGTCTCTCTCTCTCATTGGTTATGCTGCTGTTTGAACTCAGGACCTGGTGCCCGTTAAGCTACCACTCCATTACTTGGACCATTTTTTCAGCCTTTATCATTACTTTCCTTTATACTGTAGTCGCATGTGTTGTGTGAGCTAGCCTGGATTGTGTTCAATGATAGACTCACTGTGTTTTTTGTTGAATATGCCTATGGAGCCTACCCTCCTGATGTCAGCTGCTAATGTAGCTGGGATAACAACTCATGCTGTGGCTGGCTATGTGGTTAGTAGGAGGTCATGTGAAGATTTTCTCTGGGCTACAATCAAACCATAATCCTTTCCAACTTCCAAAATGCTTCGATTCCAGGAATAACCCACTGATAAAAACCTTTACTGAGTTTTGTCCTCAGAGATTTGTGCTTGTCATGTACCCTACCACTTGAGCCATAGCTTTTTAGTTGTTTTTTGGCTAGAGGCTCACTATATTTTTTCCTGAGGGGAAGATGGTAATCCTTCTAACTAGGGCCTCCCTAGTTAGAACCTCCATGTGAGTTCACAGTCTGTGCCACCATGTGTTATGTGTGGGATGAGACCTTACCAACATTTTCCTGATGAAGCCTGATACCACTCTCGTTCTTATCTGTCACTTCTGACTAGCTGAGATACAGAAGTAAATACTTGTCCATGCAGGGTCTCTCTCCACCCTTTAAAAATTGTTTTGAAACCCAGATCAGTATAAATTAGTCAATTAAAATGTGAGGATATGTTATTCGGACAAACAACCTTTTTAAAGTAATAATTTAGCCATTTGTTTAGTTGATTTTTCACAAATTTATTTTGTCTGATTTTTTATTTTGCTCTTTGTTGAAGCAAGACCCCACTCATGCTAGACAAGGTTTCTGTCACTTGATCCACATTCTCAAAGTGAGGTGCTTTATCTTATCGATGACTAAAATGAGAGAAGTCTTGGTATCTCTGCTTCCTGTATTCTATACCCTTTCAACCTTTGTGTCAGATTCTACTCAGCTTTGTGTATAAACATACCGATCACTGGAGAAAATTTATTTATTTTTGTCAGTCTTGGGGCTGTCACTCAGCTCTTCAAGACAAGCACTCTCCCACTTGAGCCACAGTACCACTTCCGGTTTTCTGGTGGCTTATTGGAGATAAGAGTCTCATGGACTTTCGTGCCCAGGCTGGCTTTGAACTACAATCCTCAGATCTCAGCCTCCTGAGTAGATAGGATTACAGGCATGAGCCACCAGTGTCCAGCTTGGAGAAATATTTTGTTCAAGACTATCACAGAGATAACTTGTCTGTCTGTCTTAGCTGTCTGTTTATATTTATATGCATAGATTTCCTAAATTGAGTGCATTTTTCATCCCTGGAACCAACCCTGGTTGGTCATTATATTATTTTCACAGCATGGTGATGAATTATGTTTTCATAATAAATAGTTACTAGTTTGTGTTAATAGTCAAAGTTAGATTATTGTATAATTTTATTTTTTCCCCCTGTGGATTTAGGAATAACCTAAAATCCAGATGGTCAGATTTAAGTATTAATACCCATTCTCTACTTGTTTCAAAAGATGACATAGAAAAACAGAGTATTCATGGGTCCATGTGAAGAGTTACTGCTTTTGGGCAAAAGAACTTGTCAACTGTTGTCAGCCAGTACTTAGGCATTTGTTGGGAAATCCCATAAGCATATCAAATAACCTATTATATTTTACTTATCGACCTAAAGAATATCATGGGGCTGAGGGTATGGCTCAAGCACTAAATTGCCTACCTTGTAAGTATGAAACCTTCCATTCTGACCCCAATAAAACTGCTTCTCCCATAAAGAATCTTTGCAGATCTATTATAAGCCTACCATTTTTTTCTATGTAAAATTTTCTATGTAAAAATGTGCTTATTTCACACACATACCACTTCAAATTCTAGAATTTGAATTCTATGTGGCATGATTTCCCCCATCCCTCTTTTAGCACTTAAAAGGTGTAATTTAGCTGAATGTGGTGGTATACCCCCTTAATCCCAGCACTTGGGAGGCTGAGGCAGTGGTACTTCAAATTTGAGGCTAGCCTGGGTTACATAGTGAGAACTTGACTCAAAGAAGGAAAGATAATTTCATTATCTTCTGGTATATATTGTTTCTTGTCAGAAAATCTGCTAACAATTCTTAGAGCTGTTCTTTTATATGTCATATTCTCCCTATCCACCACTTTTGAGTACTTTAAGATTTTCTGTTTATCTATGGCTTTCTTAGTTTAACTATAATGCACCCAGGTGCGACTTCTCTTTGCATTTCTCTTGTTAAGAATTATCTAAGTTTTTAGGTACAGGTAGTTGAGGTTTTGTCATCAATTTGGAGAAATGCTCAAGCACTTTTGTCACATTATCCCTTCTATTGGGATTCCAATAATTTATGTTTATTAACTATTAAATATTTCTTGCAGGTCTGTGGTGCTTGTTTCTGATAATGCAGAACTGTAATTCTTTTTTGGGGGGGGGTCTGGTCGTGGGGCCTGAACTCTGGGCCTGGGCGTTGTCCCTCAGCTCTTCAGCTCAAGGCTAGCACTCTACCACTTGAGCCACAGCACCACTTCCAGCTTTTTTCTTTTTGCTTATGTGGTGCTGAGGAATTGAACCCAGGGCCTCAGGCATGCAAGGCAAGCGCTTTACCACTGAGCCACCTTCCCAGCCCAGAAATGTAATTCTTTTCAAGTGCTCTCCTGCATAAGCCACCCACTGCTTGAGTTCTTTTGGTACTAGTTATTTTTGCATAGGTTCTCTAATTTTCACTTTGCCCAGACTAGACTGTGATCCTCATATTAAGGCTTTCCAAATAGCTGAGATGATAGGCATGTGACAACATGACTAATCATTAGTTAAAATGTGGCTCTATCTAACCTTTTGCCTGGGCCAGCCCTGAACTGTGATCCTCCTGATCTCTGTCCTCTTCTGTCCTCTCCAGGTAGCTAAGCTTATATACCTTAGCCACCATACTCACCTATGTATTTTAGTCAAAATATTTTCTATTGACCTTTCTTTTAGGGTTATGGATTTTCTCTTCTGCTGTGTCAGTCTTCTGATAAGCCTATCTAATAAACCAGCTCTGTGATTTTATTTTTTTTAGTGCTGGGAATACACAGGCAGGCTTGTACTTCTAAAAATTGTGTGCTTACACATCTACATAATAGAAGAATAGCAGGTGAAGTAAATGGCATTTATCCTCCAGAAATATACTGTTTCTTTTTTTTTTTTGGTAAATTAAGCTGGTAAGGTATGTGTTCTGTGTGTATGTGTGTGTTGTGTGTGTAGGAGGGCATGAAGACAGTCTATTTAATCTGACAATGATGCTTATAACACGTGGATCTCTGGAAAGGAAAGAAGCCCCATGTTACTATATTTGCTGGCTTCTACTCTTAGCCAGTTTCCAACTGTGGCCCTGTGATAATGGAACACAGAGCTGGGAGAAGCCTGAGAATATACTGTGAAATACCATTTCTAATATGCAGACACAAGAGGGACAAATAACTTTTAAGAGAATATAGAAGGACCAAATATAGCAAAACCATTAGAAATCTGAAGAAATTATGGTTTATCTTTTCAGTTTACTTTTGGTACTGGGGCATGCACTCGGGACCTTGTGCTTTCCCTTAAGGCTGATGTTCTACCAGTTGAAACACACCTCCATCTCTGGCCTTTTGTTCGCTAAGTGGAGTAAAAATCTCATAGACTTTTGTTCCTGAGCTGGCTTTGAACCTCAATTCTCAGATCTCATCCTCCTGAGTAGCTAGGATTACAGGTATGAGTCACGTGTACCTGGCTCTTATGTATTGCTCCTTAAAATGTAACTTATTTATGTAAGTTTAACAATACATGCACAACATTGCTGGATATATAGCCATCCATTCTCACAAGTTTGTCGAGGGCTGGGGCACTGCACTGCTAGCTGACGTGAGCAGAACTGAGTTTCTTGACTTCAGTTCATTCAGGTGTGTGTGAGGGGTGTGTGTGTGTGTGTGTGTGTGTGTGTGTGTGTGTGTGTGTCCTGAAGCTTGAACTCAGAGCCTGGGCACTGTCCCTGAGCTTTTTTTTTTTTTTGGTAATTATCTAGAGATATGAGTCTCTTAGACTTTGTTGGCTTTGCTGGCTTTGGATTGTGATCCTCAGATCTCAGCCTTCTGAATAGCTAGAAGTACAAGAATGAGCCATCAAGATTTCTTTATAACTCCAGGTTTTCTACAGGTTCAAGAAACCTTATTTTTATAGATCATTTTTCTATTCTTACAAGGATGAGACATTTTATTGACTTTCTATGTGAAAGTAAAAATTTTGTGAGTTTAATTCTGAGTATGAGGGTGGTTTTTTGTTTTATTTTTTTTATTGGTTGTACTGCTGTTCTCCCAATTGAATCACATCCAAGTGCTGCTTTTGGCTGGTTAACTAGAGATGAAATCTCACAGACTTTTCAGCATGAGGTGGCTTTGAACTGTGATCTTCCAGGTCTTAGCCTCCTGAGTAGCCAGGGTTATAAGGCACCAAAACTACCTTGACATGTATGTTTTGTTATATTAAGTCACATACCTATAGTATGAAAATTACTATTAAGATGGTCAGAGAGAAATAGATATAGATCCTCTTTAATTCTTTGCTTTGGGTGGTTAAAATACAGAAGGCCAAGAGTATAAACAAAGGTAAGTAATATTGTAATATGTGGCTTCATGGCATGAGTACCAGAGACTGCTAATAATTTCCTCTCATCTTCTTTCTTAGCAACAAAACCCTGAATGTTTAGCTGGGTTTATGGTTACCAGAATACAATCAATTTCCTCCTTTGCAGTTAGGTGTAGACACTTAGGTGTCTAAATTCTGATCAGTAAGATGTAAGTAGAGATGTAAACAGGGGTTATGTACAAAGAAGGAACACAAAATAAATATATATTTTTTCGTCAGTCATGTGGCCTGAACTCTGGGCCTGGGAGCTGTCCCAGCAATCTACCACTTGAGCCTCAGCCCCACTTCCAGCATTTTCTGCTTATGTGATGCTGAGGAATCGAACCCAGGGCCTCATGCATGCAAGACAAGCACTCTACCACTGAGCCACCTTCCCAGTCCCAACATAAATATTTTTTAAGAAAAGAGATGAGAAATGCATCTGCTAAATGGAAGGGTTATTGCCTGAGTTAGATTGTGCAGTGTTAGTAAGGTGTCTCTAAGAAAAAGCTGCATGACTCTCAGATCATTGGACAGATAGCCATAGGCCGTATCAGTCCTCAGACCCAATCAATCAGTGGCTCCTTGCAGCAGGCAGGAGTTCTTTTCCTGTCCTTTAACCCCTTTGATTGGATACTTGCTTTGATGCATGCCTCTGGGTTACAATCAGTTAACTGCTTAGTCTTCCCACTGGGCCAGGATGAGATGGCTAGGGCCTGCTTATGTGTCTGTTCAGGACCCTGGTGAGGGATGCAGAAACTCTATGGGAGGGGCCTTTGCCCTGATTGCTCAGGTAGGCCTTTTTCTTTTTTCCTACTGTCATTTCCACTCACTTGGATAATGCACAAAAGGAGTCTGAGTTCTGTTGGCATGGAATACTTATGCCAGGTCTGGTTTGCCTGCTCCTGTTTCATTGAGACAATAGTAAATTCTTTTTTGGGTTGACCATAGTTTTGGGGACAAGGGACCTCTTACTCTATGGTCCAGACTGGCCTTGAACAAGCAAGTCTGGGTATGTCTTCCTGTGCCTGGCTTTAGATCCTTTCTCTTCATTCTTGTCACAGTGTTCCTTCTACATCAAATTGAACAATGCAGTTGGCTAAAGCCAGCCTTGCCCTGTGGAAGATGGCAGCTCTGGATCTTTCTGTACCTGGCTCCTCAGAAACTCCCCAAGTAGAAAGCAACTCTTAAGTTTTCATTAAAAGTACAATCACCTACAGGAGGTATCCTCAGAAGCCACATAATTATTTACACTTTAAAATGATTGGTCCTGCTGGGTGCTGGTGGCTCATGCCTGTAATGCTGTCTACTCAGGAGTTTGAGATCTGAGGATTACATTTAGAAGCCAGCCCAGGCAGGAAAGTCTGTGAGCCTCTTATTTCTAATCAATCACCAAAAAATCCAGAAGTGGAGCTGTGGCTCAAGTGATAGAGCTCTAGCTTTGAGCCAAAAAGCTCAGGGACAGCACTTAGGCCCTGAGTTCAAGTCCCAGCGCTGGGATACACACACAAAAAAAGACAGTCCCTTGCTGAGTGAGGTATAGATGAGGAGAAGTGAGAAGATAGGACTAACCATAGATTCAAGGGGGAAAAGGATCTGAGCACTACTAAGTCTCACAGTAGGTGAGATTGAGGTGGGGCTTGCTGGGTGGGTCAGAAAAAGGCGTTACCTGTAATCCTAGCTACTACGGAAGCTGAGGACTGAGGATCATAGTTCAAGGTCAGCCTTGGCAGGAAAGTCTGTGAGCCTCTTGTCTTCAGTTAACTAGAAGAAAACTGGAAGTGGGGCCATAGCTCAAAGTGGTAGAACACTAGCCTTGAGCATAAAAGCTCAGAGATAGTGACCAGGCCTTGAGTTCAAGACCCATGACCAACCCCTCCCGCCCAAAAAAGGCAGGAAAATGGAGACTGGAAATCCACTGCCAGAATTTATCCCCAACAAGATCTGTTCTGTTCAGGGTCATCTTGCTTTCATCTCTGGAACTCTAGCTGTGCTGACTCCAAGGTATGGAGAGAATCAGCTTCCCAGCCATGCGAGGCCTAGACCTTATGGCGTCTCTCTATCTTTGTGTGGTTTTCTGGCCATACACAGAGGCAACTGTACAGTGTCCTTAGTGCCAGCCTGTCAAGGGAATTTTCTACAAAAGCACACGAGGATTTGTCCCACCCGACTGAGAATGCTATGTTGCTGGATGGATCTCTGTTTATGCATGAGAAAACTTGGCAATGGTGAGCAGGACCTTCTTTTTACTTTTTTCTTTTTTGTTTGGTTTTATTTTGTGCCTTGGAAATAGAACAGATTAAGCCCTACTGGCTTTTGAAGGCTCCAGCTCTCTCAACATCAGGAAATTCTGTTCTCCCCATGGGAGCACGTGGACAACATCTCTTGTAGCTTTTGTTAAAAGCAGTGCAAATGCAGAAAACTTGGGAGGGAGTTCTTTGTTTAATGTAATTTATATGTCTTTGAAAATGTCTTTGCTTCTGAGTAAAGAAAAAAAACATAATCATTGTGAAGAAATTATAACAAATCAGAAAATGCACAAAGGAGAAATAAATAAATAAAACTGGGTAGTAATTAAAATGGTGAAATAAAATTACATTAGAGTAGAAAAGAACTTTAAAAGTAATATAGCTCAACAAAAGTATTTTGTCAATGACGGAACTGGGTTCCAGAGACATTAAGTAATTTGTTAGAGTTACACAGATAAGAATGAAGGTAAGTTTGCCTTTTCCTTCCATCTTCATTTTCTTTCTCTCTTTCTTTCTCTCCTTCCCTCCCCGTTCCTTCCCTCCCTTCCTTCCTTCCCTCCCTCCCTTCCTTCCTCCCTCCCTTCCTTCCTTCCTTCCTTCCTTCCTTCTTTCTCTCTCTCTCTCTTTCTCTCTCACTTTCTTTCTTTCTTCCTTCCTTCCTTTCTTTTCCTTCCTTCCTTTCTTCCTTTCTTTCTTTCTTTCTTTCTTTCTATCTTTCTTTCTTTCTATCTTTCTTTCTTTCTTTCTTTCTTTCTTTCTTTCTTTCTTTCTTTCTTTCTTTCTTTCTTTCTTTCTTTCTTTCTTTCTTTCTTTCTTTCTT
>NW_012267301.1:7206294-7220970 GCF_000151885.1 Dipodomys ordii
TTTCTTTCTTTCTTTCTTTCTTTCTTTCTTTCTTTCTTTCTTTCTTTCTTTCTTTCTTTCTTTCTTTCTTTCTTTCTTTCTTTCTTTCTTTCTTTCTTCTGTTGGTACCAGTGATTGTACATAAGGACTCTATCTTGCTCTGATTACTTGCTCAACTGGTGATCTACCATTTAAGCCAGGCCTCCAGCCAAGCTTTTTGTTTGTTATTCTGGAGATGGAACCTAGCAAATTGTTCTGCCTGGGCTAGCTTTGAACAACTATTCTCCAGATGTAAGTCTCATATGTAGCTCAGATTACAGCTATGAGTTGCCAGTCCCTAGCTCTTTGTGTGTTTTGTTTTGTTTTTGGTGTCAGTTCTGAGGCTTGAACTCAAGGCCTGGGTGCTGATCTGAGTTTCTTTTGCTTGTGGCTAGTGCTCTTCCACTTGAACTACAGCTCTACTTCTGGCTTTTATTGGTAGTTTATTGGAGATAAGAGTCTCATGGGTGGCTGGGAAGGTGACTTAGTGGTAGAGCGCTTGCCTTGCATGCATGAGGCCCTGGGTTTGATTCCTCAGCACCACATAAGCAAAAATAAAAAAAGCCGAAAGTGGCGCTGTGGCTCAAGTGGTAGAACACTAGCCTTGAGCTAAAGAGCTGAGGGACAGTGCCCAGGCCCAGAGTTCAGGCCCCACAACTGGATACCCCCCCCAAAAAAAAAAAGAGTCTCATGGACTGTTCTGCCCATGCTGGCTTCAAAATGAGATCCTCAGATTCTGGCCTCCTGTGTAGTTAGAATTACAGGTGTGAATCACCAGTGTCCTCCCACAGTCCCTTTTTTTTCTTTCTCCAGTCTTCTTTTTTTTTTCTTGTATGAGTGGTTTATTTTTTCTCCTTATAGTAATGGAACTTTTTGAAAAAATGAGATATTACTCCGAAGCTCAATATGTAAGACAAGCATATACTAGTTGGGTGATGAGCAGAATATGCAAGCCAGGTGACCTCCTGCCCATCACCCTAAGAATGCTCTGTCAACACCACTGCAGAACACTTTCAACTTCTTGAAGAACATTATGATACCTTCATCACCATTGCAGCCATTTATTCAATAATTATGCAGGGGCTGGGAATGTGGCTTAGTGGTGGAGTGCTTGCCTAACATGCATGAAGCCCTAAGTTCAATTCCTCAGTACCATATACACAGAAAAATCTGGAAACGGCACTATGACTCAAGTGGTAGAGTGTTAGCCTTGAGCAAAAGAAGCTCATGGGCAGTGCCCAGGCTCTAAGTTCAAGTCCCAGGACTGGCAAACAAAAATCTACACACACAGTAATTATTCATCAATGCTGGGCACCATTGCAGGTGTGAAGAATGCTATCTTGAACTAAACAGAAGAAGGGAGGTAGGTGGTGAGGGGAGGAGGAGAGGCTCTCACACACAGTATTTCTCAGGGCCACTGCATCTTCCCTAGCAGGCTTGTATATCCCTTATCCTTTGAGTGAAAGACAGCACTTGACTCCCCCAGAAACTTTCACAGCAAGTGCTTTTAAAATTTTACCTGACTTGAATACTTTTTAAATTTTTTTTGTCAATTTTGAAATTACCCTGAACTCTGAATGTACATTCAGAACATTTCCCCTCAGGGAGGGGTGGACTTGGTAGTTGCCCTGAGCTAATTTTTGTTTCCACTTTCCTAACAGTAACTTGTGGGTTCCAAAGATGATCATTCTCACACCCTATAGATAAACTGTACCAGGAATAACAACATCCTAATTTAACAGATTTTTTAAAAAATTTACTTTATTGTAAGATGCTGTACAAAGGGGTTACAGTTACATGAGTAAGGCAATGAGTACATTTCCTGTTGAGCATTGTTACCCCTTCCCTTGTTGTTCTCCCACTATCCCTTCCCTCCCCACCTACCTCACGCCTCCCCCTTCTCCTGAAGTTGGAAAATTAATTTCCAACATACTATCTTGTGAGTATCATTGTTACAATGGGTCATCCTAATTTAATAGATTTGAAAATGTCTCATTCTGAGTGAGATTAAAGTTAAAGGACCTTTAGATTATAAATGAAGTATAAAGTAAACAGCAACTAATAATAAAATAGAACAATTATAATAATATGCCATAATAAAAGTTACTTAAAACTAACAGTGGCTTATTTCTTGAATTTTCTATTTAGTATTTTTGATCTGAGAACTGGCCACCTACACATACGAAGTGATGGCTATAATCAGTGATGGCAGAAACAATGTCTTTCCAACAAGTCTCAGTCAGTTGAGTCCTTTCCTAAGTTGGCTCCATGTATCTGTAACTCCCTTGTGTCCTGACATGAAGGAAAGAATGCGTCCTCTGTGATTGGGGTCTGGTTAGATCTAGCTTAGCTCTGGAATACCTATTAGATTTCCCTGGAATACCTATTAGAGTTCTGGTGGGCATTGGGGCAGGGAGCTTGCACTCTGTTGTTTCCCTGTCTTCTCATTTCATAATTTCC
The DNA here is from genome assembly GCF_000151885.1 of Dipodomys ordii. Classification (NCBI taxonomy): domain Eukaryota; kingdom Metazoa; phylum Chordata; class Mammalia; order Rodentia; family Heteromyidae; genus Dipodomys; species Dipodomys ordii. The sequence goes on from NW_012267301.1 coordinate 7,208,773, forward strand.
CCTTGTTAGAAAACATTAACACAAATAATCCCACAAGTAATATATGCCTAGGCTAAAAACCCAGAAAACACAAGTGAGCAAAAAGCAAGAAAAACCAGAAAATACAAGTGAGCAAAAAGAAAGAAAGAAAAAAGTAGTCCTGTAACTTTCCACCTTGAGATACATTCTTTTAACATTTTGAAGTTAGATTTTCAATCATGTGTGGATGTGCATGAACATGGCCCACAGCTAAGGATGAGTTTTATATGTATTTACTTACTTACTTATTTGTGCCAGTCCTGGGGCTTAAACCCTGGGCCTGGGCACTGTCCCTGGGCTTCTTTTGCTCAAGGCTAGAGCTTTACCACACTTGAGTCACAGTGACACTTACAGCTTTTTATGGGTAGTTTATTGGAGATAAGAGCCTCACAGACTTTCCTGCCCAGGCTGGCTTTGAATGGTGGTCCTCAGATCTCAGCCTCCCGAGTAGATAGGATTACAGGCAGAAACCACCGGCACTCAGGTATAACTGTATTTTATATATTATAAATGAAAGGAATTAAGAGGAATTACTTATTTTGTGACATGTAAAATCTACGTGACATTCATGGTTCAGTGTTCATAAATGAATTCATAAACACAAGCAGGTCCATTTGACTCCATGTTACTATGTCTCCTTCCTCAATACAGCATCATAGAGTAGAATCTCTATGATTGGGACCTTGTCTTCCACAGACCCTCAAATGTTTACTCTGTGGCCCTTTATTGACAAAATTTGGTTCCTCTTGGTATAAAATTTTTTTGTTTTGATAATCTGATCATCTGCTTAATGATAGACATCTTTTTGTGCAGCCAAATATTTTTCTCAGAAAAAATTTATTTTGTTAAAAAAAGCACATTTGTCTGTATCAAATGTCTTTTTGAATTTTTCCTTTTACAAGCATTGTTATATAATTCTCACATTTACCTAATAATTTAGACATCATGTGGTTAGAAAAACTCTGCTGGCATGCTGCAAAAACCAACTTCAGTATTTTATTTTATTTATTTAATTTTTGTCAGTCATGGGGCTTGAACTCTGGGCCTGGGCACTGTCCCTCAGCTCTTCAGCTCAAGGCTAGTGCTCTACCACTTGAGCCACAGCGCCACTTCTGGTTTTCTGATGGTTTGTTGGAGATAAGAGTCTCACAGACTTTCCTGCCCAGGCTGGCTTTGAACCTCGATCCTCAGATCTCAGTCTTCTGAGTAGCTAGGATTACAGGTGTGAGCCACTGGCTCTCAGCTAAGTATTTTATTTTATTTTTTTAAAGAAATTTATGCCTGTAATCCTAGCTACTCAGGAGGCTGAGATCTGAGGATCTTGGTTCAAAGCCAGCCTGGGCACAAAAGTCTGTGAGACTCTTATCTCCAACAAACCACCAGAAAACCAGAAGTGGTGCAGTGGCTCAAGTGGTAGAGTGCTTGCCTTGAGCTAAAGAGCTGAGGGACAGCGGCCAGGCCAAATTCTAAAGGCAACCAGAGAGAAATTGGAGGTGGCCCTTCTTTTGGTCCAATATGCTATGACTGTTGTAGAAAATGGCCACTAGACAACTGTGTACTAAGTGGCTCTTCTGTATACTAAGTGGGAGACAGTTAAGTATGAGTAACGGTGGATTAGCTGATATCTCAAAAGCTGTCTCCTCTCTTGTCTCCAATTAACCACCAAAAAGTTGGAGGTGGAGCTGTGGCTCAAGTGGTAGCATTGAGAAAAGCAGCTCAGGAACAATACCTATACTGTGAGTTCAAGCCCCAGGATCAGTACACACACACACACACACACACACACACACACACACACACACACACAGAGGCCTGCTCTGGTAACCCTAAGGCTGCTGTGCATTACATAGCTAAATACTGTTGCTTTGTGGCTTTGTCCGTCATTTCTTTCTGATGTACTTAAAAAAAGATCTACTAAAGCCTTTTCATGTAATAACTTTTAAAACATAAAAAATGGCTGCATTTGAATAAGTCCATTCCACACGAAGTTTTCAAAGCCTGACCTCTCTGCTTCCTACTGGCCTTAGCTGCCTGAGTGTGAGTGAAATGAATTAAGCACTACTTTGTTTTTTATTTCTTTTCCTTCTAATTGGTCAGCTTTGATGGCTTCAAATTCTTTGTTGAAGCTTTGTTTTAGCTCTTGTATGAACTTCTTTACTTCCTTAATTTGGTGTTCAGTGTTAATTGTCAAATCACTTAGTCGATTGGTTATGGTTTCCTTGGACTCCCATCCCTTGTTGGGTTCCATTCATCATTCCCTTTGTGGTCTCCCTGACTTCCTTCAGATCTTTGTTAATGGATCCCATGAAAGCCTTTAGTGATCTTTGTGTATTCTCATCCTACTCTCTCAATTCCTATATTACTCTTTGCTTAGCTTCCTGCCGCTCCTGTTCATGCCATTCCTGTAGTTCTCTTTTAGTGTTCTCAGCCTGTTCACGCCTTTCCTGCCTTTCTCTTTGAGTATTGTCAAGCTGCTCAGGCAAATCCTGTATCAGTTTTTGAGTAGCTTCCTCATGCTCATGATATTCCTGTATAAACCTTTGGATTGCCTCCTCTCTCTCCCTATCACGCTCATACAGAGTCCTCTGTAGGTTTTCAATCTTTTCCTGCATTGACCTTTTGTTTGCTTCCTCTCTCTTCCTCTCACGCTTACAGAGTCCTTTGTATGTTTTCAATCTTTTCATTTATCATGTTTGCCAGCAGTGTTTGTAGAGCTATTTTGGAACTCTCCTCTGGATTATTCGTTATCTGTTCTGTCCCCTGATTATCATGAGTGGGAGTTGAGATACCCAGACTTGCCATTTTTCTTGTGTTATTCCAGCTTACTCTGCCCATTTGGGATGAAAATAACACGAGTTTTGTGCTAGAACATTATCTTAAGGCAAGCATCAACCAAAGTCTGAATTTTCACAGTCAATAGTCTGCAGATACAATCTAGTTCAACAGATACATCTATTCAACATCAAACAACTATATATTAATGGGCTATGAACTGCATAGAAGAATTTGCAAAACCAGAAATTATTAGGGTTAGGGAGAGATGTGGGTAAAAAATAGGAATAGAGTGATGTGGGAAGGCACAGGGAGAGTTAACTTAACTAAGTCCTAATCTCAAAGCAGGAAATAGGTTGGATAGGATGAAAGTAGAGAGAGAGGAAAAAAAGAAGAAAGAGAAAGGGAAAAGAAAAGAGACCAGAAAAAATAGAAAACTAAAAATTTATAATATGCAGAACGAAAAGAAACTATTCAGAGAACAATGTGAATATAATGAGAGAAGGAGAGGGATATAAAGGAGATGTGAAAAACTTAAAAATAAAAATATTATATAGGTATAAAGAGGTAGTACTGCTATTAAGGAATTTAAGTCTCAGAGGTTTTGAGTTGAGTGATAAATTTGTGGATTAAGTGTGTACACAATGGGTGTTAGGGTCTAATAGTCAACTACGGGTTTATCTGAGGATGTGCAGGACAACAATTAAGTCACATAAAGAAGAATGAAAGAGAAGAAAAGGTGAAAAGGATAAGAAAGGAAGAAAAAAGATCAGAAGTTCAGTAGAGATAAACAAAAAACAAAAAGAAAATTTAAAAAAAGAAAAAAAAAACGCACACACACATGTATCCCTAAAATAAAAATTATAAGAGGAAAAAAAAGTTACTAGAAAATTTTTTTACAAAAAAGGTAAAAATTAAAAATTAAAAAAAGTTTTAGAAAAGAAAAAAAAATTTTAAATAAATGGTACCAAAAAAAAAAAAGAAGAAGAAGAAGAACAAAAAAGTTCTTTGATTTTTTTGGGAGGGGTGGGAAAAATCCTGTATCTCCCTTGTGTCCATAACCAGCCTTTTGTTGGAGTCTCTGGTCTGCTTGTGGTCCTGTGGCTTGGTTGGTTTCTTAAGTCAGTTTGTTCGAACAGGCAGAAAAATGCTCTGCTTTACCCAGGATTTTGTGATCCTCCTCCCAGGTTAGTTCAATGGGAGGGAGATCTGCTTTGAGTCTCACAAAAGAGGGAGATGGCTTTTTCCTTAAGTTTGAAGATGCTGTGATGTGGCTAGGTTCTGGGTAGAATTGAGGCCTTTCAGCAAACAGTAGCTTTTCCCGGGGGGCTAGTTTGTGAGAAACTCACAGAGCCCAGCCTGGAGCCACTCTCAGGGTTTCTGTTTACTGAATTTCAATTGATTGTCGAGGCTGCTAAAGGGAGGGGCAGCCTCTGGCTCTGATTACCCAGTGAGGAAAGCCACTCCTAGGGCTGGAGACCGAGCTGGGTGACTTTTCCCTGGGTGGAGCTGAGTCTGGCAGGTCAGGTTAGGCTCTTGTGACCTGCTAAATGACTCTAGTTTTATTCCGAGGCCTGAGTTGGAGCTAGCAGCTCTGCCAAGATTTGTCGGTATCCAAGATGGAGATCTCTGGTACTGGTAGCGGGGGAGGGGTGGCCTTCCCTCCTCTGCTCCCTGAGAAGGAGTGAGGACGTCAGGCTTCTACTCATGCCGTCTTGGTTCCTGGGTTGTTTCTGGTCTGCGAACTGCAGGATGAAGATGTCCGCTCCTTGTCGGTTCTTGCTGGTGTTGAGTAGAATCCGCTTGCCTGCCGCGTCTGGCTCCTTCATCCCGGACTCTCTCTGTTTCAGGTATGGCAGTACGGCCACTGCCGCCACCGCTGCAGCCACAGAGGCAGCTCCTGGCAAGAGCTCAGGTCTGTCTCCTTGCCTGGATTTTCCCTCTCTGACCTAACTCTCTGCCCTGTGATGGCACACTTGGTGTGATTCTCTGGCTTAGGACTGTGCACTGGAACTCTAAAACTGCTTTCTATGCGAGAGCTTGTTTAGCCTCCAGCTTCTCCTCCGCCATCTTCCTGCTAAAGTCTCTCAAGTGGTAATTTATCAAACACAAGTATATGGGTGGCAAATTGCATGAGTGTTTTGTGTTTTGAGTGCACAAGTCTGCAACTCATTGACTGCATTGTCTTGGGATATCACATCAGTGCCCTCATATTTGGGATGTGGATCTTGTTCTATTCACTTCTCATCTTCCTGCTGCATAGATGGCCAGAAGGTGGAGATTCCCTCTGTGTCTTTTCCTTTGTTTCCAATCAGAGATGGATGGACAGATGTATGTTTGGAATTTCCTCCTGGTTGATTGCAGTGCTCAGATTGCTTTGATCTATCCATGGGAGGAAATTGAGTGGAAATGATCCACATGCCAATCTGGACTGGACCCTTATCATGTCTGTCACTTAGCCAGGGCTTTGTCTCCTATCTTGTGCCTAATGCCAGTAACTACATCTCCAAGCTCCATTAGCAATGATGACAGCCCAGCAAGCATGGATTCCAGTCCCTCTTTAATGTGATGCTTGTTTCATGAAGGAGAAATGCAGCAACCATACTTCCGCCTGAGCCAATGGAGGATGCTGCTGCTGCTGCTGCTACTGTAACTGATAGTAATAGAATATGCTGTGATTTTTTTCAATTTGTTTTTCTGAAGTTGGATCGATAAAATTAGCTCTGTGTTTTTATAAAATACAGCTCTGAGATAGATGGTTTGCTGGAAACAAGAAATTCCTCTATGTAGAGATCAGGTGTGGAATGCAGGCCTGTTACTGCAATACCTACTCCTTTATGCTCCCCATTTTCCTCTGATGCACCCTTTTCCATATGGTTGGGTGGGGTTGGCCCCATACACAATTCAAGAATTAGGAGATGATTGACCCAAGCCAGGTTTAAGGTTCTCATCTTGGTGGTACTTGTTAGTATGGGTTTAAGCAAATGAGCCCATTTCTGTACCTGCATCATGAAACCAGGTTCAGAAGCATGCACACAGGTGTCAGGCTTTCTCTTGTGTATGGATGCTAGGCCTAAGAGATAAACATATATACAAACACATATAGAATCCTGCACCTGCATACACACATATACACAGAACATAGAACATGTTTGGGACTGTGGAAGGGTAGGAAAAGAGAATATTAGAGACTGAACAGAATTGAAACACATTGCATGTGTGAATGGAGATGGCAAAAAATGAAACTCACTGAAAGCTGTTGAATAACAGAGGGCAGTGGGGATGGGGAAAGTGAGAGAAAGCTAGGGGGCCTATCTGATTAAAGTACTGTATGTGCATGTATGAAACACCCTGCTTAAAACCCTTTTGAATAATTCAAAAAACAGGTTGTCTGGGTGTGCATGCTGGTAGGAGGTAGGAGGACAGATGGGAAGGATAAAGGAGGGTAAGTATGGTCAAAATACTTTATGTCCTTGTGCAAAAATGGAACAATGAAGCCTGTTGAAACTGATTTGGGGAGAGGGAGAGAGTGAGGCAGAAGCTGAGTCTGATCAAGGTATGTTGTGTACATGTGCGGACATGTCAAAATGAAACTCACTTGCACAAAGAATTGAAGTTTAAAAAAGTGCTTTTTTCCCCCCTAAAGACTTGGGTATGTACTATTGGAACTGACATGTTCCCTTCTCTCAATCATTGAGAATAAGAATGTGAGCTATGAAATTTATGCAGTCTTTTTGCTGTCCTAAGAATAAAGTTAAAGCTATTTTTGTAAGTTTGGGGCATATGCAGCCTATGGATTCTGATGTTGAAGCTGACTCAGTGGAGCTGAGACACCAAAAGAAGGGGAGACACTCAGGGGTTTTTGCAATGGTGCCTAAACTGTTGAACTAACAGGCTTCATTTCAAGCTCCTATAACTACATCAATTGCTTCAGCTGAGTTTCAAACAACTTGCCTCATATTTAATAGCACTCAATATCTGCTTTGGGTAGATTATACTTGCTTGGTAAATTGACTTCTTCCAAAGGCTAAAGGCACCCGTCACTGGATGGTGAATGGGAGCTGCTTCACCATGTGAAGGAATGGAGACAGGAAAAAAAAAAAGATTGGAGACTAGCTCAGCTTTCTGTTGAATGTTTTTGTCAAGATTGTAAAGTGAGTGATTACATTATTGGACAGTATTTTCTGTCTCTTGATAGAGATCTTATGATCTAACTTTAAGATCTTATGATCTAACTTTTTCTAGAGATCTTGTGTGTGTCGAGTGGTGGGCATCTTCTCTGACTTGGGGCTGATGACATTTCACTAGGGATGCTCTGAAAGGTAAGAAAACTCTCCATGAGTCTGCATCATTTGAGCCAATTCATTTCCTCTCATCTCTAATTGGTTCACCAGGGTGCACATGACTGACTTCTGGCCAGTTGAAGGGAATTGGGGATCTCTTGGGAGTGAGCATGCATTGCAGGAAATGTCTACTTAGTTTTGTGAAGAGCAGGGGCACCTTGAATTACTTTTACCTCTTGCCTTCTTGTTATGTGAGACTTTGAAGCTCATTAGCAGGTTTTTCTACCGGTCCCCTGTTTCCTTTCTAAATCACGACTTGGAAAGCATCATGTAGTCTACCAGGAAAACACAAAGTAGGGAATTGTTGATTTTTCCCAAGAAGCCTAAAAAACAATGCAAAACAAACAAAACCATCTAACTGTACCTTTTATTACTTTATAATTTTCTGGATATCCTGATTCTTTATGTGTGGCTCTTTTTTTCAGCTGCAGATGAGATGAGAAGTGGTCTGGTTGCAAGGTTTGGGGTGTTGCTCCTTTGTGCAATGCTGTGCTGCTTGAGTACTGTACACAGAGGATCAAAAGTTCACAAGCTTACTGCCACATACACTTAGGAAAACATTTTCAGAGCATATAAGTTAATATTTAAATCGTTACAAATAAAAAATTAGCTAATCAAATCTAAACTTACAAAATTGCTTACCAGGTAATAGAAGACCCACAATTTATTAAAATGGTAAATGATTTATCTGTTGCTTGTTGATTCTTAGAAATTGTTGTTGTAATCTTTACTTCTATATATATAATTTAAAAAATTACCTTTGAGTCATTAAAAAAAGGGGTTTCCATTCAACATGTCAGTTTATGGGTACAATGAATCTTGATCAGTGTCACCCCTTCCTTCATTCTTCCCCCATCTCTCTCAGCCCCAACTCACTCCTCAAGTTACCTGGTTTTATTTCACATAAGTACATTGACTATTACGATGATATTCGTCCACCCTCTCTCTTTCTATTCTTCTACCCTCCTCCTTTTTACATTCCCTCCCCGCAAAACACATGTTCCAGCTTCCTGGAATTTATTTAGTTAAACTGTAAGTAATCTTTTTTTTTTTCGGTTCTCTTTACAGAGAAGTTACACCATTGGAATCCTTCTGTGTATATAACATACTTTAATCAATATGTTTGTGTATATATGCACAAACATACTGTATATGTTTTCACATATGTTTATAATTTAGATATAACTTCGTGGTGTGATCTCCCCATCCCCATCCTCCTCCCCACCCCCCCCACACCTTCCACCCCACCCCTGTCACAGACCAGGACTCAAAGTTGCTTTCTGATGTTCTAGGCTCATTGGTAGGTACCCTATCATCTGAGCCATGCCTGGAAATCCTTGGTGTGATCTTGTGCTGGCATGGCTGTCACCTGAGGTTTGACATAAGGAATCACCTCAAAGTGTTCCACGAGTCTCTCTGTTCAGTTGATCATTATTATGAAATCTGTAGTCTTAAAAAGTAGAGAATTTCTTTTAAAACCAGTAATATTATTCATGGTTCTACGACCTCTCTCAACTTCTGCTGAACGAAGCAATTATATTAAAATTCTTTCCTGGGTTTTATAATGTTGCCTAAGATTTTTATATGGTCAAATTCTCTCTTATCAACTAAGCCATGAAAGTCATTTACTGGAATGTCATTTCTAATTAAGTTGAAAGAGTTCTCGGGGCCAAATGAGAGGAGGTGTAGTGTGAAGGTTAAGTGCAGACCCTCTGTCACTGGATGCCTGGGTTACTTCTTGGTTTCTCAATTGTAGGACTCCAAAAACATACCATTTGTGATTCAGTTGATGCCTCCAGCCACTCACCTGAGCCTACAGTGACTCTTATCCCAAGTCTCAACCATCTACTGTCTCATCTGTCTCTGGTCCTCACAGAAAACAGCCAGGGTTTTGGCTCTAATTTTCCCAAGTGCTCATAGAAGTAACTGCAGGCAATGGTGGCCAGAGTTGAGCAGTCACAACCACAGTGGTCCAGTAGAGCATGGAGAGGCAAGTCTGCTGTCAGAGATATCCTGTTCTTTGTTTCTTCTCAAAGAGGATGCATTCTGATAGGTGAAAGACACTGGCATCTGGAATAGGAGAGGATTAGCTGCTCCTACTAGTGAGTCAGGGTGGCCTGGTTGTCCATCTGGGCAACCCTGGTCCAGGAGGAATGCAGGATGGAGCATAGCTAGGCTCTTGAGGCCCATAGGAAGAACCAATGGTCGGGACCAAGTGCAGATGCTTTTGGATACTCTGCCTTGTCATTAACCAAGGAGAAAAGATGCCAGCTGTGGTACTAAACATCCTAGATGTGCAATAATTAACTCTTTTGTGGTTGGATTCTGGAGAGATTCTGGCAGTCCTGGGAAGGGAGATTCTTGGAGTTCCTTCAAAGCAGGGGTGCTCTCTACCAATAAATTAGTAGTTTACTAAAACTACTCATGTATTCAGTATTAAATCACTGCTATTGGTGGAAACAAGCAGAATATTAATTCTCAATGTAGAGATTAAGAATGAGGAAAAGGGGGGATTTGAGAAAGTAAGCCTTTTTTATTGTAAAGATACTATACAGAGGGTTACAGTTACATGAGTGAGGTAATGAGTATACTTCCTCTTGAAAGTAAGCCTTTTTAAAAAAAACTATTTTAAGTAGTTGTACAAAGGGGTTTTAATTCAACATGTCAGTTTATGAGTACAATGCATCTTGAACAATGTCACCTGCACCATTGTTTTACTGCCCTCTCCAACAGCCCCAACCATCCCTCAATTTACCTGGTGAGAAAGGAATTATTTTGCTGGTTGCCAGTGTTTATGCCTGTAATCTTAGCTACTCAGGCTGAGATCCAGGATTGTGGTTCAAAGCCAGCCGGGGTAGGAAAGTCTATGAAACTCTTATATCCAATAAACTACTCAGAAAAAACTGGAACTGTGGCTTAAGTGGCAAAGTGTTAGCCTTGAGCACAGAGAGGCTCAAGTATAGAGCCAGACCCTGAGTTCAAGCCCAGGACCAGAAACAAAAAAATAAATATTTTGTTTTTGAGTATGTAGTATCAGTAAGATGTACATCAGATAAGTTACCCAGGATCACACAGTTAACAGGGAGGATTTGAATCCAGTTCTCAAAATGATTCCAGCTTGATGTCTATAGGAGAGGGGAGGTGGGGGAATGGTGTTGATGGCCAGAAATGCTGATCATACTCTAGGTTCCAATAAAAATCTGTCAGGACGCAATTGTCACTTCGTTCCACTCCAACCATCTTTCTTCACCTGTCAACTGAGGAATGGAATGAGCACAATTAGAATCCTGGTGGTGTCTTCCTATGTGATTGTTCAAAGAAAAATGGCTTTCTGCTTGGAAGCATTCAGAGGCATGGAGAACTCACATCCAGCTCTATGAGCCTAAGCTTTACAGCTGCAGGAAGTGTCCCATGGGGACCCCAAGAAATCAGCAAGGATCAGCTACTTTTTTGTTTTGAACATCAGAATCTGTTTCTGGGATCTCCTAGAACCTAAAACATCTTTAAAAAAGGGGTGGCATTTTATTTTTTTGAGAAGAGATTTGTGAAATTTGTGCTTCTGCTGGTGGGTGAGTGGGTTGCTTGAATACGGGAGTCTGGGGCTAGTTTAGTTTAAATGACAGCTTTTGACATTTTACTCCTTGCCTTTAAATCTTTAAGAAAAAAAAAATCACATGCCTCTGAGATGAAGGTTTTTTTTTCCCCCTCTTAAAGTAGTCTGTGTCACATGGGCTAAAATGAGAAGCAGGCCATGTGCAGGTTTCCTGAGTTTATCTGTACATTATGGAGTTGTGGAAAGCAAGCTTTGGCCACCGGAGTCCGTCTAGATTTGATCCTCAAACGTGAAATTTATGAAGCAACCATTTGCTTCATAACTAACTCTCTTCCTTCAGCTTTTTTTTCTTTTTTCTTTTTCTCTCTTTTCATGATGAGACCATCTTGGGGCTTGAACTGAGGGTGAGGAAGCTGTCCTTGAGCATTTTTTCCCTCAAGGTTAGTTTTCTACCAATTGAGCCACAGCTCTACTTCTGGCTTTTTACTGGTTACTTGGAGATAAGAATCTCATGGACTTTTCTGCCCAGGCTGGCTTCAAACCACGATCCTCAGACCTCAGCCTTCTGATCAGTTAGAGGTGCAGGTATGAGGCACTTGGCTCTCCCTTAGGTTTGATTAATTGGTCTGTGTAATAACTCTAATAGCAAACTTACAAATGTTAAATATCATGCATGGTCCCCAGTCTCCCCAAATCCTGAGCATTCTGCCATGCAAACACAGTGGCAAACATGCTCTTCTCCAAGCAACTCGCATGAGTTTGACTGGCTCCTCCCTTTGGCCCCTCCTTAGATATCTCTTTCTCCAAGAAGGCCTTCCATAGTCCTATGGGACTCAGATGCCATTTCTTTTTTTTTTTAATATGAAAATACTATACAGAGGGGTTACAATTACATGGGCAAGTTAATGAGTACTCAGATGCCATTTCTTGTCATTCTTAACATTCTGAGATTTTGTTTGTTTGTTTTAAAGATTTTGCCACTATGGACTGAATGTTTGTGTCTCTACCAAACACTTAGGTTGAGATTCTACCCTAGGAGGTGGGATCTTCTGTATATATTTTATCTTGCGTGGTCAGAACCATCACCAATGGAATTATTACTATTATAAAAAAAGGCCCCAGAGCTGCTTTGCCCTGCCTGGTGAGAAACTAGACCCTCACTGGATATTGAATTTTCCAGTGACTTGATGTGGGATGTTTCAGCCTCCAGCACCATGAGAACCTCCAGGACCATGACAAATAAATTTACATTATCTATAAGCTACCTCGTTTGCAACAATTTGTTATAGCAGTCCAAACCAGAAAGATGATTGCAATGATATATACTTTTTTGGGGAGGGGGCAGTATTGGGGTTTGAACTCAGGGCCTCACCCTTCCTGGGCAAGCACCCTACCACTCAAATCATGTTGCCAGCTGTTTTTTTATTTAATTTTATTTTATTTGTGAACATACTGTACAGAGGGGTTACAATTACATGGGCAGGATAATGCGTACATTTCTTACCAAGCATT
>NW_012267301.1:7222920-7237797 GCF_000151885.1 Dipodomys ordii
CCTGGGTTCAATTCCTCAGCACCACATAAGAAAAAAGAAAAAAAAAAGCCTGAAGTGGCACTGTGGCTCAAGTGGTAGAGTGCTAGCCTTGAGCTGAAGAGCTGAGGGACAGCACCCAGGCCCAAAGTTCAGGCCCCACGACTGGATCCCCCCCAAAAAAAATAATCTCACAGGTTTGTCTGCTAGGGGTAGCTTTGAATGGCAATCCTCACAAGTCTGCCTACTGAGTAACTCGGATTTCAGGTGTGAGCCTCTGGTGCCTGATGGCTGCATTCTGTTTTGAAAATTAACTAATTCTTTGGGAAGTTTTGGAATTGTCTCCAAGTTGCTGGACTGTTGGAAAGGTCTAATAACTATTTTCATATTTTAGAGATAAGGAAACACACCTGGATGTTTAGATAGGTCCAGTACATATTCATGAATGGATGTTTGACCACTATCTTCCAGAATGAGTGAATGAGTAAATGCATGAATGTATACTAAGTGGTATAAATATACATGCAAACAAATGCATACTTTTCACTTGAAGTTAAGCATTTACTTATGCTAGCACCATTAGCCCCTTTCATCGGAGCCCTGGAGAACAGTGCTGCGGTGAATCTGTGCAACTGTTTAAGTGGCAGAAGCGATGGTAGTGTAGCTTCCAAGGCTGGGTTAGGGAAGGCCTTGCTGCTTCCTCTTCGCTCTGCAGGTCACCCACTCTGGGGAGAAGCCAGTCATCCTGTGGGGAGGCTCTTCCTCGAGACTCATGGAAAGGCCACTAGGGCAGGAGTAGACTCCAGATCTGAGAAGACTTTGGGAGAAATCTGGAATGCAGCATGGGAGACTCTGACTCAGAACCAGAATTCTCGGGGACCTGAGTGATCTTGGGACAGCTCAAGGAATCATTATTCTGTTAGAAACAACATCTCGAAATTGAGCAAGTTTGCATTCTCTTCTATTGTGAAGATGTGAGGTGTAAACTGATTACGCGCTCCTTTCCACCTCTCCAGCATCGTTGCCTCTTCCCTGCTCCTTCTTTCCTGTCCACTACCCAAATCTCACAGGCTTCTTTTAGAAAATGAATCAACACACCAAGTTCTTTTCTGCTTCAGGGCCTTTGCACGTGCTACTTGTTCAGTTCAGGCAGCTCTTTGATTCTTCCCAGGACTGACTCCTTTCTGTCCTCTAGGTCTCAGCTTACATGTCACCCCCCTCAAAGAGAGCATCTCTGACCGCTCTAAAGCACAATCCCTCCCCCTGCACCAGTTTATTTTCTTTAGCAGAATTCACACCATTTGTCATTATTTGTATCTTTCTTTATCAGTATTGTTTGATCATCAGGTTTCATGCTTTGCAAAGTCAGACAGGAGCTATGGCTTTTTCAGACATGGTATTCTTAGCACACACTCTCCTATCGGTTATTTTTGAGGTGTCCAAGAACTGCTTGTGCAGCGATGATTGTCTTCTCGAAGGGCTCTGCATCTCTCCTGCCATTTCATCAAACTCACCTTAGAAGGGTAGCCAACTCATCTCTCTTCCTCTTTGTTTCTCTACCTGAACCCTACCCTCTGCCTCCTTTCCTTCAGCCACAGTTATTGTCCTCTAATATGCGACATAATTAACTTGTATATTTTATTGTCAGTCTCCCCCTATTAATAAGGGCAAGGGGTTCTAACATACTCTAGTGACATGTCAGGTATTTGTCAAGTGAATAATCAATGGCATTTCTATTTATCACATAGCATTTTTTTAATCTCAAGAAACAAATCGTTAAAAAGACTAAAACATAACGACGCTCCAGTCCTGTCATATTTTATTTTATATTTTTATTTATTTTTCAAGTGCATCCTTTCCTATTGTGTTTTATACCATGCATTTCAAATTCTCAAGACAAAATGGATTTTTATTTGATTTCAAAGAAAACCTGCAACTGTATATTATTTTGCTGTGCAATATGTTTCATTTTAAAAATTATGTTTTGCTTATATTTAAGAACAAAAGCAGGCAAGAAAGAGATAGAAAATACTAACATTAAAAAATAAAAAATGCTGCCTCTTTGGTCTAAACTGTAAAAACATCAATAATGAAAAAATCCTAAAATGATCCTTGCTCTCATTAGAAGATAATCATTGCTAGTTGTTTTGAGGCATATTCTTCCAGGCTTTTCCTATACACAAGATATTCATATACAGTGTTTAAAAGCAGAAATATAACCAAGCAAGAGTGAGTGGTTTTCTGTTCAAGCCACAATCTATGCACAATAAAACTTAGGTTGCTTGATTGTTTGGAGTTTTACTTGAGATACATCTCTAGCCTGGGTTTTTGCTTATTAATTGAGATGGCACCTCCTGGACTCTTCTGCCTGGACTAGCTTTGAATTGCCATCAGATCTCAGCCTGCTGAGTAGCTAAGATTACAGGTGTGAGCCACTGGTGCCTGGCTTGGATACTCTCTTTTACACCCATGTTACAGATGAGAAATTGAGGCTGTCAGAGATCAAACTCACTTGTGTGCAGTCATTTGGCTCTGTGTGCAAGATCTACACTTTGACTGGAGGAAATAGCTACCGATTCATGCTCAAAATTTCCAGTTTTGTTTCTTTCAAATCTTACTTGTGCTTTGTCCCCAACCTTTATTGCCCTTTCAAAAACATTTACCAACATGCACATTCTTTCCCAATGTCATTTCTAAAGATTGTGCCATGTTTTAATTCACGTACACTCTACATTTTCTGTTTTTAAAGAATTAGGAATTGTTTCTGTGTGTGTGTGTGTGTGTGTGTATGGGGGGCTGTGAATGATTCTATACTAAAAACTTGAAAATAAATCTCTGCTTTCCAATTAGGCTAAATTTCTCAGATAGGTATAAAAATTCAGCATAATTATACACTTTAAGGAATTTGTGAGGAAATGAATGTAAAGAGAGGAAGATTTTTGGTTTTATGCATCTGGAGTGTTATGTTGTTCCTTAATGAATTTATTTAAACAAGATCCACCTGTACTTCCACTTGTTTTTTAATTAAATGTTTGTTTCTGTTAAAATCCACTTGCTAACCTGTATATATGAAGACCGATGTTAAACAAGGCATTCAGTGTGTGAAGAGCTATGGCTGGTCATGGTAAGTTGAGAATTAAAATCTAAACAAAAAAATGAGCAACTAAAATAAAACAACTCTGTACTTAACGCTACAAGCAAATTGAAGTGAATTTCAAGGCCAACATTGCCAAGATGCAGAGCTAATTAATCTATGTCAAATTGTTTTTTAAATACTTGCCTTTTGGAATAATTCAAGTTTACTCTTGCAGGAATAAATTTATCTTCTCATTGCCACTTGTAATTGTCAGTCTGACAGGCATTTACTTATTTTTTTTGGTAGAAAATTAGCATTATTAGACAAAATGTCACCATTGGGTGAAAACCTTGAGCATTTTTACCTTCTGACAGGTCAGCCAAACTCTGCTGATGGATGTATGCTGTTATTGAGTGGGGGAGAATGTTTCCATCTGGTCAAATATTATCTTTGCAAATATTCAGTAATACAATATAGCTACCTGAGGCTGATGAAGTATACATGTGTGTGCACGCACATGTGTATGCTTAAGCTTATAGAAGTTCCTGGACAAAACACATGTATTTTCTGCCTCATCAACCACAATTCTTCAGAAACAGTCCAGTGCAATTAATTTAAAGCTTATTAAATATTCAAGTCAATGAGTATTCATTGAGCATCGCATGAGCTCAGCACTGTTCGAAACACGAATAGAAAAGTAAACGAGAACTTAAAGGACTTAATGGCATCATGGAAAAATAAGCCTGCTAAGAGAGTAATTGGAGATGATGGATTTGTGTCACCAGTAATGATAAGTGCTAGGGACAGATTGGCATGGGTCAGGAAGTGTCACTTGTGTTGGCTCTTGAAGGAGGAATTCTCCAGGTGGTCTAGGAGAGGGAAGAAAATTTTCAAAGGCACAGAGGTATAAATTAGCATGGATGATTCAGTAGCTTGGTATTCACCACTGATTGCTGCTGTGATTCTACTGTTCAGATTGGTTTGCTTAGGATTCATTCTGACTCCTATTCTTTACAGTGCCTATATTCCAGGAAGACATGTATCATAGTTTCTATATCTGACCTCAACTATGCACAATCCTGTATTAGCTACTTTATGGACTTTCTACTCCATAGTTTATTGGTACCAAAATGGGTATGTGTGTGCGTGTGCACATGTGTATATGTGTGTGTGCATGCACATGCATGCATGTGTATGCGGATTCTGGGACTTGAACTCAAGGCTTCTTACTTGGCTATTTTG
This sequence comes from Dipodomys ordii, assembly GCF_000151885.1. Classification (NCBI taxonomy): domain Eukaryota; kingdom Metazoa; phylum Chordata; class Mammalia; order Rodentia; family Heteromyidae; genus Dipodomys; species Dipodomys ordii. The sequence continues at coordinate 7,227,215 of NW_012267301.1, forward strand.
CTCCAGGCTATTACTGTACTATTTGAGGCACATTTCTGCTTGTGGCTTTTTATCTGCCTGGACTGGTTTTGAACCCCTATCCTTGGATCTCAGTCTCCTGAGTAGCTACGATTGTAGGCTTGCACAACTGGTGCCCAACTAAATATTTCTTGAGCCGGTCTCCAGTGGCTCATGCCTGTAATCCTAGCTACTCAGGAGGCTGAGATCTGAGGATGGTGTTCAGACCCAGCCCAGACAGGAAAGTCCGTGAGACTCTTATCTCCAATAAACCACTAGAAAACCGGGAGTGGCGCTGTGGCTCAAGTGGTAGAGCACTCACCTTGAGCTGAAAAGCGCAGGGACAGTGCCCAAGCCCAGAGTTCAAGCCCCATGACCAACCAACAAACAAAAAAAAACCTAAATATTTCTTGACTGAAATGCTGTTGGATAGAAACAAGTACTTCAAGGATCTTCCAATGTTGGAGAGATGAGTCATCAACACATAAAAGACTCAGATCTCAATACTGACATAATGGTTGCATGCAAAGAGATTTTACAAGATTCTTCCAAATTCCAAATGAAAAAAGTTTAACCTAAACTCAACTAATATACACAGACATACTGTTCAGGGTGGTGAACAATGGAGTAGCTTACTGCATTCTACTATGTGTAGACTATTTTCGTAACTGGTCCTTAAACAGGATGTTGATGAGTTAGAGTTAGACAAGTGGGGGGTGGGTGGTGAAGCATGAGAGGTCTAAGTAATTATTACTATAGGTAAATTTATAAGAGAAGATTTACTGGGTCAAAAGGCTGACAGCAGTTTTAGGCACATATTACAGTATGGGTTTCCAGAATGACTGTACCAATATACACTGTCACCTTGTGACATGTAAAATATTCTTGTTTCAACGTAACTTTGTTAGAGGTGGTTATTGCAGTTTTTAAGTGTATTGTCTCAGGTGGCAATTTAATCAGGATGAGATCATTCTCATTGTAATTTGTATCTCCTTGTTTCCTAGTGAGGTTGCTTAGTTTTCTTTTGCTTAATAGTGCTATTTTCTGGTGTGTGAAGTCATTTTGCTGCTAGCACTGTAATCCAAAAGCAGGGAAAGGAAGAGCTGATTTTGCAAATGGGAAATTGGAGAGACAGGTGCAAGATACTGGTGCTGGATCAGTGTCTATTTGGGTTGTATGTTGTGAGGGACAGGGAGGTGTCGAGGGAAAGGAAAACTCACTTTAGGGTTTTTAGGATGGAAAAGTCGTGACAGTAGATTTAGCTTTCTGTACAGCTCAGAGCTCAAATAAAGTTTCCAGGGCCATCTCTGGACCCTTGTGAGGAAGAAGCAGACAGGCAAACCACCTTAAGCTTTGTGATTGTTATGGAACTGCAGCAGGTCCGGCATTCTCTTAATTCCAGATTAGGTTTCAGAAGGAAGAGTATTTTTGCTTTCTTTATCTGATTGGGTTGCCTACCCACTCCTAAACACCACCCCAACCCATTATAAGTGGCTGCGGAATGTGCTAATATGCTTTTTCTTTGGTTTTGTTTTGCATGTGTGCTGATACCAGCGCTTGAACTCAGGGCCTGGTCACTGTCCCTTGCGTTTTTTGGCTCGAGGCTGGTGCTCTACCACTTGAGATACAGCTCTATATTAGACTTTGGGTAATTAATTGGAGATTAAGAGTATCATGGACTTGCTCTGGCTGGCTTCCAACTGTGATCCTCATATCTCAGCCTCCCGAGTAGCTATGAGCTATCAGTGCCTGGCAGGATTGTGTTGATTCGATTTGCTCAGAACTGTGCCAACTGTACCATTGCTAAGCTGAACTGGAGCTGTACCCAAGCATAAATGCTGAGCAAAAAGAATCTGCAGAAGGAAGCTGAAGTAAAGTGAATGTCTGTTAAAATATTCAAGGTTTATTTCAGAGTCATTGTTTGGGAAGAATGACATTGGTGATTGTGCTACAATGAAGGATACAAGCGGAGACATAGGACTGAAGGAGTAAATAAATGCCTATTGCTCCATGTGGCCTCTCAGCAGGGCAGTGGAAGTAGGGCTGCCATGATCTTGCAAATGTTATTTTCTCCCTCCTGTTGGGAGGGTGCACAGCTTCTCAGACTGTTAACGGTGTGCATCTTCTCTTTTTGCTCCCCTTCCCCCAGAACTCACATTTATGTCTGTTGCACCCCAGCTTGTATGCAGAGCTGTTAAGGAGCTATGCAGACCAAGCACACAGACCTTTGATGTGATGGTTACTAAGCTATTGTCTCTAAGTTGCAACTCTATCTTTGCTACTCATCTCTCTCTCTCTCTCTCTCTCTCTCTCTGTGTTATTGGGCATTGTAGGAAGGTAATCATGAATACTAGGTAAATGCTCTACAAGTGAGCTGTACCTTCATCTTTTACATACTGGGGCTGGGGCTTGGCAAACCACACTTCCTTGCTGGTTGGCTCCCTATTGCTCTCTGCTAGTGGGAGAGGGGAAGGCATTCTGTGTGGAGCTGGAGGAGGAAATAGCCCCCTGCTCTTTCCTGTTTCTGTGACCCAGCAGTGTTCTTCACCTTGGCAGTGACCCTTACTTCCAGTAGCAGCAGTCAGTTCTAGTTTGTAGTTTGTCTAATGATTCCCCAACCTGCCTCTTGGTGCCCTTAGAGACATTAGCCCCTGCCAGCTGGCCTCTCTTGGGAACTGTAAATCCCAGCTTTGCCACATCCTCAAAATTCCCGAGGGTTCAGCTTGATCTCTTAAGCACTTCCCTCCAAACTTGTAAAATTTAACACTACCCAGCTCTTTCTTTGTGTCTCCAGTCTTTGAAGTAGTAGCTACTTCTTACAGTTCTTATTTTCTTGGGGGTAGGAAGGGCGGGAAGGGCTGTATTGGGGTTTGAACTCAGGGCCTCCTGCTTGCTAAGCAAGTACAGTACCACTTGAGCCACACCTCTGACACCAGTTACTACAATGATGAATAACGTTTTAGTTTTTTCAGTTTGTGATATCTGGCTCTTTCATAATTAGTGATGGTTCCTATTTCTGAACCAGATTCTGCTTGAAGCATTCCCATCCTCTGAACAAAACCTGAAAAGGCTCATTCTGATGGGAAATTAACTTTGACTCGCATTTCTGAGGATGAAATCCAAACCTACAGGCCCTGCCTCATTCCTAGAACTATTAAAAAGTGTATACATTATGATTTTTGGTGTGTGTGTGTGTGTGTGTGTGTGTGTGTGTGTGTGTGTGTGTGTGTGCTGGGACAGTGGCTTGAACCCTGCACTCAAGACCAGTGTGCTGTCTCTTAATTTTTAAACTCAAGACTACTACTCTATTATTTGAGCCACATCTCTTACATCTGACTTTTTGCTGGTTAACTAGAGATAAGTATTCACAGACTTTCTTGTCTGAGCTGGTTTTTTGAACCTCAATCATCAGATGTCAACTTCTTGAGAAACTAGGATTACAGATGTGAGAAACCAGTACTTGGATTGCATACTATGTTCTAAGTACATTGAACTCTCTTAAGTTCTTCCAATGGGCCATGCTCTGATGCCATCTGGCCACTAAGTGCACAGTTCCTTCTGCTAAGAACACTGATATTTTCTACCCTTTACCTTTATAGAGGTGACTGATGTGTCTTTCAGGGAGAGGCATCATTTCCTCTGGAAAGCCTTTCTTGTCTCCTCCTTTACTGTGGTATCGCTGCCATGCCCCGTCTACTAGATGCCAAGCACCTTGAGGCCAGTGCCTGCACATTAATAGGTAGCTTACTCAAAATTTGGAAGGAATTCTTCCTTTTGTGTGTATGTGTTCTGGTATTGGGGCTTGAACTCATGGCCAGGGAGCCTGCTTTTTTTTTTTGTTCAAAGCTGGTACTCTGCCACTCGAGTCACAGCTTTCCTTCTGTCTTTTGGCTGGTTAATTGGAGAGATGACTCTTAGAAACTTTTGCTACCTCAGCTGGCTTCTTCTAATCACAAACCTCAGATTCTAGCCTTCTGAGTAGCTGGGATGACAGGAGTGAGCCACTGGTGCCTGGCTTTGAAAAGACTTTAGAAAATTGCACCATTCTCTTTTTACTTTTATGGAGCAAGGACAAAACTCCAACTATTACCACTGATGCAAGTCATGCCCCGAATGATTACTGAGGGTTTCATCTCCCATGCAAAAGGACAAGCTAATGTTGTGAAAATTGCCAAAGTAAGACTCGAGGGCAACAAACAAGGTGCCTTAAAGACCTGAGATGTCTCCAAGGCTCCGGTGTGTCACTGTAGTGATAGAGGTGGACAGGGATCAACTATCGATTCAGCAGGTTAAAAGCCTTCCCATCAACCCCAGCAGATGAAGGTCTTGTGTCAGAGATAAGAAGCAGAAGAAAATGAAGCCCTGTCAAGTCCTTCCTCACACAGGACTTCAGGATGCTAATGAGAGGCAGTGACTTAGAGGGAAAAACTGAATATGCCTGTTTTCCTGAGGCTTCACTGTGTGATAAAACCACAATGTGGGAATCTGCACGTGGCTCAAATCTTGGCTTTGTAGATGAGTGACCTTGGCAAGATTCTTGGTTTATACATGTGTAAGGTAGGATTGATGGCATGGATTTCATTTTATTTAGAACTAGATAAAGGGGATTAACTCAAGGTATCTAGCGTTGAGTTGGGACATATTAGTAGCTTGTGGATTATGCTTGAGTTGGCAAAGCTGGGCCCAGTCATTTATTCATTCATTCTTTATTCAAAAGCTGTCGCTGAACATCTCATAAATGCTAATGAGGCATCAGCAAATAAACCACAAAATGGGCTTTCTCTCATGAAGTTTCTGTTGGGAGAAGACAGTCTGGAAAAGTAACAAGTATGTCAAGAAACAGAATATGGTTTTATCAATTGTCCTTGAAACTATTTTTTTTCCCTCTGATCTAGGTTCCAGTCCAATGTCACACATTGCACTGTGTAGTTGTGGCTTTCTTAGGCGTTTTTACTCAAGAGTAGTTCTTGGAAAAAAAATGGTTTGTTGGCCTTTGATGACATTGACATTTTTGGAGTCCAGACTAGTTATTTTGTAGACTTTCTCTCAGTTTGGGTGTGGGTGGCTGTTTTCTGATAATGTGTCACTCAGCTAGCAAATGGGAGAGTTAAGCCTGGGAGCCAGCTTTCTTGACCCTGTGTCTTGTGACCTATCCTTTTAAAAGCTTCCAGGAAATGTACAGGTCAGAAAACCTCATAGCTGCACTCCTTGAACATTTCAGTTAACACAGCCTCGAGTAAAATAACAGGAGCATCAAGTGGGTATGAGCACACAGCTCCTCCCAGGTAAGAGCCTAGCTATTTTCTTGGTTCTCATTTAGCATCACCGCGTCTGAATGACAAGTTTTTTAAAAATCGGTAGTTATTTTATTACTTTTTTGTCTTCATCTCTCAAGGTGACAATTTGTCCTACTTTAATAAAAAACAACAGGGAGAAAAATATTAGGAAAATTAGACCAAATGCAAGTAGAAGGCTCTAAGACCATTTCAGTTCTATTATAATGTGCTTTTCAAAACTGCAGGACATTGAACAAAAATGCACTAAAACCGAAAAAAAATTATTTGGGAAATGCTTTTTAAAAAGCTGAACAATTGCTGCATCTAATCTATAATTTACCCAAATGTTGGCTACTTTATTACATTGACATGCTAAGAGTTAGCGCACTAAATTTTCTCTAAGAAATAAAGAGAGCAAGGGACAAATAATTGCCGTTCTGATTTCCATTTCATGAATTGGACCACAAGTGCATTTTAAAATTTGTCCAGATGCTATTTAAAGAGAAGTGCATGGCCCAGAGTCTCCAAAGAAGCACCAACTAAACTCTGCTTCTTTCAAGTTTTCCACATGGAGTTACATGCCTCTGCTTTTGCTGTTCAGTATAAGATTGGGAGACTGCCTCCAGTTGGGTCCAAGGTCAGGCCTTTTCATTTAATTCTTGTTACTGTAGGGTCTGGCAAGGGAATTTTGATATATTAATAGTGGTGCACATACACAGGCTCAATTAGCTATGTGTATGTGATCATATAAAATAATACTTCTTGGAATGAACTCCAAGAAATGGAAACAGGAGGGATTTTTTTTTTGTAGTGGCTGTTTATGTTGTCTTTTCTTTTTTGTCTTGTTTGTTAGTTTATTTGCCTTTGGGAGGGTAAGGGGTGACATAGAAAAGGTGGGACAGAGGCTGAACGGATACAGCAGTGATATTCACTAGACAATATGTAGAAAATGAACTTTACAACTTGTGCGTGGGTATGGAAGGGAAAAAAACTAGGAGAGAGTGAGGGAAGGGGTAACATGGTTCAAATAAATATACTCATTACCTGACTAAAATAACTGTAATCTTTCTGTACATCACATCTACCATAACAATAAATATATTTTAAAAAGTAGTTCATATGATGCATTGCTTATGTATATCAAGTAGCTATTCAAAATTATTTATTGTAAAGGGGCTTACGTGCCAGACACTGTGCTGTGTGGTAGATTTAGAAATGAATAACATAGACCTGGATAGAATCAAGCTTTCTCAAGGAACTTACAATCTTGTGTATGTCTGGTGTGGTGGTGGAGGTAATTATACAAGCACAGATGCTGAAGGGTGCTAGAGAAAGGTACCTATTCAGACTTGGGAGGGAAGTACTGTGGGTGGATTTAAATGTATAATTTGCTCTGCAGAAGACATTTTCCCCCATAGTAAAGAACAAAGGCAGGAGAGAAGAGCTGGCTTGTCCTGTGTCTACCTGCTGTCTACTCTCATTTCACATGGAAAACCAATTACAGAGAACTTTTCAAAGATGTTCCTGTTGGGGACTTGATGAGAGGAGAAGGCAGGCAATTCTGAATTCTTCCTTAGGAAAGCCCAGAGAGGGTTCTTCACAAGATCCTGACAGGAATTCTCAGCATAGGGAAGCTACTGATGATCTTGAAGCTTTTTAATTAATTCCCTCCTCTGATGACTGTATTTTTTTGTGTTTTTTTGTCCATCATGGGTCTTGAACTCTGGGCCTGGGCACTGTCCCTGAGCTCTTCAGCTCAAGGCAAGTGCTCTACCACTTGAGCCACAGTGTTACTTCCAGTTTCCTGGTGGTTTAATGGAGATAAAAGTTTCACAGTCTTTCCTGACTGGGCTGGCTTCAAACTGCAATTCTCAGATCTCAGCCTTCTGAGTAGCTAGGATTACAGCATGAACTGCCAGTGCCTGGCTGACTTTTTTTTTTAAAATCAGTTTTGAGGCACTGTTCCTGAGCTTTTTTTTTGGTCAGTCATGGGGCTTGAACTCTGGGCCTGGGCGCTGTCCCTGAGCTCAAGATGAGCACTCTATCACTTGGGCTACAGTGCCACTTTTCGCTTTTTCTGCTTATGTAGGGCTGAGGAATCAAACCCAGGGCTTCATGCATATGAGACAAGGACTCTATAATAACTAAGCCATATTCCCAGCCCTTTCTAAGCATTTTTTTGCTCAAGGCAAGCCCTCTACCACTTTGAGCCACAGCTCCACATCCAGTTTTCAGGTAGTTAATAGGAGACAAACCTCTCATGGATTTTCCTTCTTGGCCTCAGATCTCAGCCTCCTGAGTAGCTAGGATTACAGGTGTGAGCCACCAGGGCCCAGACTCTGGTGACTCAGAACAGCAGGGCTACATTCCTGTGGTTACTGGCTTCAATTTCTGCTGCTCTATGCATTGAATATCCTGCTGATTCCTCTACACATTGAATATCCTGCCTGTTCCTCTACACGTTGAATATCCTTAGTGGGTTTCACTTTATATTTTATGAGTAATTGTTCTCTGTGTGCTCACTCTCTCCTTCCCTCCCTCCCACCCTCCTATCATCTCTCCCTCTCCCCTGCGTCCCCCCATCCCATCTCCTCTCTCCATTCCCTTTCCTCTCCTTCTCCCTTGTTCTTCTCTTGCTTTTTCTGACTAATACCCAGGCCTACTTTTTTTTTTTTTTATAGATTTCCAGACACTGTTTTTCAGAATTCCTGAAGAGATGTGGATAATAATAAAGGGTTCGTCTTTTCAGGATCTGGCATACACCATCTTGGCCACATGGTGGATGGTGGGGTGGATGGTAGGGTCTGGCATCTTGTCTTCATGGTGGGGAGAGTTGAAGCCTTCTCAGGTGATAGGCTGCCTGAATCCCTGGAGACAGGGGCGGGGACTTGGATGATAGGTTCCTAAACTTGTCAGCTCAGTGCTTGGGACTGGGAGTTTCCTGTGATCCTGCCCTTTGACCTGACCCCAGGTAGGCCTGGAGCAGCTCAGGTACCATGATGCATTCCGCATGTTTCCCTGTTCGTGTCCTGTCTCCTGTCTACTGGCTCTTCTTCAGTCACCATGGCATTCCAATTCAGCTTTCCTTTGGAGATGAATTGGTTTGCTGGTATTGTTTTTGTTTTTTGTTTTTTCTTTCCTCTCTGGCCTTCATGGCTTGTTTCCTAACAGAGTTACATGTATTTAGACAGAAGTCCACCATACCGTCGCCAGCCTTTTATTAAGAATCAAGATTCGACCTCTTAAAATGTGGCTTCTCCATTTTCTCACCTTACAACAATAGTAAGTGTTGAGAGTGGAAAGACAATGTCTATGGGGGAGGGAGGCTTCTTGAAGGTCTTACCTGTGCCAGAGAGAGGCCCAGGGAAGAAGTGCTACTTAAGCTGTGACTCGAAAGCATCCAGATAGAAATTGTGTGCTAGAGAGCAGAAATCAGCAAAGACACGGCCACTAGAGAAAATGCAGTGCTTTACATCACAGAAACCAGCAAAGTAGTTTGGTATGGCTGTTGGAAGAGTGAAAGCAAGAGAGAAAGAAAAGCTGAAGCTGGCAATCGGAAGATTAACAGGCCTCTTGTTGAATTACCAACTTCACCCCCAAGGGGCAGGGAAAGCTCCTGAGCAATAAGAGCTGGAATGTGGTGGGATCAGGTTATATTTCAGAAACAACAATCTGGCTGAAGTAGAAGAACGGATCAAGAAAATGTGATATATATACATAATGCAATTTACTCCTCCATTAAGAATGATACTGCATCATTTGTAAAAAAAAAATTGGAAGGACCTGGAAAAAATTTATGTTAAGTAAATTAAGTCAGGCCCTGAGGGACAAAGGACACATTTAGAAAAGAATAGCATAGACCTGGATTCATCTTAAGGAATTTATAAGCTTGTGTGTGTGTGTGTGTGTGTGTGTGTGTGTGTGTGTGTGTATGTGTGTGGTATACTGGAGGTAATTATACAAGCTAAACTATTCATTTTGCATACATGGAAGCTAGAACTAATATATAAATGTACAAATGAACACATAGGGTTGTATGCAATTGCACACAAAGAAAAAGATATTCACGTTCCTACAAAATGATTACTAAGAAACTGGTACTTGAACACTATAGGGGGGAAAGTTACAGGGTAGTAGACAACTGAAGAGACGAATGACAGAGAATTCAGTCATAATATTCAATGCATATTCTATAACATGAAGGTAATTGAAGACAGGGTTTGGAAGGAAAGAGGGAAAATAATGAAAGAAGTGTCATTGATCAAGATGCAACATACTCATAAACTGATTTGTTGAATGGTAGCTCCTTTTCACAACTACTTGATGATGATAATAATAGTATATAAAAAAGATCTGGGGATGAAGATGGAAGTTGAAAAACAAACTGATCTTCTCAATAAATTATGTTTGTGGCATTTAGGATGAGGAGAGACAGAGAATGATGGTTCCATGTGGGAAATAGAAATAATGAGATGTGATAATTAATTAGACACGGAGAATAATGAAGAAGGAGAAGAGGGAATTCAGCCTGACTTGCGTCCCATCTCTCTTGCCCCAATCTTGGTTATTGGACTTCACAATTTCCTTTTATTCTCAATACCCAATACCCAAGGCCAAGATCTCAGATCTTGACACTGGCCTTGGGCCTGTGGTGACTGCTTGTGCCTTGGTTGGTACCAATAGCACCCTTGCCTCTGATCTGCTCATAGCTGTGTCCTTCCAGATTTGCACAAAGCCAAGACAGTGGTTATGGGATGGTGTGTTTAGAGCAGCAACATTCACTGCTGGATCTGGACCCAAGTCCCAGCTTCACACTTATTCTTAGAGTGACATTTGGTAAACCACTAAACCTCCCTGGATCTCACATTTTCTCATCTGTGAAATAATCAGAGAGCTATTGAGGTAATGAGATTTAAACAGAGGCCTAAATGTGAAGTGGAGTGCTGTGCACAAACATAAAAGCAGAGTTGCTTAAGGAGGAAGAAGCCGTGTGGGTGGGTGGAGGGTTTGGAAGGTTTCAGATTGGGGTTTTTCTCTCCTATACACTCTGTGGTGGTCTGGCATCAGTCAGGATAACCAAAGTGGCCATTGGAAGGGAGATGATCAGCAAGGGTTTCTTTTTTTTTGCAGGGTGGGGGCGAGGGGTGGGGAGGGTCCAGTCGTGGGGCCTGAACTCTGGGCCTGGGCACTGTCCCTCAGCTCTTCAGCTCAAGGCTAGCGTTCTACCACTTGAGCCACAGCGCCACTTCCAGCTTTTTTCTTTTTGCTTATGTGGTGCTGAGGAATTGAACCCAGGGCCTCAGGCATGCA
>NW_012267301.1:7238331-7239154 GCF_000151885.1 Dipodomys ordii
AATTCTATGCCTCCATCAGAAAAAAAATGATACTGCCCCATTTGTTAGGAAATGGAAAGACATGGAAAAAATTATATTAAGTGAAGTAAGCCAGACTCAAAGAAACACAAGTCCCATGGTTTCCCTGATCTGCAATAACTAGTGTATATCTAGGACAAGCAGAAGAGGTCAAAAGCTATGTACATGTAACCATATAACCAGATGTTAAGTGAACTGAACCCCAAGATAAGGACACAGATTTTATCTTTCTTGTTGTTCTTTTTAATTTACTTATAGTGTATTATGTGATTGTTTTGTTTCTTTTGTATGTTCTTCCCACATGGTACAACCCCTGTTGTCACTGTATTTGATTCTGTGTCCTGCATCTTGTGTATACATTTTTCTAATTTGGGGAGGGAAGGGAAATAACAAAATGCTGAAATAAGTGTACAGGATGACCCATTGTAACAATGAGATGTACAAGACAGTATATTGAAAACAAACATTACAACTTTGCAGGAGGTGGCAAGGGAGGATTTGGGGAGGTGGGGAGGAAAGGGATGGTAGGAAAAAAAACAAAGGAGGGGATAACAATGCTCAATAGGAAATGGACTCATTACCTTGCTCATGTAAATGTAACCCCTCTGTACAGTATCTTTACAACAAAAATATATATTAAAAAAAGATGAACAGAAAGCCTGTGGATCAGGAGAAGATCTTCACTAGCCACACAATAGACAACAGCCTCATATTGAAAATATACTTAGAACTCAAAAAATTAAATCCCTCAACAACAAATCCTCAAAGAAACAACTGCCCAATTAATAAGTGGGCTAAAGACTTA
>NW_012267301.1:7239204-7247227 GCF_000151885.1 Dipodomys ordii
CTTTTTTCTTTTTGCTTATGTGGTGCTGAGGAATTGAACCCAGGGCCTCAGGCATGCAAGGCAAGCACTCTACCACTGAGCCACCTTTCCAGCCCATGCAAGGGTTTTTTTTAACAGAGTGGCGTAAGGGAGCTCATCTTGACAACATGAAAGGTCCTTTTTCTTTTCAGTTTTTAATATACAGTAATGGTTTGATTACATTTTCACACATTGTATAGTGTATGAAAATCTGCAATAGAATCAACTCTAGGACAGGGCCTGCCATAACCCCTCCACCTTGAGACAGCCTTCCTCATGGTCACTTTTTGCTTTCCACTTAAATTCTCTTCTTTGTATCTTCTCTTCCAATCTCAACCTTCCTTAGCTTTTCCCCAGTCTTTCCATGATGCCTCTTCTCACAAGGTAGCCATTGTCCAATTCCAGGCACAGGGCAGGATACAGAAGCCAGAAGTTGTGGAAGACTGCTTTGTCCTTTGAAAACTCAGCTCTAAGAAGCATCATGTTTAGCTTGACTAATACCTGGCATATCGCCAAGTAGAGTTTGTGCTATTAATACCCAGCCAATGATAATAATCATAGCAATAACAACAACCAGTTTGCAACACTTAACTGTTCTGCTTCTGTATAGCCAGCTGCCAGTCAGATTGGTTAGCATCCAAGTAACATCTCTCCCCTCCCTCTCTTCCTGTCTTTCCTTTTCCCTTTCCCCTCCTTACTTACTCTTAGAGTGACATTTGGTAAATCATTTAGCCTTACCAGAGGTAAGTTAGTGCATTGGCTCACCTTGTGATCCTAGCTACTCAAGAGGCTGAAATCTAAGGATCCCAGTTCAAAGCTAGTCCTGGCAGGAATGTCTGTGAGACTCCTATATCCATTGAACCATCAAAAAGGCTGGAAGTGGAGATGTGTCTTAGGTGGTAGAGCACTACCCTTAAGTAAAACAAGCTAAGGAACAGTGCCCAGGCCCTAGTAGTATAAAATCACACCATTTTGTTTTTAGTTATCATCTAGGTTTTCTTATCCACTTTTGCATATGAGAAAACTGAGGCTAAATCAAGGAAATGACTTAACCAAGGTCAGCAGAGCTCATAAAGGGCTAGATGGGGTTCAATTTCTGTCTGACCCCCCGTGCCTGGATCTTCACCATTGTGCTATCCTGCTTAGAAGTAAATACTAGTCAGGGCTGGCTCTCCCCATTTCCCGTGAAATAATGCCTCTTCTAGTATTATTCTACTCCTTACCTTTAGAGGACCGGCTAGAATTCATAATCCTGAATTGAATTCTATGATTATGTTATCTGTATTTCCCTTTCTCACAAATCCATGATGTAGTGCTGTGCTTATAGTTGTGAGGATGGGATTGGTTTGGAACAAGCCGTATGAGAACATTTCTTGATTTTTCCTGCCAGGTGAAAGCCTGCCAGTCCTTTGCGTATGGTGAAATGATGGACTGCTGTGGGTTTGGCAAGTAAGAGGAACTACTGCTGGGCTCTAATTTATGCCTTAATATTAAAGACAGGCAGCCCTGGGAGCAGAATGCCTGGCTTAAGCTCACTGCATGGTAGACCCCAGCGTTTGCCCTGCCCTGCCTGGCATGGGACTCAATATTGTAATGCATGTCCATACAGGCAGCTGCAAGCCACTGAAGCACCCCTGGGGGCTTCTCTTTGCTGTATTCTCCTTCCTGATTCCTCCACTCTATTAACACATCTGGATGAAGTGGCAGTTGTGTATTTTGCTTATAATCGAGTCTAAAAAAGTAAAGTCAGGTCTCTTATGCTAGATGGTGGCTCTTTAATGAACAAGATCCCAGCAGATACATATTGTAGGGGGTCACACTGTGCTAACGATCTATTTCAGGCAATGTAATATTCTTATTTTCCTACCCCTGTTCCTCCTCAGAGGTGGAAAGGTAGAAACACAATGTACACCTTCCCTCCCCACCCCTGTCTGGCCCAAACTGTTCCAAGGCCTGAAATTCATGAAAACGATTCTTCTCTATGTGGCATTTTATTTTTAGTTTTGCTGCTCTCCTCCACCCCATTTTTATTTCTCTGTTTAGTGATTTCTGAAAGAACAAATAGCATTCTTCTTTTTAATATTCCAAACACCACTCCTGCATAATTCTATTCAAATCTTTGTTACTCTTTTTCCCTCTTCAAGTTATGGTTTTAAAAATAATCTAGAACTAATTTGTCTAATGAATATGCAATTATTGCAAGAGTCTTTTGAAGTTTTTGAAACCCTTCCGTCAGCATCTTTCTGGGACATGGTGATGAATGCCGCAGCAGGCACTTGGAAGCTGTTTCTAATTTGGCATGAGCAGGTATTATTTTTGCACATTTCAAAGCTGGGCATGATGCAGTCATTACTGTGTTAGCTTACTGGAGTTGCTTTCTATCCTAGCTCCTTCTGCAGATGGAACATGTGTGTGGTGGCGAGGGTTCTCCTGGAGCTGAAACAGAAGTCAGGTAAGACAGTCATGAAAAACTATGCAGGAGAGATCGTCAGGGGTCATGGTTTAATTTGGGGTATTGCATGGCCAGAGCTCATGAATCACAGATCCCACTTACAGTGGGCTTATCTCATATTTTACAAATGATTGCATTTTTTGTTTGCTTGTTTTTGTGCCAGTTTAGGGGCTTAAATTTAGGATCTCATGTTCTCACATTGTTTTTTGTGCTCAAGGTTGGTGGTGTTCTACCACTTGAGCCATAGCTCTACTTCTACTCCTGCATAATTGGAGATAAGAGTCTCTCAGATTTGTCTGCTTAGGCTGGCTTTGAACCAAGATCCTCAGATTTCAGCCTCCTATGTAGCCAGGATTATAGGTATGAGCCACCAGTGCACAGCTTTACATGTGTTTTAATCTTAAGTACAATTGATATAGCAAGGGATTATCATCAGAAAAATGAATTCTCTTAAGATCCTGTTGGTGGCTAGTGGCAGAACTCATGTTCTTACACAGTTATAATTAGCTACGACTCCTGTATGTGACACTATACATGCACTCTGGCAAGTCTTTAAATATGAACTGGGAAGCTAGGTATTGGTGACTCATGCTTCTGATCCTAGTCACTCAGGAGGCTGAAATCTGAGATCGTGGTTCAAAGCCAGCTTTGGTAGAAAAGTCTGTGAAACTCCTATTTCCAATTAAACAGCAAAAACAGGGAGTGGAGCTGTGACTCAAGTGGTAGAGCATTAACCTTGAATGAAAAAGCCAAGTGAGAGTGCAAGGGCCTGGATTCAAGTCTTAGTACTGTCACGTGTGTGTGCGTGTACACACAAAATGAACTTGACCTGGATTCCACTCTTTGACTATTTTTTTCTCCCTCCACCTTGTTTCCTTATCCTGGAGTTTATTTTGTAAGATATTATTTTATATAATCATATGCACATAGCTACCGAGCCTTTGTGATCAGTATTTATCTTCTGTTAGGACAGAGAAAGTAGACAGCAGGCCATGTCACCAAAGTGGAACACAGGAAAAGGGAGGAAATAAAAAGTTTATCTCAATAAAGGAGAGATTTATCTTCAGAGGGGGACTGGTTTTGCACAAGTCTCTTATTTCTTGCCTACTGTGCACATTTTGTTTTGAAAATGGCCCCTGGATAGAATTTTTCAGTAATTGTTTCTGACCTGGGAACCAGATTTCTCCTGTGTATTCCCCTCCCCCTTCCCCCTTCTCCCCCCCCCCCCCCCCTGCCCCAGTACCTGAGCAATGAAGCCAGCTGGGCTTTGTTGAAACATCCCAACCCTGACTGGCATTCATTAGCCTCTGCTGTCAAATTGCTGTGATCACAGGGGTGTGAAAGACACAGTACCTTCCCAGTGTTAGCAGGGGCACAGGACATCAGAGTCCCCCCACAAAAGCTTCACAGGGCCTGCAGATGATGCCTGGATGTAACACCTGTGAGCCGTGGCCTTCCTCGGGGATTGTTTTTCTTTGTTCTGGCAGTTGGAACAAGATGATTTCCTCTCATATCTAGTCTTGATCATATGTTTCTCCCCCTCGGTGGGAATGTCAACTGTGTTTTGCTTGAAGGTAGCAGAACTATCCCAAATAACCTAAGCAAACAAAAAAAGAATTTATCGAAATACTCTCTAGTAGACCCAAGAGTAGGAAAATAGTCATCATTATTGCTTGCTAATTCTCTTTTGGATGTCATTGACTTGTGTTTCTTTTTGTTTTTGTATATATATTTTTAAAAGTATTTTTCTCTACCAACCTTTTTTCTTTTCTTTTCTTTTTCTTTTTACGCCAGTCCTTGAACTAAGGGCGTGGGTGCTGTTCCTGAGCTTTTGTGTGCAAGGTTAGCACTCTACCATTTGAGCCACAGCTCTATTTCAGGCTTATTGGTAGTTAATTAGAGATTACAGTCTTATAGACTAGTGCTCTACCACTTTGAGCCACAGTGCTACTTAGGTTTTCTGGTGGTTAACTGGAGATAAGGATCTCACAAACTTTCCTGCCCCAGCTGGCTTTGAACTGCAATCCTCAGATGTCAGTCTCCTGAGTAGCTAGGATTCCAAATATTTTTCCCATTTAAACTACCTCAGCTTAAACAGGGGCCTAATTACAGTGATGAGGGGAATGAACTTGACTTACTGTAGCTTCAGTCATGTTGAGGATCATGCATTATTGACAGAACTTTAGGCCCCCACTTTGTCCCTAGCCCAAGTGGAGTTAATTTTAAAGAGAAAGAAGTTGAGGTGCCAATAGAAAGTTCTATAGGTAATCACATACTTACAAATGAATCAGTAATGAGGAGCATGGTTTGAAGCCTGGATGAGCAGGAAAGTGGTATTATGGCTCAAAGTGGTAGAGTGCTAGCCTTCAGTGAAGAATATCATGGATAGCACCCATGCCCTGAGTTCATGCCCCACAACCACAAACAACAAAACAAAAATGCCCAGGAGAGAGTAGACTTTATTTACTTGTGAAATGTATACTTTTTCCCAAGCATAACTTTCAAATGCAAGAAAAGTCTCATCTCTTTGTTTGCTCCAATTAATATTGCCTTCTCTGATCTCATTCCTCTATAATAGAGTACAGTTTCGGTGGTATTCTAGGAACTTAAACTTTCTGAGAGTGTGGAGAATCTGTGCATTTGATGCAACCCTCTACAATTGCAACAGGCTTTGTAGAGAAATGCTTCCAATCCCTTCTTAGACCCCAGAAGAACTTGACTGTTTCTTTCCAGCTCGACTTAAGTCTTAAGTCCAGGTCTCTACATTCCCAACAGGACAACTTGCCATGATTCATTTTCCCCTGGGTTTGAAGAGTCATTTACGCTTAGGTTAGACTTTATTCCCCATGTATAAAAGCTTGGAAAAGGGTGGTAGATTTTCTTCTAGAAATCTGGCAACTCCTGCTTCAGTTTCTGAAAAAACTTGTTCTGGGCTTGGTGGCACACACCTGTAATCCTGATCTGAGGGTCATGTTCGAAGCCAGCCCAGGCAGGAAAGTCTATGAGTCTCTTGTCTTCAAAAAACCACCAAAATATTGCAAGTGGACCTTTGGGTGAGGTGGTAGAGTACTAGCCTTGAGTACAAAAGCTCAGGGACAGCACCCAGGCTGAGTTCAAGTCTCAGGACTGGCACATGCCTCCCTCCTCCCTCCCCAAAAATGTTACTGTCTTCTTAATGTTTGGGAGGAAAATTGGTATTAACAGCAATGGTCTTGAAATATAAATTAATGTCTTAATTAATGTACCTCATCATTCTCAATAGGCTGAAGGCCTGTTGGTTCACTTCTTGTTCTTGAATATAAACTTTTCCCAACTCCAGCCAAATGCACCAGCCTGTTTTGTTATTTTCATAGAATTTATCATTACCATGACTTATCTTGATTGCTAATTGTCTCTTTGCCAGGATATAGCATTGTACCCTAACACATTGTGGCTACATATCAGATACTCAGATAATTCTTGAAATGAAAGAACTAATTATCCTACCAAGTTGTGATGGTAGTGATAATGAAGAAACTGATAAAAGAAACACAATACCTGAGTGCACGCGTGTGCGCACGCACACACGTGTGTGTGTGTGTGTGTGTGTGTGTGTGTATGTATGTATGTGTGCTGGTACTGAAGTTTGAATTGAGGGCCTCAGACTTACTCATCTACCACCTGACATTCGGATCCAATCCTGCTCATTCCTGGTTATTTTTGAAGATGGAGTCTTAGCAAGTTTCCTGCCCAGTCTGGCCTTGAACTATGGTCCTCCTGCCTCAGCCTCCAGAGTAGCTGAGATTGTAAGTATGAGCCCCTGGTGCCTGGCAAAAATACTGTGTTAAGGTTGCTTAAACTATTCTGAATTGTATTCCAGAAGCATTTTATGTAACATAGTATGTACTATATAATAGTTTATATAATATAATACATCTTATATAATGAAAATTTGTATGAACCATGTAATAGACAAATAGTTTAAAAAAGGTCTAGTGCTTATATTAATAATACTAATGGAAGATAAAAGATCTCTATGTTCATCAAAACAGAACATGAGTTTTATTTTACTTTTAATTTACATTTCTTTATTGATGAACGGAAGGGTTACAGTTACCTAAGTTGTAAAGAGAACATGTCTTTTTGGACAATACTGCCCCTTCCCTTGCTCTCTCCCAGTTTTCCCTCCTGTCCCAACCAAAAGTTGTATAGTTCATTTTCCACATAATGTCTGGAGAGTATCACTGCTGCATTTGCTTACGCTTTGTCCCTCCATTTCTGTGTCTTCCCAAAGACAGACAGATGAACAAACAAGACAAAAAAGAAAACAGAAACAACAGCATACAAAAATAACCACTTGTTTCCATTTCCTGGAGCTTATTTTGATAAATATTATTTTAGGTAAGAATATTGGTTTAAATTCTAGACTCAGTGGAAGATCTCAGCTTTCTCTGTCAACTTCCCCAGGAGTTTTAAGGACATCACAGAGATTCTGGAACTGGATTCTGCAATCTATATTTTAAAATACTTATCTTCCAATTTAGGCAGGGCTTGGGCTCTGTTCCTGAGCCTCTATTTGTTCAAGGCTAGCACTCTACCACTTGAGCCACAGCACCACTTTTGATTTTCTCTGTTTATGTAGTACTGAGGAATTGAACCCAGAGCTTCATGCATGCTAGGTAAGCACTCTACTACTAAGCCACATTCCCAGCCCTGACAATGACTAATTTTTCCATTGTGTTTGGCAGGATTTGGAATCAAACCTAGGGCCTGGTGTGGGAATGACATGCTAGTGAGTGGTTCCTATGCTCTAGAGTGTGGCACAGATATTTACACTGACAGTCTTAACATATCTTCCAACAAACAGCCAATGAGTCAGAGAAGACAATGGTAGCATAAAACCGGCAGCATTTTGCTAAGATCACATTTTAATAGAGCAGAAGAGAATGGATTCTTTAACATGGCAAAACTTTCAATGTCAGGAATCTAATCCAGTACAGCACAAGAATTGGCCTGTATTTCTCTATCCTGTTGAACTTCAAAATTTAGGGAACCCAGAGCAAAGAGGCTAACTGGGTTCATAAAGCCAACCATGATGCCTTGTAAATTATTCATATTAACTACATCTACAGGCTAGAATCTAGATAGCATTCTCTATTTTTCTTTTCTTTTTGTTTTTTTTTTACCGGTTGTGGGGCCTGGGAACTGTCCCTCAGCTCTTCAGCTCAAGGCTAGTGCCCTACCACTTGAGCCACAGCGCCACTTCCGTTTTTTTCTGCTTATGTGGTAGAGTGCATGCAAGGCAAGCACTATACCACTGAGTCACCTTCCCAACTTCTCTCTCTCTTTTTTTAACCTTAAGTCACTCTATCATTTTATTTAAAATTTTGGTTTTCTCTGAAGAAAAATTTACTGAGAATATTTACATAATTTTTTATTAATGAATTTTTTTGTGAAAATACTGTAAAGAGGGGTTACAATTACACGAATGATGTAATGAGTACATTTCTTATCAAGCATTGTTGCCTCCTTCTTTGTTTCCCCTTCCCATCCCTTCCCTCCCACCTCCTCAGC
>NW_012267301.1:7250582-7267229 GCF_000151885.1 Dipodomys ordii
AAGAAAATGTGGTATGTATACACAATGGAATTCTATGCTTCCATCAGAAAGAATGACACTGCCCCATTTGAGGAAATGGAATAATATTAAGTGAAGGAAGCCATACCCAAAGAAATATAGGTCTTATGGTTTCCCTCATGTGCAATAATTTGTATATAGGTAGGATAATTTTATCAGATGAACAGAAAAGGTCAAAAGCTATGTACATATGACCATAAAAGATGATGCTAAAAGAAATGAACCCCAAGATATGAACAAAAGAGGCCTTTCTTTGCTGTTGTTGTTTTTAATGTACTACGTGATTTTTTTGTTTCCTTTTTATATTCTTCCTCCTATGGTATATTGCCTGTTGTCATTGTACTTGATTTTGATACCCTGCATCTTGTATATATATTTATATAATTTGGAGAGGGAAAGGGGAATAACAAAATGCTGAAACAAGAACACCGGATGGTCCATTGCAACAATGATACCCACAAGACAGTATGTAAGAAATGATCTTTACTACTTTGAAGAGAGAGGGGAGGAGGGAAGGAGGTGGGGAAGGGAAGGAATAATAGGAGGAAAACAAAGGAGGGGGTAACAATGCTCAACAATTATTGTACTTATTTTCTTACTTATATAACTGTAACTCTTTTGTACAGCATCTTTACAATAAAATAAAATTTAAAAAAAGTTTAAAAAGTCTCATAGTCTTTCATCCTCAGGATGGCTCAGATCTTAGCCCTCTGAATAGGTAGTATTACAGGTGTAAGCTACTGGCACTTAGCTTATTTGCTGTAGATTTTAAGGACTTGGGAAGGGTATAGTTGCTTTCTAGATCCAGACCCTGAGATCAGCCCACATTGGATCACAATGATCTTGGGGGCAATCTAACTCTTTGGAGAGAAAGTTAGGATGTTGGGGTCATAGTGGGTCTGCTGAGGCCGAGTTAGAGATGAAGAAGACATGAGACTTAGTTTTGAAGAAGTTAATAGAATAGAATATGAATGCTGGTTTCTCTATCTTGTTTATATTCAGTCAATATTTCCTGAACAACTACTCTGTGCCAGTCAATGTGATAGAAAACAGAGATACAAACCAACACATACACATCATCACCCCTTGCCTTCATGACTTTCAGGCTAATGAGTGAGATGCAGTTAATGGAGTAACAACTCAAATAAATGAAAAATGAAACTGTGCTGATACAAGTGATTCTCAGACAGCTTATAAAACCGACCCTGTTAGTATGTGTTTAATGTGCATACTCTGCAAGTGAATTAGAGAGGATTTTGGCAGTCTTAGGTCTGGGAAGATTTCTTTAATGAAAGAATGCTTTAGCTGAGATCGGGTGTATGGGTCAATTTGGTAAAGAAATAGGGAAAAGAATTTCCAAGAGTGAGAGTGGGCAGCATGTGAAAGTCCCATAGAGGAAGAGGTGAAAAGACGGATGTGGGTTCAACAGATAAGGGCAGCGGAGCTTGCTGGGGAGGAGGAGGGAAGACAGAATCTGCCTGGTCTCTTGCTATATTCAGGATTTGGATCTTTAACTGTAATGTTGGATGTCACTAAAGGGTTTGAAGCAGGTTTGAAGCCATGCAAGGCCAGGCTTAAATTCCTAACAGATCACCCTGAGTGATGATGAGAAACAGACCAGAGGAGTAAAGAACAGTAGCAAGTAGTTCAGTTTAGTGGCTATATCTAAACACACTGTCTGGATTCCAACATGACCAGTTAACAGGAATTTTGTAGTAGCTATAGACTGGTAGCCTGGAGATGAAGACACCTTGTTGATTTGAATGGCAGAATATCAGCCTATGATGTAGAAGACTAGAACAGCTCGAATACTTGTTTTCGTCCCAACTGTGGTTGCCTCTTACTGACATATTGCTTGCAATGATCATTGTTGTTCATTTAAAGCCAACTTCTAATCTTCCCTGTTTCCCATCTAATATTGCTTCCTGTCAAATGGATTAGTTGAACTGATGGATTAGTTTTTGATACCTGTCCACCTCCATGTGACCCAACTAGTTTAAAAGGAACCCCCAAACCTATTAACTAATTGGTTTAGCAATGCATTTGTGGCATCTTTTCAGCCAGTAGGGAATGAAAGGAAGCTGCTATGCATGAGAATGTGCTTCTGAGGGAAGTTTCTATCTTATAAGAGAAATCTACAAGACGTTCCTGTCCACATCAAACCCCGAATTGCCCAAGCCTGTAGAGGATGGAGCTGAAAGATGGAAACAAACAGCATCATTAAACTCTTAATCAATCAGATGAAATCATTCATCTCCTGGACATAGTCTGCTTCTAATTTCCTGTGGCATGGGAAAATATAATTGTTACATTGAATTTACCTTCTTCCTATTTGTGGATGAAAGTACTGAAACAAATGGCCCAGATGTTTGGACTGGGAAAAGCTGATTAGTGTCTGAGCTGTGTTTCCCATCTAGAATATGGATGATAGTTATACTTGCTACATTGCAATGTAGTTGTTAGGATTTTATTATGTAACATGTCTTATGTGTTTAGCTGAATACCTAACAAACAATTTTCAATACATTGTTATTATGGAGATGAAAATAATACTTTCTCATATTATAGTCAGTGAGGATAGAGTCTCATTGTGTGTGACTCCATGTCTCTAGGTCATAACTAGCCAATTACTTGTAAGCAAATGAATATATAGCTATTTATTTATAGCTTTTATTTCTTCACCTCCTTTTTTTCCTACCTAGGTTTATCTTGGAATTTTCTTGAGACATAAAACTATGTTCTAGTGTGCCTGGGTAGCTTCTTTTTACTACCTTGATGATCCATTACAATATAATCAATTACATTTGTAGAGGACTCAAATTGATCATTAGGTTGTCAGAAAATAACAGCTGAATACTTTTGGCTTTTTAATTTTTTTCTTTTTGCAAGTCTCTTTTGTTTGGTTGCTCCCTTACTACCACCCTGTCTTTTATTGAAGATTTTACATATGTGATAGCCACTATTCTGAGAACACTTTGGCAATATGTATTCATTGTATTGCACAGAAAGGCTGACTCAACTTTGGTATTTCTGGGGCTTGAGCTCAGGGACTAGGTGCAGTATTTGAACTATTTTACTCAGGGTTAATGCTCTGCCATTTGAGCCACAACTCCACGTTTGGCTTTTGAGTGTTTAATTGGAGATAAGAATCTCGTAGGCTTTCCTGTCCAGGCTGACTGTGAACTGCAATCCTCAGATCTCAGCTTCCTGAGTTTATAGGATTGCAGGCGGGAGCCATTGGTGTTCAGCAACTTTGATATTTCTCAAATGTATGCTTCAGTAGCCTAGTTATTGCTACAGATCCTAACATGACATTTGGACCCCTCTGAGCAAATCTCCACCCAACTTGACGCTTCCAAAATGAACTGAATAACTCAAAAGCCAACCCTTTCTTTTGAGCATCAAGCTTGACATACTTACTCTTTTGACTTTACCAAAATCACTAGTACCTAACTCTAGAACTGCTCCCTTACTTTTGAATATTCTCCTAAAGTGACTTCCATTCTGTGGCTGGTGTTAGGCACTAAGTCTCCGTGTGATTTGCATACATGTATGTTCAGGAAGAAAGCTGAAGTATGAGTACAAGGCGTGGTTGCTGGTAACTTCTAGACTCTTGTCTTTGTGTAACAGATGAATAACCAGAGAGATGGAAGAATAACTTGCTTGAGATATGAATTAGGAAGTAGCAGAGGTGGAGATTGAGCCCAGGTTTGTCTCACTCCCAAGTCACTGTGTTGGGAAAGTGGCATCATAAAGCAAGAGGCAGCAGGTCTCCAGGGTGAAAGCATGACATGACCACAGTGTCAGGTCTTGAGACTTTCCTGAGTCTTCCCTGTACAGCATGGTGCAGTGGGAGGCAAGTCACATAACTGTCTATGCCTCCGTGTCCTTAACACATTGAATGTGAACAAAATTCATATCTATAGCAAAAGGCTGTTGGGAAAAATGAAATGAGAAACTTCTTGGCACAGTGGAAGTATAGACTACTTTTATAATAAAATAAATGATGTGTTCTTTGGCATTAGATAAATGTGTCTTTACTGCTTATCTTCCCTTTGAAATCAATGTCATTGTGTATTTTGTAATGGAAATAAAAACTCCTTTAAGCAGCTGCTTTATTTATTTATTTATTCATTCATTCATTCATTTTTGTGCCAGTCCTGGGGCTTGAATTCAGGGCCTCAGCACTATTCCTGAGCTCTCTCTTTTTTTCTTTCGGCTCAAGTTAGTGCTCTACTATTTGAACTCTACTTCCAGCTTTTCTGGTGGCTAGTTAGTGATAAGAGTTGCATAGACTTTTCTGCCTGTGGCTAGCTTCAAATGCTATCTACAGATCTCAGCATCTTGAGTAGCTAGGATTACAGGAGTGATATATATATATATATATATATATATATATATATATACACACACACACACACACATACACACATATGTATATATATACATATACATACACACATATCTCTGTGTATATATATATATATATATATACACAGATATGTATATATATATACACACACACACATATGTGTATGTAAATATTAAATTGATAGTACTGGGGTTTGAACTCAGGCATTTTGTTTGCTGGGCAGGTGCTGTACCAGCCATATACTTCGCTTTGTTCATTTTTTTTTACTCTGGTTATTTTTAAGATAGTCTTGCTTTTTTCCTAGACTGGCCTGGACCATGACACTCTTACTTATACTTCCCACAGCAGCTGAGAAGACAACTTTTCCATTGGGATAGGGGTCTCATGAAGTTTTTGAGGAGGGAGCTGGTCTGGTCTAAACCTGTGCTCCACCCAATCACAGCTCCCCACAGAGCTGAATTTGTGACAATAGAGCTAGACTATTGCAGAGTAAAATTTGATTTTAGCTTTTTAAATATAGAAAAGCCCAAAAATTTCCTACCACATTAACACAAAATAGCAAACATTCTTATTCAAGTTTCTCAGTCCTTATAGGGATTATCAGTTACAAGTGAGTAAGGCTTTTCTTTAAATAATAAGACTTAAAAATGAACTGTAATTTCAAATAAAATTCCAGGTACAATAATACACATCTATATTCACTAGAGATTTCTCATCTTCCTTTCTGTCTTTTGCCATTAATGAAAACATCTCTTTCCTTATTTATTTCAATATCTTTATCTTTTGCCCATACTATTAGAGGTTTAAAGATTTTCAGTTGGTCATATATAAGTCATTTGTTAGTGAACCCACTGGTTTTGAATCATTGTGCTATAAATAAACACAAAACTGGAATAAATTTCATTAGCAAGTAAACATAATTCCAGCACAGAGCACTTCACATAAATTCCTTCTCTGCTTGTCAAGCAACAACTCGAGAAATGCTTGTCTCTGCAAGCTGAACCAAGACTCATAAATTGCTTATCAGAATGAGGAAATATTCACTAAATGTGGACAATTAATAATCATGTACCCAAGGGATGGAATGGAGCTTCTCAAAGAGCGAGGGGAAAAGTGTGTGTCCTTCCTTGTCCTTGAAATCTCTGCTATTTAGTCTCATGGATCAATGAGATGGGCCTAGTTTGATGGGTAAAACAGACTTACAGACTCCATATCTATCATTTTTTGTGTATGAACACTTGCTATATTTTCCATACCTAGAATAGACATTTGGATTTTCTAGAACTAACTTTTTAAATATATATTTTTATTGTAAAGATACTGTACAGAGGGTTACAATTACATTTTACAATTAGTAATTTTACAATTACAATTAGTGAGGTAATGAGTACAGTTCCTATGGAGCATTGTTACCTCTTCCTTTGTCTCCTTCATCTCTTCCCTTCCTACCTTCCCAACTCCTCCCTCCTTCCCACTCTTCCTCCACCCAAGTTATAAAGTTTATTTTCAACATAGTGTCTTGTACATCTCATTATTACAATGGGTCAACCCTTATTTCAGCATTTTATTATTTCCCTTCCCCTCTCCAAATTAGAAAAATGTATATACAAGATGCAGGGCACCAGAATCAAATACAATGAAAACAGGGGTTCTACCATGGGGGAAGAACATACAAAAGAAACAAAAAAATCACATAGTACGTTATAAGTACATTAAAAACAGCAGCAAGAAAGCTAAAACCTCTTGTGCCTTTATCTTGGGGTTCATTCCACTTAGCATCATCTTATATGGTTATATGTACATAGCTTTTGACCTTTTCTGCTTGTCCTGACGTATACTAGTTATTGCAAATAAGGGAAACCATGGGACCTATGTTTCTTTGGGCCTGGCTTACTTCACTTAATATAAGTTTTGCCAAGTCTTTCCATTTCCTAACAAATGGGGAGGTGTCATTCTTTCTGTGGAGATATAGAATTCCATTTTCTATCTATCTATCTATCTATCTCTATCTATCTATCTATCTATCTATATCAAATTTTCTTGATCCATTCATCTACTGAGGGGCATCTGGGTTGGTTCCATATCTTAGCTATGGTGAATAATACTGTGACAAACAACTTTTTAAAATGAAGTACTGGGGCTTGAACTTAGGACTCTCACTTGGATTTTTTTGCTCATTACTGTTCTCTACCACTTGAACCACACCTCTACTTCTTAGAATGAAAGAACACCCTGATCTTACTTTTGTGCATCCAGTTTATCCTATTGTTAACACATTTGGTTTGGGTTCTATTCATGTATCTCTTCTGCTTCAGGGGTAGAAGTTGATCCGGAGGTGAATTATCAGAGAATTCTATCCTCTTAACCACAATGATAGATCCAGTGATGGAAAAATGATCAAAATGAAGAAAATGATCAGACTAGCCAATAACAGGTAAGAATCTCCCATTTGATGGGCTATTTAGCTTGTTAGCTTTCTATTTAGCTTTCTGTTTAGCTTGTTAGAGCTTAAAAATTAGTCCCTTCCCAGTCAAATAAACCCTCAAAGAAACAACCACCTAATGAATGGGTTAATGAATTAAAGAGAGACTTCTCAGAAGAAGTAAAAATGTCCAATAGACACATGAAGAAATGTTCAAGACCTCTGTCCATAAAGAAAATGCAAATATAAACAACACTGAGATTTGACCTTACCCCAATTAGAATGGTCAATATCGAGGAAACTCACAATAACAAATTCTAGCATGGATGTGGCCAAAAGAGAACTCTATTATACTGTTGGTGAGTATGTAAGCTTCTTCACCTACTTTGGAAATCAGTATGAAGCTCTTCAAGAAACTAAATATGGATGTATCCCCTGACACAGAAATTCCATTCCTGGGCATTTATCCAATAGGCCACACTAAAGCTGTGTGTTGATAGCACACAACTATGTTCACTGCAGCATTATTTACCACAGCCAAGATGTAGAATCAGCCCAGAAGCATTTCAATGGATGAATGTATCAAGAAATTGGCATTCTACTCATCCATTAGAAAAAGTGGTATTGTATGGTTTGTAGGAAATTGGAAAGACTTGGTAAAAACTATATTGTGAAGTAAGCTGGATGCAGAGAAACTTAAGTTGTATGTTTTCCCTCATTTGTGGCTGCTAGAATATGCCCATAAATCTATACGTAAACCTAGTAGGTGGTAAGCAAGGGGTTACAAGTGAATTAACTGGAGTGTATTAGATTATGGAGAGTGCAAATAGTGTTAAGTCTTTAAAAAGATTATGTCAAAGCTCAACAAAGTAAGTACCAGGAAAAAGGTACTTGCAAGAGGAGAGGGTGATGCCAAGGAGAGAGGGATAGAAGAATGAAAAGGGAAATGGGGAGAGAAGGCAGGCAAGAATTCATTGTATACTACAGAATTGAGGAGTATAAGGGAAGGTGTGGGTTGTAGGTGGGTGAAGATGGTGAAGTAATGACACAGATCAAGATGCATTGTATACATAAACTGCCTGGTT
Organism: Dipodomys ordii; assembly: GCF_000151885.1. Taxonomy (NCBI): domain Eukaryota; kingdom Metazoa; phylum Chordata; class Mammalia; order Rodentia; family Heteromyidae; genus Dipodomys; species Dipodomys ordii. The sequence goes on from NW_012267301.1 coordinate 7,258,480, forward strand.
AAATGGCAAAAAGTTTAATACAGAACCTAAAACTAAGATAAACAAGGGACAGGGTTGAAAGCGGTGATATTGATCAAGATGCACTTTATTCATAAATTGCTTTGGTGAATGGCAATTCCTTTGCACAACGACTTAACGATAAGAACAAATATTCAAAAAGGAAAGCAATAAGGTTCAATTGGAATTAACTGCTTGGAAAAAATGGGTGAAGATGGAAGAGCCAGAAGTGATGATATTATCTGAGCACCTTGTTCCAAAACTCCACCTTGACACTTTTTATTAATACACAAGAGTAAATAATTCATTTTTTCTTTAAAATGTAGTTTAATATATCTCAAAGACAATTTAGATTGCTTTTAATCAGTTGCAATGAAAAGGTTCTCATTAATCAGACTATGGTATAAAAAAAGTACCCTAAGTTAAATGAATGAACAAAACAATCTTGCTCATCCAGTATAGAGAGGCAAGGAGAGTGAGGTGCGACATTGATCTGCGTAAATTCTCACAATGGGAGTAAGACAGGGAAAGCTATTATGAGAGAAAAAATTGATATATGAGAGGAGGAGGAGCATTCCAGGGAAAGTCAGAAATCAGCAGGGCACAGTATTGGGGTGGAGAGTGGTAAGAAATCTGACCAGAGACATGGGCTGTAACTAAGTTCTACAGGACATTGTATACCATATTAAGGACATTGGGCAATATGTATTTTCAGAAAAGTGATGTGATTAGCTGTGCATGTTAACATGATCGATTATAGTGGCAGAATGTGGAAAAGAGTATGGATGTGGTAGACAGGCGATGTGACTTGGAGATTATGACAATAGTTCTTGTAGGTAAGAAAATACTCAGTGTTTATATGTTTTCCAATCTTGCATCTACAGCAGGTACTGCTGGCTTGACCACCCCTACCCCACCTTAGCATTCTCAACCCTGTATTCCAATTACTTGTACACCCTGCCACTCCATCAAACCCTACCTGCTCTTCTCAGGAAATAGTCAATAGAGATGGCATAAAGGAATTGAAATTCTCTTGGGTTGACTCTCATCTTCTGCTTCTGAGTTGCATTAAAGAGCTAACACTTTTAACTGGCAGGAGTAAATGGATGAGTGTTTGCTGAAGCAGGGGAAAATATTTTGAGTGAAATCTCAGCCTTTAGGAAAAACTTTTCTTCTCTCAGTGCACACAGCGCTGACCTAGCAAGCAAAACCCAGTCGATGGACTCCATGGGGGCTGATGTCTGGCTCAAGCTACTTTTAATGGGATGTGGAACATATACATTTCCTTGAGGTCACAGCTTTAAACCTGACCCATGGCTATAAGAACCACTGTCTGACAGCTCTTTGGCAGCTGCTGTGAAATGAATTATAGGTCCAGGACCACTGCTAGTATCCCGAGTACACTTCAGCAAAGCCTTTCTGGAGTTACTGCCGGAGAGGGAGTGTTAAACGGAAAGGCCAAGGAATAAAGGAAACAGGATTGCTGAATGGACCTATCAGAGAGCATTCCCAGGGCTACCGCCAACCCACGGGTGAAGGGTAGAGTGAGTAGTGGACACTCTGAGCTCTCCTCCTGTCTCAAAGAGACAAATGTAAATAAGACCCAGGAACTTGAAGTGTTTGGGAGAAGTAGTCCCCCCCACCTCCCTAGCAAACATAAGTTGCATTTACCAGATTCATCAGATAAAGGATCTCTGGAGTAACATCTTATTTGCATTTTACTTAAAGAAATCTTTCATTTGGACCACACCAACAGGTCATGCAGGAAGGAAGCTAATTCTTAGGTACTGCTGTTTGACATTTCCTGGAGGCTTCCTTCATTCTGTTTCTTACTACAGTTTTGTTCTTGGTGATTTCAATGGAAAGGCAACATGCAATTACTTTTTGGAAATCTAAGATCTTATCATGGAAAACTATGAATCCAAAATAGGAATGATAGAGGATTTAAAATCTCAAATGCATATTTTTGTTTGTGGTCTCAGAAATTTAGAGAAGCAAAACTGACATAGTATTATGCATGAAATATATCATCATCTGTCAAGCAACAACAGCATGTCTGTATTTTCTCCATATGATTGAGTTGATAGTCTTCAATCACAGTGGATAGTTGTACTATTTCCCTCATTTAACAGATGAAGTAATCAAATATACAGCCTGGATGTGATGACATGTTGGTCTGATTCTCAAGCTCTTATGGCTTACACTGGAATAACTGTCCCCAACCAGGATAAAATAAAGTATTTACACGTCCTTAAAAGCAATGGATATAGACCCTTCTGCTGAACTGTACTTAAAAATAAAGTAAAATTATTTTGAGAGGCACATAAACAAATGACTTTAAAAGTAGTTCTTATTTCTTCTTCTTTTCAAATGGAGTCCTACTGTGCTGACAAGACTGATCTTGAACTCCTGGGCTCTAATGATCCTCCTGTCTTGACCTCCAGAGTAGCTGGAACTACAGGCATGTATCATCATGCCAGGCTAAAAGGAGCTAACCCTTATTTAAATTACTGTATGCAAACAAGACTGCTTTTTTTCCACTAGTGGTGACTATGCTAATTATAGATTAATTCTATAATTAATCTTAACATGAATTTATGTAAATTTAAAAGTGAGTTAATTTAATAAAATATTAAGTAGATAGTAATAGATAGGGCAAAAATAACCAATAGGGTTGACGAAAGAATCGTTTGAGGATCACTGTGCTCTGCTCTGCTGTGTTTCTGTGGTAACTCAACCTGCTCTAAGCTAGGGAATGGTGAATTGCAGTCAAGTCCTATACAGGGCTTCAGGTACTGGGCTAGGATGACAGATGCCTGCTAGAGTCAGATGTAGCCTAGCTTCCTGGAAGGCCTTAAAAGAAAACACTCCTCTTCTAGTTAGCATCTTGCCTTAGTTTCCTGAATATTGCATCATGTACAAAGACATGTATTTAGTCTGTTTTGCTTTTTAAATTATACGGGAATGTCCACAGCTATGTTTAGTTCTTCTATGAAAACTTACTGCCTTGCTGTCTATACCACAACTCCAGCCTTCTCACGAAAACATATCTGGTTAGGGGCTGTTATTGTTATTCTCATAATAACACATCTATTTATTTTCTTCAGTTGTCACCAGAGATGGAAAATATAGTTAAATCATACATTTAACAGTGAAAGATTGATAATGGCTATTAAAATTCTGGTTCAAAGGATTCTGAGGTTGTATATGAGCTCAGTAAGAAAGGACACCGTAATCCATTAGTGATATCTGTCACAGAGAAGGTTAGATGAGAAGAGTCATGCAGGCCACACATTTGTTGCCAGTGATTCTCCAACTGGAAATGATCCATTACTTCCTCAGAGACTGAACTTCTCTACACATGTCACATATTTATAGATTTACTGATTCTGTCTCATTTCCCCTGAAGACCAAATCTGTAATTCCAAAAGAACCAGAAACCATTGTATTAAGTTTTACTGTGAATTACAGGTATAAAATCTGCAGTTCAGGTTTGAAGACAAAATAGCTGCTTTCCAAAGAGCAATTGCCCTTTTCTTTCTCCAGCAAATGCTGAACAAGGGATTTAAGGATGTGGGAGAGGAGCCAGGCAGAGAATGGAACAGAACAGCAATGCCTTTAGGCCAGAATGAGCCTCACAATAACATTTGGGAGACAGTTGTCTCCATATGCTCACACAGTTGCATTCAATCATTTTTTTTCCCCTTGATGTGACTTCTCCCTGAATTTCTCTATAGTTCCATTTCTTCTTGCCAAACAGCAGAGGGCCAACAGGTATGAACAGGTAGTTCACTGATCACCTTGGTTCTAAATTGGTGTCATTACTATGGCTTGGAAAGGAGCAGCAGCTGTCAGACTCATTCACAGTGGGCTATTGATCTAGACTATGCCTGCATCACACCTGGAAGTATCAAGTTGTAGTTGGGAAAAACTGATCTGTAAGCAGAATTCTGTATATGCAGTTGGCTCTGGAACTCTTTGACACAGCTGTGACGCATGAATAGTGCTACTTCAGGTTCTGCTCATCCCATGCTCTCCCTCTTCTCTTCACTGTCCTGAGACATTTGTTACCTTCAAGGCAGGGCCCTTCTCCTTGAGAAAAAATATAATTTGTTCCTTATTTACTTCCTTCTTTTCTAGCTCACCTAGCATTCTGGGTTGCTTTGGTTTCTTTGCCCTTAGCTACTTGCTCACATTCCATTAAGAGTGAATGAGACAGCTAATACAGATAATATATTGTTTCTCTTCTGAATGGTACTTGCAAACAAAGTTTAGTTTTGGTGGCATGTGTGTGTGTGTGTGTGTGTGTGTGTGTGTGTGTGTGTGTGTGTGTGTGTCTTGGGGCTTGGACTCAGGGCCTGAGCACTGTCCCTGAGCTTCTTTTGCTCAAAGGTAGCACTCTACCATTTGAACCACAGCATCACTTCTTTTTCTGTTTACGTGGTACTGAGGAATTGAACCCAGAGCTTCATGCATGCTAAGTAAGCACTCTACCACTAAACCACATACCCAGTCCTTGTTTGTGAAGGATTTTTGTGAAATTGTGCCTGTGGTTGAATCTAGGTAGCAAAATAAGCAAGTGAAGGAAATGCTTTTGTTTGTGAGGTGAGTGTTACAATGAAGGATCCATTCTTCCATCCAAATACTTCTAGGTTGAGCATTCCAGCCAGCATCTGGTGGAACTGAGATCTTGAATGATGATCAATAATAATGTGACCAATAATGTGATGAATAATTTTGTTGTGACCCAGGTTTGAGGCAGGTAAAGTTATGTCTGTGGTAATTTATAGTTAAATGGGGCATGTAATACCACAAAGAATTGGGTAAGACTTGGTATAAATAAGAGACACATAGTATACCATTAAGATGATGCCAAACAATTCTATGTCTATTGAAACATGAAGAAAACCAGTATTTTTATATGTATAACACACATACATACTTACATACATATATACATACATACAATCTTAAATTAGGAGATTTTTCATCTCCTCCCAAATTAAGAAATTAATAAGTGTTTGCTTTAACTGAATTCACACTTCTAAGTCCATAGAGGAAATAGTTATCTATTTGTAGTTAGTCCATTACATGCACAGACTTAAGGAGGAAATACGTTAATTTGAACAGAGTGCTGGTGTAATCCTAGCTTCTCAAGAGGCTGAGAACTAGACAATTGTGTTTTTTTAATTAATTAATGCATATATTTATTTTTTGTTTTTAATTTTATTGCTGTTGTAAAGAGGATGTATAGAGGAGTTACAGTTATATAATTAGGTAATGAGGACATTTCTTTTTGAACAGTGTCATCTATCCCTTTGTTTTCTCCCAATTTTTTCCTCCTGATACCCCTTCCCCACAAGTTGTATAGTTAATTTTCAACATAGTGTCTAGTGAGTGTCACTGCTGCATATTATTGTATTTTGAAGCCAGCATGGGCAAAATGTTTGCTAGATTCCAACTTCAATTCACCAACAAAAAGCTGAGCTGGAGACATGGCTCAAATGAAAGTAGAGTACCAGCTATAGGTGAGTAAGCCAAGTGAAATCACAAGGCTCTGAGTTCGAACTCTGGTACTGGAGAAAGAAAGGAAAGAAAAAAGAAAGAAAGAGAGAGAGAGGGAGAAAGAAAGAGAGAGAAATAAAGAAAGAGAGAAAGAAAGAAAGAGAAAGAAAGAAAGAAAAGGAGAAAGAAAGGAAGGAAGAAAGAAAGAAAGAAAGAAAGAAAGGGAAAGAGAAAGGGAGAGAGAAAGAAAGGGAGAGAGAGGAAGGAAGGAAGGCAGGAAGGAAGGAAGGAAGGAAGAGAGAAAGGAAGAAAGAAGACAGTAAAGAAAGAATAACTGCTTTTTGCTGGGTGCTAGTGGTTTGTGCATATCATCCCAGTTACTCAGGAGATTGTGATCTGTTATCTGGAGCTTCACAGTTCAAGGCCAGCCCGGGATAGTCTACGAGATTTCACTTCTACAATAGCCAGCACAAAACAAAGCTGGAGGCATGGCTCAAGTGGTAGAGTGTCAGTCTAGTAAGCCAGCTTAAAAAATAAAATAAAACCCTACTTACTATTTTCTCTCCATGTTAATATTTTTGAATATTACTAAAGTCAGATACATATTTGGTATCAGTGCTTTTGTGGTTGTTTCTCCTTCTCTTGTTCCTATCTTTTCTTTAGATTCAGATTGTTGAAAGGAAATGCCGAGTATTGCCCAGAGATACTTTATAGTTGACAGTGTAATACTGAATTATACAGAACCCCATCGGCCGTAGTCAGCTTAACGTTGGTTCTAGCATGCATGAATTCTTGCTCTGAGAGGCCTTTGGTGGCTTGGAAAGCACTGTTAATGCTGTGGCCATCAAATGAGTACTATTCGTTCTTGTCAGTCTTCCTGTCAGTAATAGAATTGAACCATAAGCTTTCTTCCAGAATTCAACTCTGACTTTCTTCTGCCTGGAAAATTAGGAGGAGAGATGGGGAGTCTAAGCAGAAGGATCCAAACAAGGAAGAAAGACATGGTGTTGTGGTCCTGCTCTGGACTGAATTGTGAGGCCTCTGAAGCACCAAGGTGGAAGGGTCCACAGAGACGGTGGAAGTCAATGCCTTTATCATTTAGGAAACAGATAGACAAAAAGGGTTTGATTAGGCCTGTTTCTAAGGGTATCTCTTTCTTTGATTCTTAACTCTGGGCAGTCTTCCTCCAGGGAAATTTGTGTAATCAATGACTCAGCTCCCTGATAACTATGACTTTTAGGTAAGAGATTAGCATCTGTGAACCTCAATTCTATTACCTTCAAAATGTGGTAAAATTTTTCATGCTGAGATTAGAATGATACATGAAATATGCTCGTAGCTCTTTCTAATGCGGTACCTTAATATATAGGGTGATTATGATTACTCTTTATTTTTCCAGTGGTTAGATATTTTCTAGGTACTAAATGCACTCCTGCTACCCTTTTGTATCTCCTCTCACCTAGACCATTTCTATATTGATAGGGAATACACAGTTACAGTGCCCAATGAAGTCATGTTAAGTCATGGATTCAAACATCACCTTCCCAGAGAGCTGTCTTGCTCTTGCTGATCTGAGACTATGGTACTACGAATATGAAAAACCCAAGGAAAAGGTGAGAAGTTGTGTGTGTGTGCGTGCATATGTACATGCATGTGTGGACATGTGTGTATGTGTAATTCAAATAGCAAATAGTACACTATGGCCAAACTCTATGATGTCTCTAGGCAGTCTGACCTGGGAGAAAAGAAAGTAAGGCATCTTCTTTCTCACAATGCAGTAGCAGGACTCACCAAAGCCAGGAGTGTTTTATTTATCCTCCTGTTTGAGAAAATAAATCTAGTTCCTGATGGAAGCACTAAACTAGATCTTGGTAAAAGCTTGTCATTAAAGTTTTTCTTTGCTGTTCTCTCAGTATGTGTAAGTTGATAAAGATGAATTCATAGGCCTAGAGACCTCAGCCTGGCATTCTCCAAGAAATATGGCAAGCATAATTTTTTCTTCTTACCATTGCTGAAAAGCCTCATTGAGAACTTCTCCTTCTCCTTTTCCTTCTTCTTTTTGCTAGTCCTGGGGCTTGAACTTGGGGCCTGGGCTTTGTCCTTGAGCCTATCTGTGCTCAAGTCTAGGGCTTTACCACATGAGCCACAGTGCCACTTTCAGCTTTTTCTGAGTGGTTTATTGGAGATAAGAATCTCACAGCTTTTCCTGCCGGGGCTAGTTTTGAACTGTGATCCTCAGGTTTCAGTTTCCCGAGTAGCTAGGATTACAAGCGTGAGCCACTGGCACCTGGCATCTTCTTCTTTTTATTTGAAATGCTCTATCTAAAAAAATAGATAATGTGTTTACACGAGTCTGGGAACAAGAAGCCAATATCTGAAGTCCGTATTTCTCCATCCCAAGGTAAAAGTTAAGCACACACAACTGTACAGGCTCTTTTAAAAATATTAAATGATTGTACAAAGAGGTTACAATTCCATGTGTCAGGTAGTGAGTACAGTGCATCTTGATCGATGCCACCCTTGAAAAAGCCCTTTGAAGAAGGGGCAGGAAAGGCATGCTGGGTCAGGAAAGGCATGCTGGGGCAGGCTTCCTCTCTTATTCTTCTCCCCCTACCCAACTCTATGCTAGGAGACTCATTTTCCTCTTGATTTCTGATAGCCTACACTTTCGAATATCCCAACTTAACAGCTGTATCAGCTTTTGCTTGTCAGTCTACTTAACATTTATAGACCATTTAGCATATGCAAAGCACATATATGTAAACTAGTCTCTGTGGGTGCTATGGCAGGAAAAATGAACATATAACATAGAGGGATGAGACAGGAACAAGGAAGTTTCAAGTGTGTACTGAAGCTGAAAGGAATCAGCTGGAAATTCCCAGGTAGAACTGCTGAGATGCCAAGCTAGCCTTGACCCAGCTCCAGCCTCTGGGCTATTGGCAAACACATCTTGGCATTTAAGGAATATCAGTTTGTTACTTGCCAGTTGGACTATAAGCTAAGTACAGGCATATCAGGTCTGCATTTGCGCAGGGGCCAAATCTTAGCTGAAAATATACCTTTAGATCACATTTTTTCTTTTGAATTTATGGTATAGGCTTCATCCTTTCTCTTTAGCATTTTCTCCACAGTCCTAAAGATGTTGACGACAACATCTTTTTTTTTTAATTGTGAAAATACTGTACAGAGGGGTTACAATTACATGGGCAAGATAATGAGTACATTTCTTATCAAGCATTGTAGCCTCC
>NW_012267301.1:7268074-7281702 GCF_000151885.1 Dipodomys ordii
TGAGCATTTCTTCATGTGTCTATTGGCCATCCTTCTTTTCTCTTCAGAGAAGTTTCTCTTTAAGTCTTTAGCCCACTTATTTATTGGGCAGTTGTTTCTTTGAGGATTTGTTATTGGTGGATTTAATTTTTGAGTTCCAAGTATATTTTAGATATGAGAGATGTCAACATCTTTTAATAACAAGAACTTATTTAGAGCATGTACTCATTAGCATTTTCCATAGTTTACGTTCTTGGCAGGGATTCATTTTACCCACTCTTGTAGATGGATTGTCTTACAAATGCCTGGCACACAGGAGGTAGTCAATAATGTTAACTGGATTGTCTGCCATATTCTGGCGTTATGACAGCACATGGTGTGTTATATGATTTCTATATGCCTCAGTTTATTGACCTGTAGAATATGGGAGGGAACAAAATATTAGGGGGAAACAGAGATAATGGATACAAGGTGCATAACCCATCCTAGACATTAGCGAGGAAAGTTCACCAAAAAGAAAGAGTAACTTTGGGATCTCTTTCTTCCTCCTGGAGAGGTAATCTTGGATGTCCTGTCCCTGAGGCAGAAGCAACATCACAGGAGAGGGGAGTTTGTGCCTGATGCATCCGTCAGTACTTAAGTGCTCTGTTCACTTTCAGTTAATGTCTCCTTGATGAGGCCAGAGGACAGAGGCATCCAGTAATTGCTAGGTCTGAGCTTGACCTTTTAAATGTGAAAACTTTCCTTTCCACCAGTCATTCCATGATGAATTTTTTTTTTACAGAATCCACAAATGGATCCACTGTAAAGCAAAGGATAAATAGCATAGCCACACACTAACAGTGAGTCCTGGCATGCCAAGAATTCTATGGAACTGGCTGTTGCCATTGTCTTAATCTTTTATAAAATAATAGGAATGATAATTGCTCCATATTCCCAAATAGAGTACTATGGGACCATTTTACTAAATGCTGGCATTTTGCAAACAACCCCATGAGATAGAGAGAAGTATATTCCTATCTCCATATTGTAAATAGACTGAGAATAGGGACTTTGTGTCATTATTCTGAGATGTCATATCAAACAAATGAAAACTGAGCTATGACGGAGTTCAAGTTCTATACTTTTCCCTGGGAATAGCCTCTCAGTCATTATAAATGAAAACACCCTTCTATCTGTTTGTCTGGTGTTCTATCATTGTAAAAATGGCTACATGAGTTTTAACCAAATTTAAAGAGAATTTTTGGGTCAATTAAGATGTACATACAGGCTAGGCACCAGTGGTTTACGTCTATAATTCTAACGGCTTTGGAGGCAGAGATCAGAAAGATCATGGTTGAGGCCAGCCGAGGCATACACAGAATACTCCTGTTCAACTAATAGCTATACATAGTGTTGCATTCCTGTCAGCTATGTGCGAGGCTGAGGTCAGGTTGTTTGCCATTCCAAACCAGCTTGAGCAGAAAAGTCCAAGGAGACCCCATCTCAACACAGATGGGCACTGCTACCCATGTCTGTCATCTTAGCTGTGGTGGGAAGCAAAGAAATAAGAGAATCTTTCCCTTTTTGTTTATTTGTTTGTCTTTGTTCTTGGGCAGGGGGTAATACCTTATCCTCCAAATAATCAGGCCCCTAAAAGTGGTAGAGGCATGACTCATCAATATAGTAGTTGCCTAGAAAGCACAAGGCCCTGAGTTCAAACCTATGTACTGCCAACTTAAAAATATATATATGTGTGTGTGTGTGTGTGTGTGTGTGTGGAGAGAGAGAGAGAGAGAGAGAGAGAGAAATAGACTATTTGACATGCCAAAAATTCACCTAGAAGCACTCTGCTTCTGGCAATATTATTTTTTTCACTTTTCAAAAACTTAATTTAAAAATTTTTAATTATATTTTAATTTTCTTTAGGCAAAGAAGTTGTCATTCAACAGATCAATGTATGAATACCATTCCTCTTGATCCATATCAACCCATGACATTGATCTAGGTCACTTCTGGCTAGAGGTCTGGGTAAGGATGGCTAAAGAGACTGGATATTTTAAAAATTCCAATTAGTTCAGCTTCTCTCAGTCTGTGGAAAGTATACTCTTATAAACTTTCCTATTACCTTCACAAGGAAAAGAGAAAGAAAGGAAGGAAGAAAAGGAGAAAGAAAGGAGAGGAAATTCTAGTTGATGTAATCAGAAAGCCAGCAAGAACTTTGTCAGGATCAGTGCTAAGATCTGACAGAGAAGAGAATCCCTAGAGGTGTTCCCAGCATGCAGTGCTATCTCTTTCCTGGAGATGATTGCTGATCTCAGCAGTGGTGGCTAAGAACCCTAGGGGCTAAATTTGGTATCCAAGATAAACATCTGATCAAAGCAACTATAAACAAGCCAGGAAAAAAATGTAATGAAAACTAACCCACAGACAATCCAGATACTATTTTATAAAGCAGGTACACTTCACAAGTTCAGGGAATTAAAAGACAAGTTGGAGAATTTTCACAAAAAACTGTAAACTATGAAAAAAAAAGGTGGTAGGAACTAGGCATGGTGGCACACTCCTATAACTTCAGCATTCAGCGGATTGAGCATTCAGTGGATTCAGTGGATTCAGCATTCAGGAGGATTGTAAGTTCAAGGCTATATGAGACCCTGTTTCAACAATAATGAAACAAAAGAAAACAAATTGAATTACCTGAAATGAAGTAACTGGAAAGAAAGAACTTAAGTATAGAGTTTCAGCTTAGATACAGAGAGAATTACTGAACTAAAAGCTGGAAGAGAAGAAAAATATCCAAATTTGAGCATGGAGAAAAAGGATGGAAAATAGAGGAGACAATATAAAAGGCAAATAAACATAATAAAATGGTTGCACGTAGAAGGAGAGTAGGGAATATTGTAGAAGGATTATTTGAAGATACATGATAAATATTTTTCTAAATTGTAGAAATAGAAATCTCAAGGCATTGATTCCTTAGGCAGAATAACGCAAAGATCACATCTAGACCCATCATAATAAACTGGAGGTAAGCCAAAGACAAAGAAAAAAAACACCTTAAAAACAGAAAGAAATACCTTTAAAAGAAAACCCTTGAGATTTCTCAAAGTATTTACAAAAGTTCAAATCTTACACGAAGGTCTTTGATTGATTTGGAGTTATTGTTATACAAGGTAAGAGGAAGGGGTTTAGTTTCTTGGTCTTCTAGATTATTCTAATTGGTCTTCATGCTTATTTTTGTGCCAGTGTCATGCTCTATAGGGGAAACTCTAGAAGATAAAGGAATAGATGATTATTTTCTGAACAAAGTTTAATTACTCCTATAATAAGAGTAAGAACTGACAAATGGGACTACATAAAATTAAAAAAAGTTTCTACCTACCAAAGGAAACTATTATCCAAACACTGAACATTGCTGGGTAATTTTGGAAAAAAGACAACCAAGAAAGGGAATGAAGGAATGAGTCCCACTAAAGAGCTCTTAAAAATCCCCCACAATGCTGGACTCATGCTTGTAATTCCAGTTATTCGGGAGGCTGAGATCTGAGAATCATGTTCAAAGTCATCCAGGGCAGAAAGAACTGTGAAACCTATCACCGAATGGCTAGAAATGGAGCTGTGGTCAAGTGGTAGAGAAGTGCCTTGAATGAAAAGCTAAGGAATAGCACTCAGGCCCTGAGTTCAAGCCCAAGTAGTAGCACAAGAAAGAAAGAAAAGGGGGGGGAGAGAAAGACAGACAGACAGAAAGAAAGAAAGAAAGAAAAAAAAGAAAGAAAGAAAAGGAGAAAGAGATGGGAAGAAAGAGAGAGAAAGAAGACAATTATAAGAATCAGGAGACCAACCCACAGAATGGGAGAAAATCTTCGCCAGCTATATCAACAGATAATATTATATTTAGGATACATAAACAGATAAAAATATACATATTGAAAATTGCACAATGAGTCCCTCTGAAAGAGAGGAAAGGAGAGAGGGGTGAAAAAAGGTAAGTTAGAAATGAATCTGATCAAATAACACTATATGCATATATGCAAATATCATAATGAACTTTTTGTATAATTAATGAATGCTTTACAAATGAAAAAATTAAATAGCAAAAGAGCAAATAATACAATTAATATGTGAAGAAGTGAATTGAGCAGACAATTCTTAGAAGTACAAATGGTCAATACATAAAGAAATGCTCAACAGTTGCAGCCATAAGGAAATGCAAATAAAAACTACTCTGAGAGTCCATCTCAACTTAATCAGAATGGCATCATCAAGAAAACAAAGAAGAAATGCTAGTAAGCTGTGAGGTAAAAGAAACCCTCACCCACCTTCAGGAATGCAAACTAGTACAACTAGTATGGAAATCAGGATGGAGGTTCCTCAAAACAAACAAACAAAAAACCTAAAAATAAACCTACCCAAGACCCCACCACACTATTGTTGGGTATATATCCCAACAGTCTACGAGAAAGATACTCACATAATCCTGTTTATTGCAGTTCTGTCCATATTAGCCAAAGTATAGAAGAAGCCAAAATGGCCAATAACTGATGAGCTGACAAGGAAAATGCCATATATACATACAATACATTGTAGATAGATACAAAATATCTGTTATATAGAGAGATAAATGATCTCTCTATATAACAATCTTCAGATATAGATAGATCTAAGTATCTAAAGTATATGTATTAATATTATATATTATGTGTTAATGCATATATATATATATATTTCCTCAACTTTGCAAGAAAGTAGATGGAACTGGAGCATCATAGTAAGTGAGGTAAGCTGAGCTCCACAAACCAAATATTACATGATGATGAAGATTGTGATGCTAATGATGAAAACAAGATATGAATATAAAAAGGGATTTTTCTCAGGAGGAAGCAGGGAGAGACAAAATGATGCAGGAGATTAAGATCATATTACACACACACATGCATGCACACACACCACACACACAATTGTGCAGATAGCATAATGTAATAAAACCCACCAAGCTCTGTTTGAAAGGAGAAGAGGAAGGGGGAGAGGAACAGTAGTAGAGTTGAACTAGTTTAAAGCACACTGCACCTACAGAATTACCAGACACACTGCCCTTGTTAGTGTTTGCCCATTCAAAAATAATTAAGAAAAAAACAACAAACAGCTGTCTCTTTAACATAAATGATGGAGACTCAGTGTTAGTCATTTCCTCCTCTTATTACAGACAATTGCTACCTTGAAGATGAAGTTTTGTTATTTCTATGATTAATTTTTTTGCCATATGTACCTGGTCAATTAACAAAATATAATTATTTGAATGCTTTCAAATATTAGTGTTTAACTATAAGTGACACTGCAGTCCACTTGTGTGTATATGTGTGTTTGTGTGTGTATGTGTGTGTACTGGTACCAGGACTTGAACACAGGGCCTCACACTGTCATTCTGCTTTCTTGTACTCATGACTAGCACCCTGCCACTTGAGCCATGCTTCCAGCTCAGCATTATGCTGGTTAACTAGAATGAAGTCTCAAGGACTTTTCGGCTTGGGCTGGCTTTCAGCTTGGACCCTATTGATCTCAGTGTTCTGAGCAGTTAGTATTATAGGCATGAGCCTCCAGCATCTGGCTTATGTTTACCTTTTCCTTTTTCTTTTTTGCCATTGTATGTGAAACACATCCACCAGACACTGTTAGAATATATAGGTTGATTTAAATGTAGATTTCTAATTGTCCTATTATCATGTAGCAATATCATGCTGTCTTAATTACTATACTTTTGTGACACGTTTTCCTGTCTATAAGGAGGATCAGAATCCTTCAACTTGTTTAAATGTTGTCTTGAGTACCTTTGGCTTTGCCTCTACCAATGGGAGTTTCTATTCATCTTGAAACATCTCACTCTCTTTTCTTTCAATTTCCCATTTTTGATAGAGATAGTGATGTGAAGAAATAAATGTGTATTATAAGTTCTCATCCCAAATGTGAGTGCAATGCTAACTGTCCTAAGTGATAAAGGTATGAGGTAGGAGAGGGAAGTAAGAATAAAACACCCAGGCCCTGCCCCCTAAAGGCTCAATCCCCTCAATCCCAGCTGATCTCCGCTGCTGAGATGACATGCCATCTTTCAGAGGCAAAATAACATTCAAAGGACTCTGGAAAGCTCTAATTTTATTATAGGAATTTCCATTTATTAAATGTTGGTTCACTTTTTTCTATAAAAGATGTAGACAAGCGAGGTGCTGGTGGCTCACACCTGTAATCCTGGCTGCTCATGCCTGTAATCCTATCTACTCTTGAGGCTGAGATCTGAGGATCATGGTTCAAAGCCAGCTGGGGCAGAAAAGTCTGTTAGACTCTTATCTCCAATAAACCACTCAGAAAACCGGAAATGGCGCTGTGGCTTAAGTGCTTGCTTTGAGCCGAAGAGCTGAGGGACAGTGCCCAGGCCCAGAGTTCAGGCCCACGACCAGCAAAAAAAAAAAAAAATGTAGACAAACAAGAGTCTTGGAGGAGAAACCATATACAGTTTCCTGATGCCATATTTGAATAGTTTCCTGATCATGTTGAACAAGAAAAAGAAGGCTAAGTCTGAGGTGAATTATCTCGGGACATTCAGTGCTACAATGGTGAGCTCATCAGTAGATCTAGAGTACAGTTTTCGAAGCTCCAAGTCCCCAAAGCAATTAGATCTTTTGGCTACCAATGCTTGAGAAACTTTTCAGGGAATTTAGCCCGGGACACTTGATGAAGAGCCTTCCAGATGTCAGAGTAGTACCTTGCATGTGTGCTCACACCTCTGTAAGCCTTCTGCCCACTTCACCTTCCGCCCCTTATTTTTCAAATTGTGTTTAGCTTTCTTGGCAGTGAGACTTATAGCAATGTCATACACTTCTCCACCATTTTCTATTATTCTATTGTGTTATGCTATAATGTTTGGATTGCATGTTCACAGTACTATACTACAAAGTTGTGTTAGAGTTTTCTGTAGGAGATACTTGTTTTCTGTCTGCTGTGTAGTTTTAAGCTTACTCGTAAGGACCTTCATCAATGAGCATTTGTGCTCAGTTACATGTTCTTTAAGGACCGATCACCAATCTATTTCTTCCATATTTTGCTACTTCTTTCACTACTACTTGATGAATGGACTCTAAATTCTAAGATTCTCTTATCCAGGTCTAAGATACTAAGACCTAAAGCATTATCTTCTCTTGTCTTTCTCATAAAATCCTGAGGGACACCTAAGCTGGCTCAACTTCTAGACCAAAAGTGGCAAATAGTGCGTGATGACCATATTTCTTTCATCCCAGAACAGGCCGGGGCCACAGGCCCAGGGTTTTCTATCTCTCTGCTTCCTAGGGGCTGAGAGTGATATATGCTTCTTTAAACTTTATTGGTTAAACATGATTACATCAGGGATCATATCATGGTGAAATATAAAAATATAGAAATGTTCCCCCCCACCTTTTGTTGTTGTTACTAGAGAATCCATTTTATCCTGAATAGATCTCTTCAAAAGGGAACATCATTCACATACTTGAACATCTTTAATCCACTCAATAAACATTGCCACAGCTCACGGTATATAGTGACGGCCATAGCAGACATGATTCATGATCTCCAGGGTTGTGTATCATGCATGAGGCCTGAGAGAAAACATCCAAATGAAAAAACATATCCATAAAATTAGCTAGTGCTAAGTGATAGAAACAAGACAAAACACAGGAATGGTACAGACAATGTCTATGTGGATGTGAGTATAGGAAGATAAGGTCTATGTCATGTAAGGATGAGAGCCGCTTTAACTATATTCTACTGTTGGATAACCATGTAAATAAAGCTGAAGTACTGGCATGTATTCTAGTGATAATTTTCAGAGAAGCAGACTTTGGAACAGCTTAAGCTAAGTCTCTCACAGGCTTAACCATCAAAAACTGTTATAGCCGGCTCTGGTGGCGGGCTCACAGTTGTAATCCTAGCTACTCAGGAGGCTGAGATCTGAGGATTAAGGTTCAAAGCCAGCCTGAGCAGAAATGTCTATGAGATTATTATCTTCAATAAACCAGCAAATATTCAGAAGTGAGGTGTGGCTCATATGATAGAGCACCAGCCTTGAGTGAAAAAAGCAAGGAAGAGTACCAAGTCTCCTGAGTTCAAGACTCAGTGCTTGTGTGAGCATGCATGTACATGCATGTGCATGCTTGCGTGCATGCACACACACACACACACACACAATATCAGTTTTGCTAATACTACTGACACTTTTGAAGTACAGGCAGTGTTCACATATTGTATTACATATTATATTTGCATATTGTATTTGCAGCTCTGAAACAGTTACTTTCCTCCTTCCAGTCTGTTCAATGATACCTATGGTTCCTTCCATTTTCTTTTTAGCAGAGAACAGTACTACATCCTCTAAGTTCTTCTTGAAGAACTTCTCTAGAACTTAATCCTCTAAATGCCTTCTCCATCTTAGACTAGATTTCTCTTCCAGTTGAGTATTCATTATTCATTTAATCTTGGTAAGAATTTCTTCTACCAGTGCATTTGTGTGATTACTGACTAACAAATACTTTCTTTCGCAGAAAAAAAGTCTCAGTTCTGGAAAAGGCCCTGGGACTTTTCCAAACATATTATTTAAAACATATGATCAGAGCATGGTATAGAAAATTCAGACTCACTTTGACATCTAAGAAACCTAGTCTAAATCCTTGATCTTCCATCAACCATTAGTCTCTGTTCAAGTAGCTTGGCCTCTCTGAGTTTGTTTTTTTTTTTTTTACCATTGGAGCAATGGTAATATCTACTTCATTGGGCTTTCAAATAAAGTTTTAAAGAACTAATGCATATAAAAATCTGTTCTATAATGTCCAATATTTCAGTATATCCAAGACCTGTCAAATATTATTTATTACTTATTATTTATTTATTATTTTATTGCATATTTCATTTTTAGTTTTATTTATTATATTATTATTATTTTGCTGGGCACTGGTAGCTTATATGTAATCTTAGATACTTAGAGACTGAGATCTGAAGGGCCATGGTTTGAAGACAGCCTGAGCAGGAAAGTCGGTGAGACACTTATCTCCAGTTGACTACGAAAAACAGCCAGAAACAGAGCTGTGGCTCAAATAGTAGAGTGTCAACCTTGAGCAAAACAGCTAAGGGACAGTGCCCGCTACCTTTACCAGAATAAAAAAAAGAGAGAGAAAAGAAAAATTGGATTATATTTCAATTGTTTTTCTTTTTTTTTTAATTGTGAAAATACAGTACAGAGGGGTTACAATTACATGGGCAAGATAATGAATACATTTCTTATCAAGCATTGTTGCATCCTCCTTTGTTTTTCCTTCCCATCCCTTTCCATCCCCGCCGCCCCCCCGCCCAAAGTTGTAAAGTTCGTTTTTTGACATAACAACTTGTACATCTCATTGTTGCAATGGGTCCACCTGTATCCCTATTTAAATGATTTGTTTTTTCCCTTCCCCTCCACAAATTATACCAACATCAAATACAGTGAAAGCAGAGGTTATATTGTGGGGGAGGGACATACAAAGCAACAAAGAAATCATCTTATAAATATGTTAGAAACAATTGCATGAATGCAAAAACATTTGAATACTTATCTTGGGGTTCATTTAACCTAACATCAACTTACCTGACCTTTTCTGCTTGTCTCAGACATATACTAGTTTCAGTTGTTTTTAAATTAAACTAAATGTAGAACATTTTAACTGGGAGCTTTCTAACATGGGAAAATCTGTGTCTAACCTTCTGAGTGGGGCCTATTGGCCTTTATTTAGACTCCATAAATGATAGAGGTTCATTCTCTTCGTTTATTTCCTGCTTTGAGCAGTTCACTTCCTTTATCTACTAACAAAACAGCTTTGATGAAAAGATAGAACTTGAAAATAGCAAAGTTACCTGGAAAGGGATAAAGGACAAGTGTCTTTTCTCTGAAAGAATTTGTTTGCTTTTTTTTTAAAAAGTAACAATTCAGTAGTATTTCTCCAAGGCTATGGTTTGAGTTCAGTGTTAATCATTTATATGTGCCATCTTCAAAAACTTTGCCTACCTTCGAAGAACATGTAGGCAATTTTCTGTTGTTTTAAGCTGTGAAACGCTGAGAGAATATTTCCATTCCCTTTAGATATATATCTATCCCTACTGGAGGACAGAAACAGCTGTTAAATGACTGCTTAACCGCATTGTTCAGTGGCTGAGGACAGGCCGGGCCACAGTTCCATGCAACTGAACACCCAAGGGCAATTAGGAAGACAATGCAATTACATGAGTTGGAAATAGGTCAGGATTTGGGACAAACACCCAGATGCTTAGGAAAGTAGCTTTGGGACTTGAAGGTCCCATGGAATGAGAAGTTATTATTTGGTTTGGTGTGCCTAGAGGCTCTGCTTTGTTTTAAGTGCTTAAGCTGAAAGAGAGCAAATTCTAAGCGTACTCTGTAGAGATAAGCTTGGGTGATGCTTGTCAGTACAGATATCTAGATGTATGGATATTGAAATAAATGCATCAGAATGGCTTTGAGTGTGATCTATATGGATTTGGACAGATTGGTGTTTGATTACTCTTCCTCTACCTCTCAGCTGGATGATGTAAGCAGTATCCTATCACCACGCTAAGTGTAAATGTTTTCATCTGGACACTAGACACAGCACTAGCATTTACATACAATGCATGGATTAAATAGGAAAATTCAGGTAAAATGTTTAGGCATAGTGCTTAAACAGGATATGAAAAATAGTAACCCTCATCCTTTAACTGCTATCACATTAAGGTCCCTAGCTCTTCCTGTATTTCCTTGCAGAGAGCTTACATTCATGGGTCAGTTTCTACCAGGGCAGAGGTATTTGCTTTATCACAGGGATGTGGATTTATTTATTAATAAGCCAGATACTGAATTGTGGAGCAGATACATGCTAGAGTTGCCCACTTTATGGGATATACCTTTTATATTATTGAGGCTGAAGTTCTCCTGAAGATCTCCTGACCATTGGCAATCTGTGGTCTGTGAGCCAAGGAATGCTTGACCTTGACCCTGGAAAAAGTTTTGTAAAACTGTAGACTTGCTTCATTTCAAGAACAAAGGGACTTTGTGGAAAAAGCAAAGCCAGGCTTCATTTTCAAGACAGAGGCTGGTGAATGAGGTAAATGTTCGGTCCTATGTTGTATGCTCAGTGACAAAGACAGAATATTTTAAGAGGCAAAAGATAATTTACAAGCTCTGTGAATGAACTAAAAGCCCTCTAATTAGTACTGGTGGCTATAATCCTAGCTGCTTAGAAGACTGAGCTTGGAGAATTATAGTTCCAAGCCAGTCCAGGCAGCAATAACTGTGAAACTCTTCAGCAAAACAAAGCTAGAAGTACAGGAGTGGCTCAAATGGTGGAGCACCAGCTTTGAGCAAATTTTATAACCACCTTGGGTGGCAGTAAAGATTTATCAGTAACTATCTTTTTAGGCAAGTTACCCCTCAAATAAGTGTATTTTATTTTTTATCATCTTACAGCAGACAGTCAAAAACTAAAGAGATCACCTCCCTAGGCAACTTCTTCCTGCTCTATCCCATTGGTAAACTGATAAGAACTTCTCCAGATCTCCAACAAAAGGAAAAGATTAATGAGCTAATGGTCAATCAGGTCCTAACTGTGACTTGAGACTGTTTCAACTATGCATATCTTTCTTTCCTACTGCCCACCTTCTCCCTGGTTAACTTGAAACCAGTGTCTATTCCCATGATATCTGGAAGTGTTGTCTTCCCACAGCTGCCATTGTTTATGGTGAATCCAGTCAGTAAGATACAGACAAGCCACATTTTGAGAGATTGAATTGGGAGTATTTACTGGAAAGCTGGTGAATGCAGGTATACTCTTGTCTCAGAGACCTGCAGTCCTGTGAATACATTTAACACTGTTAGAAAACTGAGTCATGAGAACAGGAGAGGAAAGAAAGAGCAGAAAAACAATACCAACAACCCAGATCAACCCTAAAGGAGAAATGAAATGGGATGCCATGCTGCCTGGAGTAGGGCCAGGAGACCTGAAACAGCACAGAAGGCCTGGTGTAAAAGCATCTGCCCTATTCTCCCCCTCAAACCTGGTCTTCGCCAGGGGCAGGTTCACAAGAAACTGGAGAGTGGCTTAAGTTTCAGGCTCAGGACTGACATCCAAGTCCCTGCCCCTGCCCCTGCCTCTGGGGATTCAGGGATGCCTGTCACCTGTGAGGTGGGATTTCCCTGGAGTTAAACAACACAATGCATTTACACATCCTCTCTGGGTCTAAACAACATGGTTTATCTGCAATTCAAAGGATGGCTTGTCTCACCTCTGGGCCTTTGGAGGCTAGGTGGACAGCCCCCACCACCCGGTTAGGCATCAGGAACACTGTGAAAACAAGGTGACTTACTTAGACCTAGTTTTCCCCTTACTTCACCATGTAATAAATCTGCCCTTTACCATGTCTTTTTAGGTGACATATATGGATGAATGGTCAAATTTCACATGGGTCTGGACTTTCGGCAAGGGTGTTTCAGTGTCATTGGAAAGGGCTTGAATTCAAAGCTTGAACATTGCATTTACTCACTGTGCTTTCTCTTTCTGCTTCTTGAAAATTAACATGTAGTTTTCTTACAACAAGCTAAGGATATTAATATCCACCATGTAATATTGAATAGTTCATAAGAAATGAATGCAATGTATTAAGCACGACATTCAGTTAATACCTAGTAGGCATTTGTATGTTATTTAAAATCATTATATTATTATTATTTCCATCATATCCTTTAGTTCTAGGATCACATTAAAGCACATAGTTATCTTGCATAGAATGCACTGTACATTATTTAATACTTTAAATATTTACTGAGAATTATTTCGGATCCTGTGCTGACTAATGCACAATTGTCCTTGAGGAATTTGTATTACTGTTGAAGACATCAACACATAAACAATCCAAGACAAGAACTCGTAAGTGCTCAGCAGAAGGCACAAGCACCATGCCATAAGGAGAGGAGGGAAGCAAATTAATTCTTGCATCAGGGGAACAAAGTGAGACTTTTCTGAGGAAATGTCTTGATCACAGCCTTCCTGTCACAGCTCAGAGGCAGGAGATTGTGGCTACTTCATTCTGACTGCCTGCTTTAGAGTTTTGATGGATGTTCCATAAGAGTTTGAATGAGTTAAGGCCTCACACTAGAAAGCTTTCAGATGCAAATATAATTTTGGCAAAATATATCTTCTAAAGGAATAACTTAATTCACTTACCCCTTTCTTTCTCTGTGCAACAATATTGACTTACAGTTTGCTTTCTTTCAGGTGCTATTTTAGAAATGAAGTACTGAACTGGATATAGCCAATGTGTTAGCAAGAGAGACCCATGTCTATCAGTATCATTAGAGTGTACTGAGAACCTCAGAAACCAGGGAGGAGGAGAAGCATCCTGCTAGCTGATCTGGTTCATACTAAACTGTTAGAGAGGGCTTTTCAGGAAAATGACTCAAGGTTAATCAGTTGAAAGAAAAGGTCAGATAAGGTGATGTTAGGGAAATGAACCTTAAGATATGTATTCACATGGTTTTTCTTTCATGAGATTGTTTCTAACACATTTATAAGATTATTTCTTTGTTGCTTTGTATGTCCCTCCCCCACAGTATAACCCCTGCTTTCACT
>NW_012267301.1:7285417-7294853 GCF_000151885.1 Dipodomys ordii
ACATTTGGGTAAATGCCCAAAAGTGGGATTGCTGGGTCATAAGGGAGCTCTATGTGGAGTCTTTTGAGGAACCTCCATACTACTTTCCAAAGTGATTGAACAAGTTTAAACTCCCACCAACAATGCAGTAGGGTTCCCTTCTGTCCACATCCCCTCCAGCATCTGTTGTTATTAGAGTTCTTGATTATAGCCATTCTAACTGGTATCTCAATGTTGTTTGATTTCATTTCTTTTATGGCTAGAGAGGTTGAGCAGTTTAATTCTTACTACCACAAATGCTTATCTGGTTTGTCCATGGCAAACTCCCTAAACTTAAGGAGAGTATTCCTTAGTTGGAAAAATGAGAAACTGCTCAGTATTACCTATACTGATTCAAGTAAAGGCTTAAGCAGTATGTCATGTGTGGTTTTTAATGAAATTTTATGCTTTGTGAGGGACTGTACTCTCTGATACCAATAGTCACCACTTAGAATAATTAACTTTAATAATCTATAAATGGAAATATAAAGCTGACACCAGTAGCTAACACCTGTAATGATAGATACTCATGAAGGTAAGATTTGAGGATTGAGGTTTAAAGCTGGTCTAAACAGGAAAGGCCATGAGACCAGAAAGTCAGAAGTGGAGCCATGGCTTAAGTGGTAGAGCACTAGCTTTGAGCAAAAAAGCCCAAGGACATGCCCAGACACAATTCAAGCACCAGGACTGGCACCAAAACAAAAACAAATTAGAAATAACAAAGAATCTATTTTTCATAGCTCCAGTCCAAGGAAGTAATTTGAATGACTAGTGTAAGCCAGGTTTGAAGGAGATAGAACTCTGGTATACCTTACATGGTCACATAAATTGGTTCCTTCTACAAAGCTCTTTAGCAACATGAATCAATGTGGGAATCTACATATACTTTGACTCAATAATTTCAAGGGAAATAACACTTGGAAACCATTGGATAATGATACAAAGTTGTATATACAAACACGTGTCTAAGTTTGTTAAAGAAAGACACAAAGTTGGAAGTAAAATAAATGTAAATTAGGATCTGGTTTAAAAAAGATGTGCAATAGAATAATTATGCACTGTTAAAATTATTTATATAAAAAGAACAATTTTTAATCAGCAATTTTTTCTTGCTGAATATTAAGTATTTGCTATGTTTTGTTATTATAACTAATGGGGTCATAGGCCATGAACAATTTAGAAAAGAATTTTTAAGCTGGTGTCAGGGTTTGAACTCAGAGCTGTACATTTGCTGGGAGAGTTGACTCCAACTACATGGTAAACAGTGAGAGCCCATGGAATAATGGAGATACACTGCCCCCAAAGTTCATATTGTTATGCTTCTATTTTCTCCCTGAAAATTTATTATGCTTTATTTTATTTATGAAGTGTTACATGAAGAGGTTTCCATCTAGCATGTCAGTTTATTAATGCAATGTATCTTGATCAATGTGATCTCTTCCTTTACCTGCCCTCCTCCCCATCTTTTCCATCCTCTCATGTAAGCCTGGTTCTATTGAGCTTTAGAATTCTATTGATCACAGGAGTAGTCAGGTAATATTTATCTGTTGTCTTGAAGGACTAGTAGTGACCTCCTTTGCAATCTTCAGTATGCTTTAAATGAAACAAACCAGGCTATCCCTCCCAGACCTTGAGTCTCATAAAGGATTCATGGTGGGGAATAGGACAGTGGTAATTCTTTGAAGGAATAGAGTCTCTTATCATTTATTCCATGTCTTTCAGGAATCTTTTCATATTGAGGTTGAGGAGCCTGGCTTCTCTTACCTGAGTGAACAAACAGACCTGTGAAAAATGGGTTACTAGAGAAGTGCAGGTGTCCTTTCAGGGACTGGGATGTTTTAAGCCTAAGGCACTCAAGGCAGAACTGTGAAATGGAGATTATCTGTGTGTTTTTATCATCCTTTTTATGCACCAACTTAAAAAATAGCTTTTGAGATATATGTTAGGCCAAAAATCACAAATTGTGAAAAACACACAAATATACACAGCACAAAGGGAAGCATTTTTCCCTCACTTTCTATTCAGCCAGCTATCCTTCTATAGACAACAAATGCTGTTTCTCATCTCCATTTGCCTACTAAATGTTCAAGCAAATCAACTGTCTTTAAAGTGAATCTTCCATCCATTCATCCATCCATCTATCCAACCAATCATCCATCCACCCACCATTCTTCTGTCTATCCATCCTTCCATTCATCCATTCACTGTTCTTCCAACTTGGTGTCTAGAACTATGTGAGAGTCAGAATAACCCAAGATGAGAGTTATAATCCTTTGTCCCAAAGAGCACACAGTTTCCAGAAATGTCTTGAATGTTTAATCCCTCTGAAAACTTAAATGTCTTTATTTTCCCTCAATAATCTAATGAAATAATTTATGGTGAGATTTTGATGGCTAACAATATGTTGCATGTTTCACAATTATGCTTAGAACTAATAGAGATTTTCAATCCAAAGGGTTTATTTAATGCAAGTATTTTAAGAGCATTATGAAAGAGCCATTTTAAAAGGAGGGAGCAAGATGGCCTTTTATCCTTCTTAAGAATGAGTAGATATTAGAAAGAATGACATCACCCTTTTCATAAGAAAATGGAAAGACTTGGGAAAAAATCATATAAAGTCAAGTAAGCCAGATACAAGAAACATAGGCTCTATGGCCCTTATTTTTAATAATTATTATATGCTTAGGATAGTCCTGGCAGAGAATCATAATAGCTCAATAGCTATATACATATGATCATATAAAATGATGCTAATTGAAATGAACCCCACGACATGGAAACAACAGGTCTTTTTCTTTGATTGTTGACCTTGTTATTGTCAATGTACTGCATCTAGTTCTTTGTTTTTATTTTATTTCATTTTTCTTTTTTTGTTGGTTTTTCCCTGGCAATCACTGTCTTTGATTCTGGCACACTGAGTCTTGTATACACATTTATCTTATTTGGTGAAGGGAAGAGGAATAACAAAATGCTGAAACAAGATCAAAGGATGACCCATTGCAACAATGATACTCACAAGACACTATATTGGAAATGAACTTTACAACTTTGGGGGGGGGATGGGAGAAGGAAGGGATGGTGGGAGAACAATAAAGGAGGGGGTAACAATGTTCGCCAAGAAATGTACTCATTACCTTACTCATGTAAGGGTAACACTTCTCTACAACATCTTTACAATAAAATTTAAAAAAATAAAAAAATAATGAGTAGAATAGGAGTTATTAACCTCAGTTTTATCATCTATAAAACAAGGTCTGGAATAATATATAATACAACATGTCTCTCATGGAGTTTTTATGCATACATAAATTTGATCTCATAAATAATCTAAACTGATGATTATGTATGTAGAATTTAGCAAAGCATTTGGCATATACTAAACCTGAATAATTGCTAGCATAATCATTAGTGGTTATCACATAGTTGTGCTGTAGATCTTCCTGTTCAATGGTCCTCTTTACCTCTAAATTCCTAGGGGTAGTCACACTCACCTCAGTAAAAGAAAGATTAGGATCTAGCACTCTTTTATCTGTTATTGAGTAAAAGCTACAAGTAACAATAAAATGTCAAGATACCTCCTGAAAAGAAAAAGACTTGAAGAAACTTTCCTTGGGGCTGGAACACGAATGTGAACAGCATTTCAGACGACCACACCTCTCTTTTCATAAAGTGTGACTTTTCCACTTCTTAATACATATTTCTTCTTCTTGATACATATTTCAAGAGCTTGGAGTTCTTACAGTTCCCAGGCTAAGACAGCAGGTGTTAGGAACTGTCTCTACATCCTCATTCTCTGCATGACCAGCCACATGACACTGAAGCCATCAGCCCAGCTGACTTAGTGGTTCTAGTAAATGAGGCTTGAGAGCAGTAATTTGTAGTCTTCTGGGACCAGGAGTAAATGCTGCCACCACAGGCAAAGTATGCTTCTGAATGACCTTTGCTCTCACTCCTCTTTTTTTTCTGATTTCTTTTTTTTGGGGGGGGGGAGGGCATGTATTATAAACTGTGCCTGTCTTAAAGCATCCTTTATCTTGTTTTCTAGACAGGAAATCCTCTCATTGTGCAACCATTTTCCACCTGAATTCGTTTTTAATGTCATTTTAATTGAGAAGCCCAGGTATGGCTTAAATCATGGTTCTCCTATCTTCAATTTCCATTTTCTGTCCATAAACCATTCAGTTAATAGCCAGAGATGATCTTCCTGAAAGAATAGGAGGAGCTGGCTGTGATAAAGGAGTTAATTCTGTTAGTTCAGGTTATCATTCAAAATCTCATTAAGAATATTTTTCAGAGTATTCCTTTAGATTTTTTATTTTTTGAGGAAGAGTATCTAATAAAGAAAATACATTTCTTCCTGGTAAGTGGATGGATTTGGAGTTGGGGAATGAGAGGGTGATTTATACATATGTGTGCTTGAACTTGTACAGATTTGCCTACTTGCCTAATTTCTTGCTCTCATTAGCTACCGAGTATGACTTAATGATTTTGCTTCTAAAATATCTTATTCATTTTTGAGTCATTTTTCAAGAGAAGAGCCAGCCCATATTTTCTAGCTAACATTAGCAGAAAGTATGAGATCTTCATGGATATAAAAAGCCTTAAGAAACAAAAATCAGAAATCACAGAACAGTCTGCTAAGGGCCTTGGGTCAGCTGAGTAGAGATTCAGTAAGCACAAAGAGAATTTTCTTTCTGCTGACTTCACCCGATGTTTGAATTCTCTGGAATTGTAAGAGCACATCAATCTACTCTGTCTTCTAGGCATTGTGAAATAGCTGCTAAAAATAGACTTCCATCCTTGAAAGGTTGTGTGGTAATAGAACCATCATGGATGGAAATAAGACTTCCTGAAAGGTTTATTACTGCCTCAGTTGCAATTTCTGTTCCATAGCTATTTGGGCTCATCATTAGTTAGAAAAGGTAACAACCTACAGGCTGAATTGAACTCTTACACAGAGCTGGAAAAGGACAGTGAAGGGAAATATTACAATAATATTACATTTAAGATACACAGTTGTCATATAATTCTGTTGAGGGCCTAAAACTTTAACAATTCTTTCAGGGTTTAAGTTTAATGATCATCTCTTCAGTGAATTCTTACCATATGTTTTTGTTTTTGTTTTTTTGCCAGTCCTGCAGTTTGAACTCAGAACCTGTGTCCTGTCCCTGCACTTCTTTGCTCAAGGCTAGCATTCTCTAACACTTGAGCCACAGCTCTACTTCCAGCTTTTTTTGGTTTGTAATTAGAGATAATAAGCTGGCTTCCAATAGCAATCTTCAAATCTCAGCCTCTTGAGTAGTCAGGATTACAGTGGGCGAGGCACTGGGACCCAATGGTATTTTCTTTTTTCTTTTTCTTGTTTAATCTTGATCATTCTTCTTCATTAGACTGTAGTACTTTAAGACTGCAGATCGTACCAACTTGGTTCATCTGGTATCCTAGACCCTCAAAATATCTAGAACACAGGATGCTCATTAAATATTGAATAAATGAAGTGTTCATGTATCAGAACATTAAGTGAGGAATGCTGAATGGGCATCTGCTTAATTAAATCCAAATTCATGCCCAAATGACTTCTTTTATTTTACTTCATGATAATCTTTTATAGTTTTAGGATGCAATTTGCTAACTGTATTTGATAATATCCATTCTTTGTTATGGCTCAAAAGTCATTGCTTAAGTGTTTTCTGATGTTTCTGCCTAATCCATCCTAGCCCAATTTTTCTAGAACATTCTATCCTGTAATGCCTTTACTCAGAGGATTCAGCAGTACACTATTACTGAGAGAATATTACTATATTGATTAGACTGCTTCCTCAGCTTTCCTTTCGGTTTTCTATTCTAACCTTATTTCTCATTCTCCTTTGGTGAGATTGATTCATTTATACTGGCCTACTTAGAAAGCCCTCTTCTCCCACATATTCCTGTGTAATTCAAATATATCATACACATTGCCCGTGAAACACAAAATTCTTATTTGGAATGCTGACAGTTTTGACACTGTTTAGTGAAACCCTAACTACCTAAAAATTAAACTTTTAATGAAGACTTCCAGATCAAACTAACCAATGTGATAATTCTTTTCTCTTTATTGCCTTGAAGCCCAAATACCTTATATATACACTCCTTCCCCCAACCCTAGCCAGTTACCTGATTCTGCTGTGTGTGTGTGTGTGTGTGTGTGTGTGTGTGTGTACATGCTGATTCTGAGGCTAGAACTCAGGGCCTGGGTGCTGCCCCTGAGCTTCTTTTGCTCAAGACTAGCATTCTACTTGAGCCACAGCTCTAATTCCAGCCTTCCAATGTAGTTTACTGGAGATAAAAGTCACATGGACTTTCCTAACTGGTCTGGCCTAGAACCACAATTCTCAGATATCAGCCCCTTGAGTAGCTAGGATTTCAGGCATGAGCTACCATCAAGCACAGCTTGATTCTGAGATTTTGTATGTGTACATTCTGAACATAAAACTCATTTATAAGTGTTCATATTCACTTTAGTTTCTTACTAAGCAGTACTCATAGAATAAAAAAACCTCAAAATATAATTGCTTAATGCATATAAGTAACTAATAAGTACAATTTGCAGGAACAGCACATTAGCAGAGGGATGTACATATGAAATATTGGGATGAAATTCTCTTTTTCTGATCGTGACTGATATTTGATTGATATTGGGTGCCTTGAGTACGGAGCTAAGAATTCTTCATCATGAATAGTAAATGCCATGTCTGCTACAGCAAGGTAGAGGAAGTGACAGAATGCATGCCTTCAGTTCAGCTGACGTATGTGAAATTGCTTTGTAGGTCAAACACAGGTAGTTTTATATTTTTCTCACTTATATACACTGATGTTGAATTTAGGTTATTCCAAACATTGTTTTCTGGTGTGAAATACCTTGCTTCTCTATCAGAATTAATACCAGTTTGTTGTTTCTGTATATATCCATCATCCAGTAATTAGCAACATTTCCAGTTGAATTTGGTGGTATAGCTCTGACTAAACATGGATGGATGTCTACTGATAGGTAAGACTATTACTGTTTCTAAAGAGAATAAATAAAGGTCAATATTCTAGTAGCCATTACATTCAATGGCTAATCTATAGGTTAGTAAAACTATTTTCATGTTGTTCACAGGAACTTTGTAAGTTAATGAAACGTTATCAATTTTCTCAAGTAGTAATCTTTCACCACAATTTGGCTATTTAATTTTCATATCAATATTTGAGCTAGAAGGAGTAACATTTTCTAATTACTTATGTTCAGCAAGGTTAACTCTAGTAATGTGTGTATGTTTTCTGCTATATACTACTTTTGTCCATATGGAGCCCTTAATTTGCATTTAGTACTCACCATCCATCTTCTCAAAGGATTCCAAAACAGTGATAAATGAGTAATCATTGAGGGAATAAATGCTGGGCCTCAAATAAGGACAAACCATTAGTGAGCAACTTCTTTATCACAAATGTTTTAATTTTTCTCCTCAACGATATCTAAGATGTACAAATTCATACATTGTCCAGCACTTTGTACCACATATTTATTTTGATGGTCATGGGACTTGAACTCTGGGCCTGGGTGCTGTCCCTGAGCTCTTCAGCTCAAGGCAAGCACTCTACCACTTGAGCCACAGCATCACTTCTGGTTTTCTGGTGGTTAATTGGAGATATCCCTGTTGTCACGGTATTTGATTTGGTACCTTGCATCTTATATATACATTTATCTAATTTGGGGAGGGGAAAGGGAGTAACAAAATGCTGAAACAAGGACACAGGATGACCCATTGCAGCAATGATACTTACAAGACACTAGATTGGAAATGAACCCTACAACTTTGGGTGGGGGGAAGGAGTGGGAGAGGTAAGGGAGTGAAGGGATAGTGGGAGAAAAACAAAAGGTGGGGGGTAACAATGCCTGACAAGAAATGTACTCATAACCTTACTGATGTAACTGTAACCTCTCTGTACAGCACCTTTACAAGAAAATCAAATTAAAATAAAATAAATAATAAAATAAAATAATAAAAATAAAATAAATCAAGGGAGACAAAAAAAAAGAGTCTCACAGATTTTCCTGGCCAGGCTGGATTTGAACCACAATCCTCAGATCTCAACTTGCACATCTTTTAATTTCTATTTTGAAATCTTCCCTTCAAGTAAGACAGAATGTAGACTCATCTCATGCACTAATCCAGATGCTGATGTTTGGGCTGTCTGGAGGACTGTCTGAGGATCCACAGGTGTATGACCTATGTTATCCACAATTAGTAACCTGCTGTGTATAGAAGGTTTGCTTTCTGATTATGAAGTCTAAGGAGCTGTTTTACATATAGAAATAGTTTGATTTCTTCTACCTCTCTCCCCTTGTCCCCACTTTCCCCTCTTGCTGGTATTTATTTTGTTAGATTTTGACTTAGTCTTTTTAAAGAATTATGCACTCTCCATAGAGTCTATTACCATTTTGTTAATCCATTTGTAACACTTTGCCTACCACCCAGTGTGTTTACTTATAGATTTATTGGCACATTCTAGCCTCCACAAAAGAGTGAAACATACAACTTATGTTTTTCTGGGTCTGGCTTACTTTCCTTAATATAATTTTTCCAAGTCTTTCCATTTCCTTCTGAATGGTACAATATTATTTTTTTGTGATTGATGAGTAGAATTCTATTGTGCATGTATACTACATTTTCTTGATCTATTCCTCCATTAAGAGACATCTTGACTGATTCCATCTTTGTTATGGAAAATAATGCTGCAATGAGCATAGCTGTGCTGGTAGCTTCAGTATGGCTTTTTTGTGCTCAATTGGATAAATTCCCAGGAGTAGAATTGTTGAGTTGCAGAAGAATTAAGGGAGAAAGGGAGAAAATGCAGATAAGAATTAATCATATATATCACAGAATTGAGAAATATAAGGGAAGGAGTGGGTATAAGGGCGGAGCGATGAACATGTTGATGTGATGACACAGATCAAGATGCATTGTGTACTTAAACTGCTTTATTAGATTGCAAAATTTCAAAACATAATCTAAAATTAAGATAACTGAGGTAGCTGGCACTGGTGGCTCATGCCGGTAATCTTCACTACTCTGGAGGCTGAGATCTGAGGCTAATTGTTTGATACCATCCAGGGAAAGATAGTCTCAGACTCTCATCTCAATAAACTACTCAGAAAAGGCCAGAAATGGAGCTATGCCTCAAGTGGGAGAGCACAGAAGCTTAGGAACAGAAAAAGCTTAGGAACAGAATCCAGGCCCTGAGTTCAAGCCCCAAGACCAGCGGAGGAGGAGGGAGGAGGAGGAGGAGGAGGAGGGTGGAGGAGGAGGAGGGAGGAGAAGAAGAAGAAAAAAGAAGAAGAAGAAGAAGAAGAAGAAGAAGAAGAAGAAGAAGAAGAAGAAGAAGAAGAAGAAGAAGA
>NW_012267301.1:7294903-7318366 GCF_000151885.1 Dipodomys ordii
AGAAGAAGAAGAAGAAGAAGAAGAAGAAGAAGAAGAAGAAGAAGAAGAAGAAGAAGAAGAAGAAGAAGAAGAAGAAGAAGAAGAAGAAGAAGAAGAAAAGGAGGAGGAGGAGGAGGTGGTGGTGGTGGAGGAGGAGGAAGAGGAAGAAGAGAAGGAGGAGGAGGAGGAGGAGACAGCAGCAGCGGCAGAAAAGTAAGGGAATAGGTGAGCTAAGATAAAGTAGAATTAAGATCCAGGACAATATGTTCTAGTGTTTATCTGGTTCTTCTTTTTTAACACATTATAATTGACTGTTCATTCAAATGTAATAATGTATTTATAAAATGGGTGAATTTTTGTAATAATATTTCAGAATTTGTAAACTTTTTTGATACTTTATTTTTTAAATACATATTTTATTGTAAAGATAATGTACAGAGGGGTTACAGTTACATGAGTAAGGTAATGAGTACATTTCTTTGGAGAATTGTTTACCCCCTTCCTTTGGTTTCCTCTATCATCCCTTCCCTCCCAACCACCCCAACTCCTCCCTCCCCCGAATTGTAAAGTTCTTTTTCAACATAGTGTCTTGTACATCTCATTGTTACAATGGGTCAACCTGTATCCTTATTTAAGCATTTTGTTATTTCTCTTCCCCTCCCCAAATCATAAAAATGTATATACAAGATTCAGGTCACCAGAATCAAATACAGTGAATACAGGGATTATACCATGGGGGAAGAACATACAAAAGAAACAAAAAAAATCACATAGTACATTATAAATACATTAAAAACAATAGTAAGAAAGAAAAAAACCCACTTGTGTCCCTATCTTGGGGTTCATTTTGCTTAGCATCATCTTATATGGTCATATGTACATAGCTTTTGACTTTTTCTGCTAATCCTACACATATACTAGTTATTGCAAACAAGGGAAACCATAGGGCCTATGTTTCTTTGGGCCTGGCTTACTTCACTTAATACAATTTTTTTCAACTCTTTCCATTTCCAAACAAATGGGGCAGTGTCATTCTTCCTGATGGGGGCATAGAATTCCACTATATATATAAAAATTTTTTGATCCATTCATCTACTGAGGAGCATCTGGGTTGGTTTCATATCTTACCTATAGTAAATAATGCTGAGATAAACATAGTTGTGCTGGTAGCTTTAGTATGGCCTTCTTTGTGATTGGGTAAATGCCTAAAAGTGGGATTTCTGGGTCATAGGGGAGCTGTATGTGGAGTCTTTTGAGGAACCTCCATACTGCTTTCCGGAGTGGCTGAACAAGTGTACACTCCCACCAACAATGCAGTATGGTTCCCTTCTGGCCACATCCTCTCCAGCATCTGTCATTATTAGATTTCTTTATTATAGCCATTCTAACTGGGGTAAGGTGGAATCTCAATATTGTTTTGATTTGCATTCTTTTATGGCTGGGGAGGTTGAGCATTTCTTCATGTGTCGATTGGCCATTCTTATTTCCTCTTAAGTCTCTCTTTAAGTCTTTAGCCCACTCATTAATCAGGCAGTTGTTTCTTTGAGGATTTGTTGTTGGGGGATTTAACTTTTTGAGTTCCAGGTATATTTTAGATATGAGACCCTTGTCCGTTGTAGGGCTAGTGAAGATCTTCTCCCAATCCGTGGGCTTTCTATTGATCTTGCTAGCTATGTCCTTTCCATGCAGAAGCTCTGCAACTTCATGAAATCCCATTTGTCCAACCTTTCTTTGATTTGTTGTGTTTCTGGGTCTCTATTAAGAAAATTTTGGCATGTGTCAAGGAGACCTAGAGTTTCTCCTATTCTGTCCTGTAATGTTTTCAGGGTGTCTGCTTTGACTTTGAGGTCTTTGATCCATTTGGAGTTGATTCTGTTGCAGGGTAATATATAAGGATTTAGCTTTAGTAATCTACAGTTGTTTATCATGTTTGCCAGCATCATTTCCTGAAGAGGCTGTCTTTCTTCCAGTCTCTTATTTTAGCTCCATTATCAAAGATTAGGTGGCTATAGGTCTGTGGGTTCATTTCTTGGTCTTTAGTTCTATTCCATTGGTTCTCAGGTCTGTTATTGTACTAGTACCAAGCTGTTTTGATTGGTATGGTTTTGTAGTAGAGTTTGAAATTTGGTGGGCTGGAAGGTGGCTTAGCAGTAGAGTGCTTGCCTTGCATGCATGAGATCCTGGGTTCGATTCTGCAACACCACATAAGCAGAAAATGCCAGAAGTGGTGCTCTAGCTCAAGTAGTAGAGTGCTAGCCTTGAGCTGAAAAGCTGAGGGACAGCACAGGCCCAGAGTTCAGGCTGCACAACTGACAAAAGAAAAAAAAAGAAAGAAAGAAATTTGATATTGCTATTCCTTCAGTATTGTTCTTACTGTTCTTTCTGCTAAGGAATTTTTTGCTATTCAGGGTCTTTTATTGTTCCATTGGAAATTTTGGATTGCTTCTTTTATTTCATTGAAGAATGAGGTTGGGATATTGATAGGTATTGCATTGAGTTTGTAGATAGCTTTTGGCAGTATTGCAGTTTTCACAATGTTAATCCCCCCAATCCAGGAGCATGGAAGGGTTTTCCATTTCCTTAGTTCTGCTTTAACTTCTTTTTCAGGGTTTTAAAGTTTTCATCATAGAGGTCCTTTACTTCTTTAGTTAATTCTTAGGTATTTTATTCTTTTGTGGGGCTATTACAAAGAGGAGTTTCTTTCCTGATTTCAGCCACACTCTTCTCGTTATTGGCATACAGAAAAGCTATTGATTTTTCAGGGTTAACTTTGGATCCTGCTACTTTGCCAAAGTTTCTGATCAGCTTGAGTAATGTGGGAGTCTATGGGATTCTTTAAATACAAGATCATGCCATCTGCAAAGAGGGAGAGTTTTACTTCATCTTTTCCTATTTGGATCCCCTTTATATTTGCATGTTTTCTCATTGCTGTAGCTAGCATTCTAATACTAGATTGAAGAGGAGAGAGTGGACATCCTTGTCTCATTCCTGAGTTTAGAGAAAATGGCTTTAGCTTTTTGGCATTAAGTATAATGCTGGCTGTAGGTTTGTCATACACAGCCTCTATTGTATTGAGGAGTGTTCCATGGATTCCTAGTTTTTCCAGAGCCTTCATCATCAAAAAGGGGTGTTGGGTCTTGTCAAATTTTTTTTCCTGCATATATTGAGATAATCATGTGCTTATTATCGTTGCTCTTGTTAGTGTGATGAATGATATTAATTGATTTGCATATATTCAACCAGCTTTGCATCCCTGAAATGAATCCTGTTTGATCATGGTGTATGATTAGATAAACTTTATTTGTTAATTTTCCTTCTTTATTGTGTGGTGCTAGGGATCAAACTCAAGGCCTTCCACATACTAGGCAGTGCTTTACCAAGGAGTTACATCTCTAGCCATTTAATTATTTAACGAATTACTTAATTAATCATGTTTTAAGACAAAGTTTTACAAGAAGCCTATGCATTTCAGGCTGGTCTTGACCACTCTTCCTTCTCCTGTTTTCACTTCATGAGTTTTGGGATTAAAAGTATGTTACCATACCTAATTCATTTGCTGATTTTGTGTTCTACTATTTTCATTTTTTATTTCATCTCTTTTTTTCTTGCTACATATTTCCAAGAATGATTGACACAACTTTTCTGGGATGCTGCACCCCCCATGACTAGAAACAAGGCAGCAATGGAGACTGGACCATGGAGCTGAGGTTTGGGGTACCAGAGGACCTGTTGTCTTCTGCCATCTTCAGATTCCAATGCTCCAATGACCAAGGTTTTTTTTTTTTATTACATTTCATATAGGAAAGTATGAGCAGAAAATAAAGAATAAGCATCAACATGTGACAATATTTTGTATACAAGTGGTAGATGACTTCCTCATCTTGGTAACTAGAGCTAACAGTAAGCAGCTTACAATTCTCATTAACTGAGTCTATCTCCAGGCAGTTTAGGGTGGAATTAGCCCATACCCAGGATAGAAATCTGAATTCCTGTTATGCCAGGACTGGTCGATCTTTTAGGGCCCTAGTCCCCAGTGTTCTGGGTGCTTTACTGGGAAATTGGCATTCTAATCTCTTGGCGCTGTCATACCTCACAGCTTCAGCCTGGCATAGGGCTCCTCACAGAGGATCCCTTAAAAATGATTATTTCTATTGTTAGGCTGCATAGGACTGTGGATACATAGAAGGTAAATTTAGTGAGCCAAGTGGACTCCTGCTGCAAGCAAAGTAGTATAGTAGGTGCATCTTACTAGTATTAACTCCCACCAGGCTTAGTGTTCCCAGCATGGCATCACTGAAGCCATTGAGTTTGGTGTTTTCTCTGAACAACAGAGCTGGACTTCAAACCAATCAGAGCATCATCATTTTCACCTTAATGGGTATAAATAGTATGATATGTCAGTGTCCCCACAACTCTAGAAAAATAAAAATGTGAAGACACAGATGGCTCACTGGCAACCTTCATAGAAAATCATTCAAGCAATCCTCCCCAATTAAAAATGAGTCCCAAGGCTAATGGATGCGATGATGTATTTCTTTTCATTAGTCAACAGGTGAAGACAAAAGTAAGGATGCTGCTGCAGGGCTACCCTGTAGTAAATTGGACACAGAAGAGCACCCAGTGCTGATGTCAACTGTCTTCCAGGAAAACAAAATCTGGATTTTCTGGTTTGTTGGAGTGTGTTTTCAAAATATTTCCTAATGATTTCCTGAATTTTATATCCTCCTTTTCATTTCTGATTTATTAATTTGTTCTTCTCTCTTCATCTTTTTGTCAGTTGGGTATAAGTGTGTTAATCTTACTCAGCCTGTTGAAGAACGCTTTGTTTCATTGATTCATTCCACTGTTCTTTTGCTCCCCAGTTCATTAATTTCTGACCTAATTTTTATGTGAATTGTTAATCTACTGAAGAGAGTGGGGTGTTGGGTCATCCACCATTATTATGTCTGAATCTATCTGTCCAGTATGTTTGTCATATGAACTTGGGGGCACTGGTATTCAGTGTGCATATACTTAGGGTTGTTACAGCTTCTTGACTAATTGTGGCTTTCATTAATATGTAGAGATCTTTCTTATCTCTTCTCACTTTTGCTTCAAATTGTCATTGTTCAATATTAGTATAAATATTTCTGCTTGCTTGGCACATATTTTTTCCATTCTTTTGTATTAAATCCCATTCCTTTGTCTATTGTATTCTGACTTTAATGCCTGTTAACATATATCTAGCAGTGATATAGCTTTGTAGTCTTTTGAGGATCCTCCATGCTGCTGTACCTAGTGGATGTATTAGGTAACGTCCCCACCAGTAGTGTGTAAGGCTTCCATTTCACTTTTCTCCTGCATCCTTGACAGCACTTACTTATTTTTTCTTGATAATATGGAATATGAATGATGTTTTGATGGCTAAAATGTTGAGCATTTTCATATGTATTTATACGTCCTTTGGAAGTTGTCTTTTTGGCTCATTTGTTGGTTGATGATGGAACACTGGTTCTTGCATATGCTAGGGGAAAAACTCTCCCTCTGAGCTACCATCCCCAGTCCTGGAATAGGACTGAGGATACCATGTTACTTGGGAATTAGAGTCAGATTTATAGTACATATCAAAAGTATTGGACCAATATCTTCTGGGAACCAAGAAAGGTCTATAAATCTAAAATCTTATTTTTTACTAGACTCTAAAATCATTAAGGTCCAAAACATAATACACATTACAATTCTTGCATCTAGGAAGGAAGTGAATGTTGAAATAATCAGGAGATGTGTAGATGTAGAACTGGCTGAGAAACTTTGCCAGATTATTTTGTGATTTGTTCCTCTTGCCTGTGTTGACTTCTCAGTACTTGACTTGTTGCTCCCAACCTCTTTCCTTTAAACATAAACACCTAAAGGTCTTTGCTTTCTCTTTGGCCATCACTATTGATTGCGCTGTCATATAAAACCTGTGCCCAAGAAAGAAGGGGTTTAGGGTAATTGACAGTGAGTAATATGACTGACATGTGATGTTCGCTTTACCCTGTAAGCAACACCAGCTTTTGCTGATTAATTGGAGAGTAGAAAATGTGAAATTGATCTGGGTATGGGGCAGAGAGTGAGGGAGAATGATGGAAGGAGTGGATGTAATGAAGAAGCACTGGAAATATGAATGGATATGTTAAATTGTAACCCCTTGTAATAAGCATATGAAGTTTAAAAAATAAAAAAATATAAAGAGCAGGCAATGAAAACTAATATGGAGAGTCTAGAGGAAGATGGTGAAGAGAAGCTGAGGCTAAACAAGCTCTCACATAGAAAGCAGTTTTAGTGTTCTAGTAAACAGTCCTAGGCTAGAGAGTCACATCAAGTGTGCCATTAGAGTACAGAGAGTTTGGCCAGAGCGGAAAAATCCAGGCAGCTTGGTCAAGGAGGCAGATCTGAGCACTTGCCATTGTCTGCAGCAGCAGTGGCTGCTCTGCGGCTGCCATGTCAACAGAGAGAGCCCAGGACAAAGGTGCCAGATGTGGTGTGAGAGCAGATGCTATTCACCACCCGCAAGAACTGACAAGGAGCAGAAATTTTCATCCTGGTGATCACGGACCATGGACGGACCAGAAACCAAGAGGCTGGCGTGAGTACCCCCAAGACATCCTCACACCTTCTCAAGGAGCAATGGTGGGAAGGTAGCTGCTCCCCCCACTGGAGAAGAAGTTCATCTTTGATACTGACAAAGGCCCAGCTGGAGCAGCTAGCTCCAACTCAGGCCTTGGAAGAAAACAATAGGAGCCATTCAACAGGAAACAGGAACCTGACCTGTCCTGCCAAGCTCAGCTCCATCCAGGGGGAAGTCACCCTTCCCAGGCAGAGAAGCTCCAACCCCCAGAGGAGTGACTTTTTTCACTGGGTAAACAGAGTCAGAGGCTGCCCCTAGGCAGCACACCTAGCAGCAGGAGGGGTAAAAGACAAACAATTGAAACTCAGTAAACAAATCCTGAGAATGGCTACAGGCTGGGGTCTCTGAGTGTCTTAGGAGCTAGCCAATCAGGGAAAAGTTACTGATTGCTGGTAAGACTCAACCCCAACCAAAACCTAGCCCCATCACAGTAACTCCAAGCTAGAGGAAACAGCCATCTCTTTCTTTTGTGATACTCAAAGAAGATCTCCCTCCAATTGAACTAGCCTGGGAGGAGGATCACAAAGTCCTTGGTAAGGCAGAGCTTTTTTCTGCCTACCCATAAAACTGACTTAAGAAACCAATCAAGCCACAGGAAAACCAAACAGAGACTCCATCAAGAGACTGGTTACCAACACAGGGGAGATACAAGATCTTCCAACCACCCCTCCCCCCAAAATCAAAGAACTCTTTTTTCTATTTAATTTTTTAAATTAAAAATTGTTTTCTATTTTTTCTTTCATAATTTTTATTTTAGATCTGTGTTTTTTGTTCTTTTTAAAAAATTTCTTTTAACATTTTGGTCCCTTTTTTTTTCATGACTTAATTACTGTTCTGCTCATCCCCAGATATATACACATTGTCGATTATTAGACCTTATCCTTTATTGTCCACATACTGAATTCAGAAATTGATTACTCAATTCACAACCTCTTAGGCTTAACTTCTTTAACAGTAGTATTATTTCTTTATACCTATATAATTTTTAAGTATTCCATTTTTAAATTTTTTATTTTTTCATTTTTCCTTTTTATCTCTTTCTTCCTCTTATTCTATCCTTTTCTTCTACCAGTATTATTTTTTATACTTAGTTAATACTTAAGTGTTTATTTATTTATTTATTTATATATTATTTTTATTTATATTTTTGTTTCTTCATTTTTTTCTTGTTTCTTTATCTCTTTTCTTTCATTCTGTTCTATCCATTTCCTCTCTGAGATTAAGACTTGGTTAAATTCACTCTTTCCTTTTACCTCTCCACATCCCTCTAATCCTATTTTTCCCCAAATTTCTCCCTAAACCTAGTAATTTTTGGTCTGCTGAATCCCTCTTTGATGTTCTTAGCCCATTGATCCATAGTTGTTTGATGTTGAATAGATTGTATCTGTTGAACTAGATTTATCTTCAGCCATTTTGACTGTGCAACTAGAGGACTCTGGTTGATGCTTGCCTTAAAATAGTGTTCTAAGACAAAATTGGTGTTACTTTCATACCAAATGGGCAGAACAAGCTGGAGAAACACAAGAAAAATGGAAAGTCCAGGTATCTCAACTCCCACTCATGATAATCAGGTGACAGAACAGTTAATGAATAATCCAGAGGAGAGTTCCCAAAAAGCTCTGCAAAAGCTACTGGTAAACATGGTGAATGAAAAGATTGAAAACCTGCAAAGGACTCAGTGTGAGCATGATAGGGAGCAAGATGAGGATAACCAAAGATTAATACAGGAACTTCATGAGCATGATGAGGCTAACAAAAAATTAATACAGAAATCTTGTGAGCATGAGGAAGCTGATTAATTATTAATACAGGAATTGCGTGAGCAGGCTGAGAATAGACAAAGATCAGTAGAGGCATTCATGGAATACATAAACAGACAGCTGAAGGAATCCAGGGAAACCACAAAGGGAATGCTGAATGGAGCCCATCAGAAGGAAACCATAACCAATCAACAAGGGAATTTGAGAATAAACACTGAACACTAAATTAAGGAAGTAAAGAAGCCCATTCATACAAGATGTAAAACAAAGCTCCAACAAAGAATTTGAAGCCATCAAAGCCAACCAATTAGAAGGAAAGAAAATAAAAAACAGTAGAAAGTTTTGACAGTAAGTAAGACCATGCAGAAGATCGAATCTCTGGGATTGATGACAGTCTAGATATTATAGAGAAAGAGCATACAACTATCCAAGACAAATCCAAGAAACATGATCAATCTATTCAAATTTGGAAGATACCATCAGATGGCTTAATCTGACAATAATGGGTGTAGAGGAGCACCTAGAGACAGAAGTTAACCATCTAGGAAATTTATTTAACAGGATCCTAGCAGAGAACTTCCCAAACATGATAGGTCTATTCAGACACAAGTAGCAGACCAGAACAGGACATTATTATAATCCTCACAGGATCAATTCAGACCAAGAAAAGGATCCTTGAAGCTGTCAAGAAGAGAGGATCAATTACCTATAAATGGAAACCAATTAAAATCACCTCAGATTTCTCAGCAGAGACGATTAAAGCAAGAAGAGCCTGGAATAATGTATGTCATGCCTTAAAGACAAACAACTATCAATCAAGAATACTGCACCTAGGTAAACTTTCCTTTATAACCGAAGGTCAAATACAAACCTTCCAGAGCAAAGAAAAAATAAACTAATATATCTTACCAAACCAGCCTTACAAAAGATACTTAAAGATGTCCTAAACATAGAAAACCAACAAGAGCACAATAAAGGACAAGAAACTGTACCAAACTGAGAATCCAAGAACCATAGGAAGAACTCAGGTGTCACAGTCCCCAAGAAGGTGGATAACATGGCAGGAATGACCAAACACCTCTCAGTCCTAAGTCTCAACATTAATGGACTAAAATCTCCAATTAAGCGACATAAACTGTCTAGTTTGATTAAAAAGCAAGATCCTTCTATCTGCTGCCTTCAAGAGTCACACCTTACCCCTAAAAACAAACATATTCTGAAAGTGAAAGTCTGGAATAAAATCTACCAAGCAAACGGCCCCCATAAACAGGCAGGAGTTGCAATCTTAATATCAGATAAAATAGGCTTCAAATTAAAATTAGAGAGAAGAGATAAAGAAAGTTGCTATACACCAATTAAGGGATCTATCCTTCAGGGGGATATGACAATTCTAAATATCTATTCACCCACATTAATCCAAGAAACACAACTTTCCCTTTAATCTCACATAGATCCAAAGACATTAATTGTTGGGGACTTGAACACACCACTATCCCCACTAGATAGATCAACCTGGCAAAAACTCAACAGAGAAACCGCAGATCTAAACAACTGCAAATAACAACTAGATTTACAGACAGCGACCGAAAATTTCACCCAGCAACATCAGAATACCCATTTTTCTCAGCAGCACATGGAACATTTTCCAAAATAGATCACATTTTAGGTCACAAAGCAAAACTTGTCCAAATTCAAAAACATTGAAATCATGCCCTGCATTCTCTCAGGCCACAAGGGAATAAAATTAGAGCTCAAGACCAAAAGCCACCAAAGAAAACCCTATAACACATGGAGACTGAACAACACATGAGTGAAACACCAGTGGGTCATGGAAAAGATTAGAAAAGAAATTCAAATGTTCATGATATTCAACAAAAAAGAACACATAAACTACTAGCTCCTCTGGGACACAGCAAAGGCAGTACTCAGAGGCAAGTTTATAGCTCTGAATTGTCACATCAACAAATTGGAGAGATCTGAAAACAACAAATTAATGAGACATCTGAACCTCCTTGAAAAAGAGCAGCAAGCTAAACCCTAATCCAGTAGACCGAAATAATAATTAAACTTATATCAGAATTAAACAAATTAGAATCCAAAAAAATAGAATCAACAAAACAGAGTTGGCTCTTCGAAAAAAT
Source organism: Dipodomys ordii (assembly GCF_000151885.1). Taxonomy (NCBI): domain Eukaryota; kingdom Metazoa; phylum Chordata; class Mammalia; order Rodentia; family Heteromyidae; genus Dipodomys; species Dipodomys ordii. Next base: position 7,305,433 of record NW_012267301.1, read on the forward strand.
TAACAAAATTGACAGGTCCTTAGCAAATCTTATCAGAAAAAGAAGAGAACCCACCCAAATGAACAAACTCAGAGATAAGAATGGAAACATCACCACAGAAACAACCAAGACTCAGAACATTATAAGGGAATACTTCTGAAGCCTTTATGCTAATAAGTTTGAGAATCTGGAAGAAATGGAAGATTTCCTAGCAAATGTCAACATGTCAAAACTAAACCAAGATGAGTTAAACCAACTTAACAGAACCATATCAAGCAGTGAAATAGAAACGGCAATAAGAGACCTCCTATCTAAGAAAAGCCCAGGATCAGATGGATTTACAGCAGAATTCTACAAGGCCTTCAAAGTAGAACTCACACCAATACTCCTCCAACTCTTCAATGAAATTGAAAGAGAAAGTTCACTACCGAACACATTCTATGAAGCCATCATAACCCTCATCCCAAAATCAGGCAGGGACTCATCAAGGAAAGAGAACTATAGACTCATTTCTTTGATGAACATCGACGCAAAACTGCTCAAGAAAATTTTGGCCAATCGACTTCAACAATTCATCCAAAAAAATCATATACTACGATCAAACAGGATTCATTTCAGGAATGCAAATCTGGTTCAATGTATGCAAATCAATTAATATAATTCATCACACCAACAAGAGCAAGGATAAGAACCACATGGTTATCTCAATAGATGCAGAAATAGCATTTGACAAGATCCAACACCCCTTTGTGATGAAGGCTCTGGAAAATCTAGGAATCCATGGAACATTCCTCAATACAGTAAAGGCTGTATATGACAAACCTACAGCCAGCATTATACTTAGTGGCAAAAAACTAAAGCCATTTCCTCTAAACTCAGGAACAAGACAAGGATGTCCACTCTCTCCACTTGTCTTCAATTTATTTATTTTTTTTTTGGTCCGGTCGTGGGGCCTGAACTCTGGGCCTGAGCGCTGTCCCTCAGCTCTTCAGCTCAAGGCTAGCACTCTACCACTTGAGCCACAATGCCACTTCTGGCTTTTTTCTTTTTTCTTATGTGGTGCTGAGGAATTGAACTCAGGGCCTCAGGCATGCAAGGCAAGCTCTCTACCACTGAGCCACCTTCCCAGCCCTCCACTTGTCTTTAATTTTTAGTTTACAATTACTCACATGCTTGTTTTCAATGTTAAAGTAATGAATCAGATTAAGATATATCTCACTTCAATTCTGTCTCTCAATCCTATTTACATCTGTTTCTTATAAAGAAGATTTTTAAAAAAATTATTGTGAAAATACCATACAGGGGGGTTACAATTACTTGGGCAAGATAGTCAGTACAAAGAAGATTTTTGAACATTAAATAATTAAAAATATTTGATTCGATTTTGAATTTTTTAAAAATTATATAAGCAATGATATAAAAATATCTTCAAGTTAATATTCTTCTTTTTTTTTCAGGTAAGGGGTAGGTTTATTCATCGTTCTGGCTGGCACCAGGCCATGTTGGCCCTCCACGAGGTTGGGAAAGGCCTGGGAAAGACCTGGGAAATAGAATTTGTTTTTTTGGGGGGGCGGGGTCCAGTCGTGGGGCCTGAACTCTGGGCCTGGGAGCTGTCCCTCAGCTCTTCACCTCTAGGCTAGCGCTCTACCACTTGAGCCACAGTGCCACTTCTGGCTTTTTTTTTCTTTTTCTGCATATGTGGTGCTGAGGAGTTGAACTCACAGTCTCATGCATGCAAGGCGAGTATTCTACCACTGAGCCACCTTCCCAGCCCTCAAGTTAATATTATTCTTAGATGAACAGAATAAGCTTTGCACACTTGTCAGCAGTTTGGTTTTCAAACTTGTTACGTTACCATGGTCATCACTCCATGTACGACACATAGATTGCCCCAGTCTTTGTTTTATAGTTTCATGGCTCATCATATTTAAAGTATTTGATGAATGCATATTACTTGTACAAAGGGGTTTAATATGATGTACTTTGATCACATTCTTTATTACTCTTTCTTATCTCTCAGTACACAATCAGTGATCTTACAAGTAATCTGCTGATAGGTAATGTGGTCATTTCAAGTCTTTTGTTATCAAACCTTGTGCATTTAATTTGTGAATTACTTGTGAAACTATCTTTTTCTCTTTCTTTTCTTCTTTTTTCCCTCCCTCCCACTCTCCTATCCTCACTTCCTTCCTCCCTCCCTCCCTCCTTCCCTTCCTTCCTTCCTTCCTTGTTTTCTTTCTTTCTTCCTCCTTTCTCTCTCTTTCTTTCTTCTTTCCTTCCTTCTTTCCTTTCTGTCTTTCTTTCTTTCTTTCTGGGTGTTGTCAGTGTAAGGTATATTAAGTAGGTAAGTTTCATTAGGTAGCTGATGAAAAGAACACCATGCAGTATTCAGGTAGGAAAAGAAGTTTATTTACTGAACTGCTGCCCCTGCCCTGCATGATGGAGAGGCATGGTGGGGAGACCCACCCCCAGGCCAGGACTTATCTAGGCCAGGGACAGGAAGAGGTGTGGCCAGGTGGGGGAAAGGTGTGTCCACATTGGACCTCAGGGGCTGGGAACCTCCTATGGTTTGATGGGAGGTGAGACCAGAGGCCACCCGGGATGTAACCTAGCAGGAGGGGGAGGTGACTGCTTCCAGGTGTGCAAATTAGCTAGTTAACACAGATACTGGGCAGAAGCTTAGCCAAGAGGTAGGGAGGTGTCTGCATATAGACTGCATGGCCTGGAGCAGATCTTACCATCACCTTGAGCTTTTTCTGCTGTAGTCTAGCACTCTACCACTTGAGCCACAGCTCCATTTCCAGCTGTTTGGTGGTTAATTGGAGGTAAGAGTCTCATGGACTTTTCCTGCCAGGGCTGGTTTCAAGCCATAATCCTCAAAACATTAGCTCAGATAAGGGTGTAACCACTAGGGTCCAGCTACTTTCCCTTTCCTTCAGTATATTTGGGGAGGTGCACAAGATGGAGGATGAGGTAGTGAAGTAAGGGAAAGACTAGTTCTAAGTAAGTCACCTTGTTTTCAGGTGATAGGGCTGTCTACCCTGTGTCTAAGACCTAGAGGTGAGACAAGCCATCCTTTGAATAGCAGATAAACTATGTTGTAAACCCTGTTGTTTAGACCCAAAAGGATATGTAAATGCATTGTGTTGGTTAGCCCCAGGGAAATGCCACCTCCCAGGGGATAAGCATGCCTGAAATCTGAAAGGCAGGGGCAGAGACCTGTCAGTCCTGGCCTGGAACTTGAGAGACTCTCCATTTTCCTGTGGCCTTGGTCTCGGGGGCTGACCAGATTTGAGGGGGAGACCTGTGCAGATGTTTTTACATCAGGCCTATGTGCTGTGTCTGGTTCTTGGCCTTCCTCCAGTCAGCAAGGCATTACATTTCAGCTCTCCTTTAGGGTTGATCTAGGTCGTTAGTACTGTTTTGCTGCTTTTTCTTTCCTCTCCTGTTTTCATGACTCAGTTTTCTTTTTTTTCCTATTTATTTATTTATTTAGAAAACACTGTACAGAGGGGTTACAATTACATGTGCAAGATAATGAGTACATTTCTTATCAAGCATTGTAGCCTCCTCCTTTGTTTCCCCTTCTCATCCCTTTTCATTCTCCCCCCACAACCTCCCCCACCAGTCCTCCTCCCTCCCTCCCACCCTCACCAAAGTTGTAAAGCTCTTTTTTCACCATAATGACTTGTACATCTCATTGTTGCAATGGGTCCACCTGTATCCCTATTTAAACGATTTGTTCATGACTCAGTTTTCTAACAGTGTTAAGTATAATCACAGGGCTGCAGGTCTTTGGGGCAAGAGTCTGCCTGCCAGTTTTCCAGTAAAGACTCCCAGTTCAATCTCTCAAAATGTGGCTTGTCTGTATCTCACTGACTGGATTCACCTTAAAACAGTGGAGGAGAGGTATGTTTATCAGGCAACAGAAACAACATAGGAAGTAGGTCTGTAGCATAGCACAGCAGTAACTCAAAGCCAAGGCATAATAATTGTCCATCTGGGAATTTTGGTTTGTATTTCAGAAGCAACAGGAACCTATGGAAAGGTTCTGAGTGTGGAAGTCAGGTGCCCATGTTAGTGTTAGCAAAACATCAGTGTTTTTAGCTCAATGAAAACAATAAGGAATGGTTTCCTCACATGGTGCCTCTCATAGCACCACCAATAAGTTTAGCTATTCTATCATTCTGTATGGGATATTTGTGATTTGTCTATGGAAGAAAATTCCCTGGAGCATTTTTGCAATCAGAGAGGCCTGACACTCTGTCGGCTGAAGTGCCCTGAAATCAATGCCACAGTGCTGCTATGCACATGCTAATTCCACTTCACCATTCAAATTACACAGATGATTACTCTCCATAGTCCACTTCACCCGGAAATTGCTGAATTTTCACTTTCTTTGTACTATGAAAGGAGCTCTTCTCCAATGTACAAAAACACCTGAAGTTTTCCTTTTATCATTCTCACCCCTATATTTGGGGATGGATATTTGAGTACTTTATTTTTGTTAAGCTAATGCTAGCTGTGACATAGCCACATCGCTGTGGGTCTCAAATGCTTACCTGAAAAAAACCCAGTTATTCTTTTCAGATTTAAGAGACTATGTGCTTGTGAACATGGGCATCAGTGTTTTCCGGTGGTCTTGTGAGAGCACTGACCAGCTCAATAACATCATGGTGAACAGTGCCAAATGTGTGTCCTAACATAATTAAGTCTGGGCTTCTATTAATTTCAGTATTTTTTTTTCTGGGTGAGCCATAAATGGTACATATGAGGAAGGAAGTCTGACAAACTGGTTCTCAAGATCATCTGGAATAAAAGACAAATGCGCTTTTGGAAAAGACGAGAAGGAGGGAAATTTCCCCCATTCTGGAGTTATGGTTAAGATTAGAAATACTAAGATTCATTTTTTTTAAATTTGTGTTTTTAATAGACATTAGAATACAGTTATTACCATGTCTGAGCCTGTTCTTGTCTTCTGTAATAGAGTTGTGAGCAAGATAATCCAAATTCTAGCTCTCCCTGGGGAGCTAACAATAAATAAGCAAACTTATTTAAATAAAGAAGAAAATACTAGACTGTGATAAGTGTTTTGGAGACAATGAAATAGTATGAGAGAATAGAGAACACTTGAATACCTGAAAACTGTTGCATATTGGGTGGTCAGAAGAAACCTGTGGAAATGACTTTACAAAATGATGGGAAGACAATATTTGATAACTCAAGTTGTGGAGGGAGACCACAGTGAGGAAGCAACTCAGATGAGATCGTTGACCTCAAGGTAGTGGTTCAGGCCCAGCTTCCCATCAGTGGATGAGTGGATAAAGACAATATGATCCATATGCAAATTCAATTCCTTTTTAGCCTAAAAAGAAGGAAATCTTGTCATTTGCAGCAAAATGAATAAATTAAGCCAGACTCAGGAAGATGAGTATTACATTTGTTTTCATATGTGGAATTGAATAAAAGAGTCTGAATGTAGAACATTATTACTAAAGATTGAGAGGGGGGTGATAAGGGAGATTGATGAGTGTATATTTGAGAAATATATATTTGACTCAGTATGTATGTGTTGAAACTTCAGCCTGAACCATTAGTATGTCCATGTTCATCCAGACTTACTAAAAGGTAAATACACTGAGACACTGAGACTGAGACACTGAGACTAAAAAGTAGCTTAAAAAACAACAACAACAATAGAAAGAACACTAGTGAGCGCTAAAGGTAGGGAATGAGGGGGATCTTGGAAACATAAGGAATGAACAAACAGGGATAAGGAGTTCATTAAATGACAGTCAGAACCTTCTCCATAATCCTAGCACATCATACATATGTGGTACACAGGAGAACCTCATGCAAACTAAAGAATGACTCTCAAACCAATGCATCTCAAGCAAGGAAGGACATATTGGGATATATTTTTTTTTTGGGTCCGGTCGTGGGGCCTGAACTCTGGGCCTGGGCGCTGTCCCTCAGCTCTTCAGCTCAAGGCTAGCGCTCTACCACTTGAGCCACAGTGCCACTTCTGGATTTTTCTTTTTGCTTATGTGGTGCTGAGGAATCGAACCCAGGGCCTCATGCATGCAAGGCAAGCGCTCTACCACTGAGCCACCTTCCCAGACCTGGGATATTTTTTTTAAACGGTATTAGATGCACATGCTGTTTGTGCAAAAAGCATCTCATCCTTATATTGAGCCATAAAATAAATTATAATTGGATTTAAACTTTATGTTTTTTTGCTCTGGCCCTGGGACTTGAACTCAGGACTTGGGTGTTGTCCTTGAGCTATTTTTGCTTAAGGCTAGAGTTCTACCACTAGAAAGATAGAGATAGAACACTTCCAGCTTTTTTGGTAACTAATTGGAGAAAGTGTGTCTCACACACTTCCTGGCCAGGGTGGCTTTGGAATGTGAGCCTCAGATCTCAACCTCCTGAGTAGTTAGGATTACAGGCATGAGCCACTGGTGCCCAGCTGGATTTAATTTTTTAATATAAAATACGAAACCGTAAATTATTAGAAGGAGATATAAGTAAATATATCACAGTAGAAAGGAATTTTCTAAGTTGGAAATCAACAGTAGGAAGTACAACAGAAAACAGAAAAAAAATCTGAAATACATGTGACAATGCATCGAAAATTCACAAAATAAAACCAGAACACCACAAATACCTCAATTAACAAGATGATAAAAGATATGGATATAAGGTTTAGCTGAAAGGAAACCACCACCTGGTTCAGGTAGAAAATTTATTAGGGGGAGAGCATACAGTGGAGAGAGGAAAGGAAGGGAAGGGAAAGAAGAGGAAAAAAGAAAGACTTCCTGAGGGATTGTGGTTAACGTAGAGGGAGAGGGTAGGGAGGAGGAGTGGCCACAGCTGATGCAGATGTGACCTCAGAGTACTGGTACCTCCCACAGTCTGAAGAAGGTATGACCAGGGCATTCCAGGATGTGACCTCAGAGAAAGAGAAGGTAACTGCCCCCAGGTGCCTCAGTTACCTGGGTTATGAATGATGGGCCTTGGGCTTCTAGGGAAGGGGCTACCTGTGCACCCAGGAAGAACAATGGAGAAAGGGCTATTTTTCCTGGGCACACTTAACAATGGGCAGGCAATTCCCATAGGAATAAATACAAATAGCCTCTAAACTTAAGAAATAAAGTTCAGACTCGCTAAAAATAAATTTTATTGATTAAAAAAAGGAAGCAAGGTGATTTCGTTGTTGTTGTTATGGTAGTGAAGAAAAATATAGTAGTTTGTGTTACTGATGTAGTGTAAGCTAGATAGGATCAAGGACTTCTCATGTAGACTCCCATTATGTTTAATGTTTAGCTTTGGAGAATATGTATTACAATTAAAATCTATATTGGCTAGGATAATCTGAGCTTTAATTGAGAAGATTCCCAAAGGGAGTGATCAGAGAAGTGGCTAAAAGTTTGAATGCAGGCATACGTATTACACGTAAGAGCTCAGAAAGAGAGAAGGGTACAAAAGTAAGATTATACTGCCCCTGGCTATAATCCCTCTGTATATCACTTTCACAATAAAATCAAATAAAAAAATTGCCATTAGTATTGAGGCAGGTAAATTGAGGAAAATGAGGCCTGGTAAAGCAGCTCAGAAACATAGTATTTAGAAACACAGAAGCACTATCTTTGCTTCAAAGAAAGACAACAGGATGCATTCCTTCCTGAGGGATACATTTCTCATCCCAAGAATTAACATTTGTTTGGCAGGATGTATGCCTTCCTGAGAGAAATGCTCCCACCAAATGTAAGAAACCTCCAAGCCAAAATGTAGACAACAAGACATCTGTTTTATGGCAGGATACACTCTTACCTGAAAGAAATGCACAAAACATCCAGAAACTCAGCAAGTGTAACATTAGGAGTGATTAGAGAAAGATAAAACACCTGTCTTCACATAACTTTAAAGTCAGACCCCCTGCCTTTACCATATAAATACCCTTAATAGCCAAGAAGTTGTATGTATCTCTCTCCCTTGGAGAGCACCCACACTCTGTTAGTGTGTCCCTGCCTTTCTGCTTGTCTGTTTGTCTGCTTGCCTGTTAACTCACTCCCTCAATATAGTTCCACCCAGTTTTCTTACCATTATGACTTGTTCAGAAATTCTTATTCTGTAATCTCAGTCAAGGACCTTAAGTGAAGAGTCCCTACGTTAGAGGGAATCTTTACAAACCCTCACTTGTATCTGGTGATAATATAATGCTATGAATAAAAACAAAATTATAAGTGGTTCCTGCAGTAGGTATTTTATTCAAAACAATAATAATTTTCTGTTGCCACAGTTCATTCATTCTATCTCCTCTTTCTCCCTCTGTCTGAAAGAAAATACAACCCATAGTTGACAAGTCAATAAACTGGGGATAAGTTTATAGATGATTTTATCTTCTTATTTTCTGTACTTTCTGAATGTTTTACAATGAGCATCTATTACTTTTATAGTCAGGAGGAAATAACAATTATCTTACAAATAAAAGGCAGCCCCTGAAACACAAATTTGTAGATTTTGACGATCCTTGTATAATGGTCATGTCGTTATTTCCTTCCATAATTGCTCCTGCCGGTCCTGTCCTGTAAGGGAGAATGAGAAGAAATCATCAATCTTATTTTTAAAGGTATTTAAGAGATTTTAGATTGGTGAAAGGAGTGAGTGAATCTATCATTAGGGGAAATGCTTGCCCGGTACTGGTGGCTCGTGCCTGTAATCTTAGCTACTCAGGAGGCTGAGATATGATGATGGAGGTTCAAAGATAGAGCAGAAGAGTCTATAAGACTTATCTTCAATTAACGTCCATAAAAGCTAGAAGTGAAAGTTTGGTTCAAGAGGTAGGGGCAAGTCTTACGCCAAAAAGCTAAAGAACAGTGCCCATGCCCTGAGTTCAAACTCCAGTACTGGCACAAAGTATATAAATGAATAAATAATGAATAGAGAAGGTATTTTGCGGAAGCTAAAGTTTCCTTGGGGTCAAGTCAATGTATTTTTTTAACACATACATATCATTACTTGCTCAATTATCTTAAAAAATAGTACTAGGATTTGAACTATGGTGTTTATGCTCACTAGGCAGATGTCCTGTTACTTACACTATCTCCTTTTTGCTTTAGGTTATTTTTTAGATGAGGTCTTATCTTTTTTGCCTGGACCAGTTGAACCCAATTCTCATACCTGTGACCCCCCCATGTAGCTTGAACCATAATTGTACACCTCCTCCAAGTTTGTGGGTTGTTAGATAAGGTTTTGCTAACTTTTTTTGTCAAGGTTGGCTTGGAACTATAATTCTTCCCTGACTGTGCCTCCTGGCATAGCTGTGAGTATAGATGTGAGTTACCATGCCCAGACTTGCTGAATTATTTAAAATACTTTCAGATAGGGATTCAGTTGAGAAAATAAATTCCTATATGTAAATGCCAATACATATATAAGAACAATCATCTCTGGGTTGATTAGGGATGTATTGTCATTCATACTTTAGGATGATTTGGGACCAAAACCATCACATTGAATGCATTTTAAGGGACTAAGAACTTTCTTCATAAAAAAAGGAAAGGCAGGGCTTGTGGTGTGTGGTGTTTTTCGTGGGAGCCTGGAGAGAAATATGTAAGAGACCTGGGACCACACAAATGTGTGCTATAGATTTCTTAATGACTGTGCTTGAATTTCCTTACCTGTGCCATGGGAAAGGACCTGCCTTTTGGGTGAACATACATACAGGAAAAGATGATCATGCCTGGCACATTGTAACAGTCAATAAATAGTGATAGAGCTGCTGCTGCTGTTGCTGACACTAAGGGTGATTAGAACAGTTTCAAATGAATGAAAAAGTATTTGGCCTCAGTGGGCTGCTGGACAAGAAATTTCCATTTTTATCTGGCAGCTTGATGTGTCTTTTGTCTATTGCCTAGAAACCAAGTAAAGGTGATCATTGCAAGACATTCTATACTCCATTTCTCTGAGTTGTTGGCTGCCATTATGACAGAAAAAATACCTTCAAATGTTATTCATTTGCTATCCTACTTCAAAGTAAATTACTCAGTGCTACCCAGTGGCTTGAAAAAAATTGTCTTCAAAGTGCTTTCCTCATGGAGTAGCTGAGTCATTCTGGGAGAATCGGAGTTAATTACTAGGGAATCAGGGGAATGGAAATGACATTTTTAGTTAGGTTGCATCTGAATAAGGACAGCATGATTGGCTGTTTGTAAACCTTGCAGAGTATCCCTTATTATCATGTAATAGAAACCCATAAGGAATAGATAATAAAATTCAGTACAAAGTATTATGCTTTTACAAAATGCTATTGAAAAGCCAAATTTTACTATTTATGATCCTATGTAAACATCATTAAGTCTAGATTCTGTATTGCCCCCAAAGATATATTTTAGTATCTCCTGTAAAATTAGAGCTGAGTTTTATGACTCTCTTTTCATGGGTATATGCTCTGTCAGCAGATGTTAACTGAAGATGCATGAAGAGGAGAAAGTCAATGTGACATCAGTCCCTTCCTAATGCTTGCTGCTGTATAAAACATCACAGCAGAGCTATAAGGCAAGAAGTAACTGAACTGTCACAAAGAAGAACTCAAGTGCCTGCATTTCCCCAAGACTGAGAAATGTTTAAACAAATAGATCACACATCAAACAGTAAATGGTTCCATTCTCCTTTCTCAACTCCATACTATTAGGGAGTGAACAAGTTTAACCAGCCAAAGGTATTGCTGTTTGCTCATGATAATGGATGGTGACTTGGCTAGAACTCCCAGGTGTTCCCAGCCCAATGCTGTATCTTCCTGGTATTACTCAACTGTAGCTAATAACCCAGATTAATTTACAATATTAGCTTTCTACTCAGCTAGATCAGACCCTAGGAGTATTCATCCTTTTCAATAATTAATGGCTTCTTTAATTGAATAATATATAAGATGAGCAGAAAAGCTCAAAAGCTATGTATATGTGACCATATAAGATGATGGTAAGCGAAATGAACCCCAAGATAGGGACACAAGAGGTCTTTCTTTGTTGTTGTTTTTAATATACTATGTGATTTTTTTTGTTTCCTTTGTATGTTCTTCCCCCTGTGGTATATCCCCTGTTGTCACTGTACTTGATTTTGGTACCTTGCCTCTTGTGTGTACTTTTGTATAATTTGAGGGGGGGGGAAGGACAGAAACAAAAAGCTGAAACAAGGACACAGGATGACCCACTGCAACAATGATACACACTGGACACTATATTGGAAATGAACTTTACAAATTTGGGGGGCGGGAGTAGTGAGGGAGGTGGGTGAGGGAAGGGATAGTGGGAGAATAAAGGAGGGGGAAACAATGCTGGACCTTACTCATGTAAACGTAACCCCTCTGCGCAGCATCTTTACAATAAAATAAAAATTTGAGAACAGGGTCTTGACGCAGTGCTATTAATGAGTCATCAGAAAAGGGCAGGTTATTGTGAACTGCACTGATGAAATAATTTATTTCAGAAAGCCTGGTTTATATAGATGGATATGATGGGGATGTGGATGTAGGCTGTAATGACAAGGGACAGTTATAGCAAAAGACTGAGCAGGGGAAAAGGTGAAAATATATGATGAGCACTGTGTGATGCATTTCTACCTATCCTCTATTTCCTACAGTTGTCAGTATAATCTGATTTGTTTGAATTCTGCTTTTTTTCTGCTTCAAATTTAAGTTCCTCTTCTTCAGACTTCTAAGGAGTCTGGAAAGATGGACTCAGAATCTCCAGATGAGCCTGGCCCACAAGCACAGATTGATGGCATGATTCACAGCAGTGATTAATTCACCTTTTGTCTGTGATGACATCCAGGGGTAATTTTTCTGTGCCGTGTCATATCTTGTTCTTGTGGTATGTCTAACTCCTAAAATGGTCCCTTATCCAATGTTTTTACACCAAGGAAAACAAACAAGCATGCAAATTGTAGGAATCAGGTTGTAACTAATCTTACCATAATTCCCTCCATTTAAAACAAGTGAGAGATTTCTTTAATCAAGTAAGTTAACCACTTTTCATTAAGAGTTTTGATAATTTTCATGTATTGGTTGTTTAGATTGTTTGAGGTATTATGGAAAGTACTTTAGGAAGACTGTCCAATTCAAGTGTCCACAATCATCACATGAATTAGAGAAAGATGGCCAGATCCATATTATTCTCTATGGATCAACCCTGCTCCAGATATTTCTGATTGACTGATTTATTATTTAAGTTGAACCACAGCCATATAAAATGTTTACTGGCATGATCACCTTGTGTCAAATGAATAAATGGATTTTGCAATCAGGAGAACCTTTGCAAGTCTTCCCTGTGAATAAGTGGTAGAATTGGTATCTGAGTCCAGTTTTGGTGTCTAGGAAATTGTGTCCTTAACTGTCATAATCTGGATAAAAGCCATTTGTAGCACCTCTCACACTGATCATAACTCAAAGATAGAGCTGTGGTTGAGAATACAGTATCCAGGATCGTACTATGATTTCTTTCAACTTGCATTGAATACAACTAATTTGAATCAGGCAATTTGGGGAGCAAAAATATAACGAAACACCAGGACACTCATGCTTTGCTGAACAGTACCATTTGCTGCTTGAAACAATTACTAGAATAATGCTGTTTTCCTTGGCTATGTTGTGCATGACTAGCCAACAATTTATCTTATATGGAACACAAGTAATGCACTTGCTCTGGCTCTTAGGCTAATGTAAAATCACTAAAAGATCACTCCAAGTGAACCTCTGGCTCCACCACCTGGTTAGGTGCTCTGGAACAGAGGTGTAATAATGAATACACCTTTTCATTAAGCCCCCCCCACCCTTTTTATTGTGAAAATACCATACAGAGGGGTTATAATTACATGAGCAAGGTAATGAGTACATTTCTTATCAAGTATTGTTGCCTTCTCTTTTGTTTCCCCTTCCCATCCCTTCCCATCT
>NW_012267301.1:7319038-7345392 GCF_000151885.1 Dipodomys ordii
TGTTGCTTTGTATGTCCCTCCCCCACAGTATAACCCCTGCTTTCACTGTATTTGATGTTGGTATAATTTGTGGAGGGGAAGGGGAAAAACAAAACGTTTAAATAGGGATACAGGTGGACTCATTGCAACAATGAGATGTACAAGTCGTTATGTCAAAAATGAACTTTACAACTTTGGTGGAGAGGGCGGGGAGGATTGGGGGGAGGGTGGAGGATGGGAAGAGATGGAAAGAGGAAAAAAAGGAGGAGGCTACAATGCTTGATAAGAAATGTACTCATTATCTTGCCCACGTAATTGTAACCCCTCTGTACAGTATTTTCACACACACACACAAAAAGATTAAAAAGAAAGACTCCACATAGAGCTCCCCTATGACCCAGCAATACCACTTTTGGGCATTTACCCAAATGATCATAAACAGGACCATACTAAAGCTACCAGCACAACTACATTTACTGCAGCATTATTTACCATAGCTAAGATATGGAACCAACCCAGATGCCCCTCAGTAGATGAATGGATCAATACAATGTATTTATACACAATGGAATTCTATGCCTCCATCAGAAAGAATGACATTGCCCCATTTGTTAGGAAATGGAAAGACTTGGAAAAAATTATATTAATTGAAGTAAGCCAGGCCCAAAGAAACATAGGTCCCATGGTTTCCCTTATTTGCAATAACTAGTATATGTCTGAGACAAGTAGAAATGGTCAGATAAGCTGATGTTGGGCAAAATGAACTCCAAGATAAGGACTCAAATATTTTTTCTTAATTAAGGCCTTTCATCCTAAATGTTGGGGTGTGATGTTCACATGTAGAGAACCAAAGATTTCAACAGTTACCCATGCAGGAATTTAGCGTAGGAGAAGGATAAGAACTGGTAGGCATGAAATATCCAGCTGTGCAATCCAGGGACCACCGAGTACACCAGGGGAGATAAAAACACTGCAAGAGGCTTATCTTACTCAGCCATGGAAGCAGCCAAGGTTCTTATGAATCTTACGACACACTTATCCTGCCTACCTCCTTGGCAACTTTGGATACAACCGACCTGCATATCTAAGTACCAAATCAGTACCTTTATGTACACATAGGGTTAGCATAGCAGTGGACCTTAGATACTAGAAAAATAGTAACAAGAAGGCATAAACTCCTTGGCTGTGTTAGGCCTATGCTATGACCTAGACAAGGTACAATGACCTTGACTGCATGTTGACTGTTTTGAAAGGAAAAGGGGAAGGTGCTTTGGCTGTTTTCAGTGGGGAGCAGAAGTAGAGTGGGAAAAAGTCAGTCTTAGAAAAAGATATCTAAGTTCAGAAGAAACCTGAATAAGAGCAAGAGACATCACTCACTAGGCAAAAGTAAATGTTTTAAAAGCTGAGACGAAACTCTGGTGTTGCCCGGTACTGGTAGCTCGTGCCTGTGATCCTAGCTACTCAGGAGGCTGAGATCTAAGGATTACAGTTCAAAGCCAGCACAAGCAGATTATAGTTCTCAGCCGGCACAACCACCAGAAATCTGGAAGTGGTGCTGTGGCCCAAAGTGATAGAATGCTAGCCTTGAGTAGAAAAGCTCAGGAATAGCACCTAGGCTCTGAATTCAAGCTCCATGACTGACAAAAACCCAAAGCAATAAAATTCTGGCATGTTGGTGGTCAAAGTGGGTGGATGGAAAGGGGAAAAGAGGATGAGGAAATTCAAAGGATGAAGTAGATTAAGACTGGAGAGGAGAGGATTATCGAAGGCTTTGTATGTTTCTGAGAAACATTGGGATTTTATCCTAATGGGCATGCAAAGCCAATGAAAGTTTTAAGCTTGGCACTTGGCACTTTGCCAGGCAAATTTCAGCTAGAGATTGGAGAGAGTGGAAATGCTAATGGCTAGCTAAGAAATTCAACTCCAAACAGGGTGCTGGTGGCTCACACCTGTAATCCTAGCTACTCAGGAGGCTGAGATCTGAAGATTGCAGTTCAAAGCCAGCCTGGGCAGGAACTTCCAAGACACTCTTATCTCCAATTAACCACCAGAAAACCGAAAGTGCGCTGTGGTTCAAGTGATAGAGTGCTCACCTTGAGCTGAAGAGCTCAGGGTCAGCTCCCAGGCCCAGAGTTCAAAACAAAAACAAAAACAAAAACAAAAAAATGAAAGAAAGAAAGACAGAAATTCAGCTCCAATGCTAGCCATCTTCCAGTGAATTTCCTGTACAACCTTTCCCTCAGCAGTTGAAAAATGTTCCATGTTAGCCAGGTGTCCTTAGCTCACACCTATAATCCTAGCAACTCGGGAGGCTGAGATCTGAGGATTGTGGTTCGAAGTCAGCCTGGGCAGAAAAGTTCTTGTGATTCTTATCTCCAATTAACCACCAAAGAGCTGGAAGTGGAGTAGTGGCTCAAATAGTAGAATGCTTAATCTTGAGCAAAAAAGTTCAGGGACAAAGTCCAGGCCCTGAGTTCAAACTTCCCCCCGCCCACATACACACACACACACACACACACACACACACACACACACACACACACACACAAATGCTCCATGTTTAAAATGGCACCTGAGCCTGCAGGACATAACCTGAACATGGATGTTTGCCAAGATCAGATGATAGGAACATTGCAAAAGCAACATTGAGGGCTTGACTCTTATATGGCCTTCATGCTTTCTACTTTTTTTTTTATTTGCTACAAATGCATTCTTTTGTTCCTAACAGGAGAAGAGATGAACATCAGCTTAGCACTCAACAAAAGATAGCATTTGATAGTGGTGTAAGAAGTTTTAACTTAGTTCTGTGTTAGGGAATTTGCAAAACTATTTGTGATTTAAAATTGAGAATGCTATCCAAGCCAGACTATCCTCTTTTCCTAAATGTCTCAGATTAATTTATACATATTCATGGACAGTAAACCAAGAGTCATTTTTTTCAAAAATTTTAAATACATATATATATATACATATATATATATACACACATATATGTATACACACATATATGTGTATATATATATATATATATATATATATATACCTTTTCTTTTTTGGTACTGGGGATGGAACCCTGGATATTGCACTTGCTAGGCACTGACTTTGCCACTGAGTTACATACCAGTCCTGCAATTATTATTCTTAAAAAAAAGCAGTTAAAAAAAGGCAGTTTAATACTGTCCTCAAGATTAGGAGATGGCATAGGTCCCATGGTTTCACTTATTTGCAATAACTAGTATATGTCTAGGACAAACAGAAAAAGTCAAAAGCTATGTACATATGACCATATAAGATGATGGTAAGTGAAATAAACTCCAAGATAGGGACACAAGTATTTTTTTCTTTCCTGCTATTGATTTTAACATATTTATAATGTACTATGTGTAATTTTTTTGTTTCTTTTGTATGGTCTTCCCCCACAGTATAACCCCTGTTTTCATTGTATTTAATTCCAGTGCCCTGCATCTTG
The DNA here is from genome assembly GCF_000151885.1 of Dipodomys ordii. Lineage (NCBI taxonomy): Eukaryota > Metazoa > Chordata > Mammalia > Rodentia > Heteromyidae > Dipodomys > Dipodomys ordii. Next base: position 7,322,487 of record NW_012267301.1, read on the forward strand.
TATATGCATTTTTATAATTTGGGGAGGGGAAGGGAAATAACAAAATGCTGAAATAAGGATACAGGTTGATCCATTGTAACAATGAGATGTACAAAACACTATGTTGAATATAAACTTTACAATTTTGTGGGGAGGGAGGAGTTGGGGAGGTGGGGAAGGAAGGGATGGTAGAGGAAAAACAAAGGAGGAGGTAATAATGCTCAATAGGAAATGTACTCATTACCTTACTAATGTAACTGTAACCCCTCTGTACACTATTTTTATAATAAAAAACAATATGAAAAGATTAGGAGATGGCTATTGATTACCATAAACACCTCTTTTCTCAACAGTGTTTTAAAACTTGACCTTCTTGTTCCTCAGTTGTTTTGGTTCTCTATAGTTCATTATGACTTTATACAAGAATCTAGGGTCTTGCCACTTACATTAGTTAAGGCTACACAAGTGTTAGTGACAGATTCTCAGAGTGGTTTAGTCTTGGTGTAAAAACTCAATAGAATCTCAAATTGACATTAAACTGCTTCAAGGATGGAGTGGATTTCATTATGCTAAGGAATAAGGACAGTTGTCCTTATTTGGAAAGTTGTTCACTTAACTTGGTTAATTATAGTGGTTATTCCCACATATCTGTTCTACACAGAAATACTCCTTAGTGCTAGAGATGCACCCAGCAAGGCCCTTAAACACTGGGTGAACCAAAGGAAATAATAGAAGAGAGATGACAAGAGAGTCAGAGCTGAGTGGGTTTTCCTTTTCATAAGATAAGACCTAATAACTTAGAAGTGTCAAGTATCATGAAATATACTCAGCCCCACTCCTAAGATGAAGAAAATCTTTGGGTGGCCTCTGTTCCATAATCCAATGCAAGTGATTTGTGTGTGTGTGTGTGTGTGTGTGTGTGTGTGTGTGTGTGTGTGTGTGTGTTTATGGGCCAGTCCTGGGGCTGGAACTCAGGGCCTGTGTACTATCCATGAGCTTTTATATTCAAGACTAGATCCACACTTGACGTTTCAGTCAGTAATTAAAGATAAGAATCTCACAGACTTTCCTGCCAGGGCTTGTTTCAAACTGCAATTGTTAGCTTCCAGCCTCTCGAGTAGCTAGGATTACAGGCATGAGCCATGGGTGCCAGGCTCAATATGGGAGATTTTGAGAAGCTGCTTTTTATTTATACAGCATTGAAAGGTGGTATGCAGGGAAGTCAATGATTCATTCTAACCAGTGCTCACAGATAACTCTATTTGTTTTCCCTGATTTTAAATGGATGCAGGCCACATACTTAAATTATATATTCAATAAACCTGATACTTGGCTTCTCTTGTCATGGCTTGACAGTATCCTTAAACTTCAATGGACCAGAAAATACAATTGGACAATTATTACTCAGACTGCAAGCAATAAACCTGATGGATGAAAAGCCAAGGATTTATTATAGTTACAGAAGCAGAACCGTTTAGCATCTGTGATAACTACCAATTTTCCACCAAAATTTAACAGCAAATCCTCTCCATCCCAACTAAACTTACAAGAACATACATGTGAATAGTTTTCTGCTAGGAAGTTTCTAAGTTATTAATTAGTGGAGATTTTACGTGGGGTAATAATTGTGTCATAGATATTTTCTTGGATTTCTCTAATGTGTCCACACTTTTCATGGTGTTCTCAAGTGCATCTATTATTTATTACTTATTTTATTTTATTTTTTTTCTGCAAAGTACTGGGGTCTTTTCTGTTCAAGGGGCTCTACACCACTTGAGCTACACCTCCACTTCTTGCTTTTTGCTTGTTGATTGGAGAAAGGTCTCACAGATTTTTTTCCCAACTGGTTTATGAACTGTAATTCTCATATCTCAGCCCCCCAAGTAACTAGAAGTATAGACATGAATCACCAGCTTCAAATGCATTTCATGTTAGACTGCGTTTCATATCTTTCTAAGATTGAATAAGCATGAACTCTCTTATTTTTCAAATTAAAAAAAATGGAGGCTCACAGTAATTAAATGAGTTGCTAATGATCCATTCAAATTGATGCAGATCAGTACTCAAGCTAGATCTACAGTCTTCTGCGAGCGTGTTTTTAGCGTGATGTTAAGAACGTATACCTATTGAAGTGTAGCTGTGGCTCAAAGTGGTAGAGCAGTAGCAGTGAGCAAAAGAGCTCAGAGACAGGTGCTGAGGCTCTGAGTTCAAGCCCTACAACTGACAAAAAAATTAAAGGATGTGGAACTAGAAAGTGTGAAGCCCGAGTTCAAATTTGAGTACAACAAGAAAGAAAGAAGAAAGGAGAGCAGGAAAGAAGAAAGGAAGGAAAGAATGAAGGAAGGGAATAGAGAAAGAAAGCACATCATAGAGCATAGAACTTATTCATGGATAAAGTCCTAGCTCTTCCAATGCCAGCTGTAAATCACTTAAAGTCCCTAACTCCTCTAACTATGTTCCTTCATTTATCAAATGGGGTCAGTCAAAAAACCCTCTTTATAGCACCGTTGTGAGAATACAGCAAGCAGATCTTTCTAGTCTTGTGCCTGTCACATAGTAAGCACACAACAATGTTTAGGTGTCTCTAAGGCTAATTCTAAGCCTGCATGATACGCAGGGCTGTTCTGGAGTATTATAAGGATCAAGTGTTGGAACTTCAGCAAATGAAAGGATAATGAAGCATCCTTTTCTTTAAACTGCATCTGCACTAAGCAGCAGGCAGCCCACATTTACCCAAGCTGCTTTTCCCAGCGGGGACTGTGCTGGGCAGTATTTTATCTTTTCTATTGGCAAAGGTTTAGCTTTTTGCACATCTTTCAGCTCAGTGGGTTATAGTGATTCTCCAAAGCTGGCCACATTTACCTTTGACCTCAAAGGAAAAAAAAAACCAAAACAAAATCAGGAGCTAGACATGTGTGAGGTGGCTGAAAAGCTGGAAGCCTAAGACTAGAACTATACTTTCTCTAGACTCCCACTACGCACAATCCGACCAGGCTGCTATCTAAAAGGCTTCACACATATTTTGGAGTGAGAGTTGGGAAATGGGGGGGGACACATGTGTTGTGTAGGAGGTAGATGGTAGCTGTGTATGTCAGTTTCCCTGTAGGTACCTGTAGGCAGTAGAGATACTAGAAAATGCTGGAAATGCTACATTCTAGCTTATGGCAAGATGGAGATGGCAACAAGATCCTTAAGATCCTGTTCTTGGGTGAGACCACGAAGTCAAGTTGGATAAGCTGAGATGTGGCTAGACTGTGTTATTTTGAAAGGTAAAATTGTGAAATGTTGGGAAACTGGTGTAAAAGGAAATGGACAGGGAAATACCTACACTGAGAAGAAAAAGCCTCCCTCTTTCCTTACTCCTACAGCTTATTCACTTATTGTCTTATACATCCAGTTATTCTCTGATTCAAACATGGTTTGCTGACAATGGAAGTTCAATCATGAACAAACAGCAGATACAATACTGGTCAGATACCAGTGGCTCACACTTGCAATCCTAACTACTCAGGAGGCTGAGAACTGAGTTTCCCTTCCGGCCTGGGCAGGGAAACTAGACACACACACACACACACACACACACACACACACACACACACACACACACACACACACACACACAGAAAGCTGGAGGTAGAGCTATGACTCAAATAGTAGACCACCAGCCTTGAGTGAAAAACCTAAAGGACAGTGCCCAGGCCCCTAGTACAATTGATCTATTCGTCAGAGACAGAGAAGGCTATCTTGAGTGAGAAATGGCTTAGTGGGGTTCTTCAATATAGGAAGGAATTACCTGTGTATGGGGTGGTTGGCAAGTTGGGTGAAGAATAAGAAAAACAGAGAACGACAGAGCCCCAATAGCTCTAGGAATAAGAAGAATGACATAAAATGAGTTGGAAGAGTTCATCAAAATGACTAGTAACCATAGTGGATAGTGCTCAAGATGCAATGTAGTTATCATTTCACATAATCTTCCCTATGACCTGACAAAGTAGGAACAATGAGAAGCAGGAGAAGAGAATAGAGGCTTTCATAGACAAAATATTTTCATTTTGTGTTTAGGGAAATCAAAGAGCAGTGACAAGAACAAAATGGGACCAAGTTTCTTTTCAGGTTCCCTTTGGCTGTTTTGGGAATCAATGCTAGGACTAAAATGGTCATGAGCTTTAAGCCTCAGATAAAGAGACTATAGAATAATCCCTCTTCATGCTAATTTCTTCAATCCATAATCTGTTCTTCCTTTGCAGACTCAATTTTTGCACGGTGCGGGGAAGTGGAACTATTCAGAAAACTTGACATCATGTCCTGCACATCTAAGAACTATTCATTAAACACATGAACCATAGCTCTTTGATTCAGTCAGTGTCAGATTAATCATCTTTCTCTGGTGGGACAGAATATTGAATCCTCAAGTATACACTTACATGTCAAGTGGATGAGAAAATACTCGTAGTTTAGGACTTTATTGAATGGGAATTAGTAAAGGTGAGGGGTCAGAGCATGGGCATTGGAGTCAGTCAGATTCTGAATTGAAAAAATGGAGCAGGCATTTGTTCTGATCCAGATCTGATGAGTCAGCATCTATGGAGCCAAACCAGATGTCCTTCAATGGATGAAAGGATCAAGAAAATGTGGTATAAAAATTATGTATATATACACATATACATACACACACATACACACACATACACAAACACACACACACAATGGAATTCTATGCCTCCATCAGAAAGAATGACACAGCCTCATTTGTTAGGCAATGGAAAGACTTGGAAAAAATTATATTAAGGAAGTAAGCCAGGCCCAAAGAAACATAGTCCCATGGTTTCCCTTATTTGCAATAACTAGTATATATGTAGGACAAGCAGAAGAGGTCAAAAGCTATGTACATATGACCATATAAGCTGATGCTAAGTGAAATGAACCCCAAGATAGGGACAAAAGAGATTTTATCTTTCTTTTGATTCTCGTTAATGTACTTATACTATGTGATTTGTTTTTGTTTCTTTGTATTTTCTTCCCCCATTGTATAACCCCTGTTGTCACTGTATTTAATTCCAGTGTCCTGCATCTTATATATATATATACACACATTTTTCTAATTTGGAGAGGGGAAGGGAAATAACAAAATGCTGAAATAAGGATACAGGTTGACCCATTCTAACAATGAGATGTACAAGACACTATGTTGAAAACAAATTTTACAATTTGTGGAAGGGAAGGGAAAAAACAAATCATTTAAATAGGGATACGGGTGGACGCATTGCAACAATGAGATATACAAGTTTTATGTCAAAAAACAAACTTTACAACTTTGACTGGGGGGTAGGGTGGGAAGATGGGAGATGGGAAGGGATGGGAAAGGAAAACAAAGGAGGAGGCAACAATGCTTGATAAGAGATGTACTCATTACCTTGCCCATGTAATTATAACCCCTCTGTCCAGTATTTTCACAATAAAAAAGAAAACAAATTTTACAACTTGGGGGGGCAGGGGAGGAGGGAAGAGTTGGGGAGGTGGGGAGGGAAAGGATGGTAGGGGAAAAACAAAGGAAGGGGTAACAATGCTTGATAGGAAATGTACTCATTACCTTGCTCATATAACTATAACCCCTCTGTACAGTACCTGTACATTAAAAATATATCTGAAAAAAGAAAAGAGCTCAAGGATTGGCTAAGAGCATCATTGCAGGAAGGTTCCATTAGTATTTCCTGTCCCTGGGATCTCAGTCATTAGGCAGTAATATATCAGAATTCACTACCAGTAGAGCATGATGGTGTTAGGTGGATAGTGCTGGGATTGATGGAAGAGGCTCTTGGTTGATAACAAAGTTAGTAAGGGTCTCAATGTAACTGTTTGTTGTGATGACATAAGGACCAATCGTCTTGCTGTGTTAACAGAGGGGAGCCATTTCAGCAGCACTAGTGATCCTACCTGAAAGTGTGACAAGGTGGGTAGAGGGCTACATTTAGAGAGCTTGTTAGTTTCCTACAGCTGATTGTTAGCCTTGGCTTGACTGAAATCTTCATTTCCTCTTTCCATGTTTTATATATACACACACATACACACACACACATACATACATATATGTGTGTATATATATATATATATATATATATTTCCAGGGATAAAGACATTAATATGTTTGGGAAGCCATTGTTCTTCCTGCCATTGAAGAAATGCAGAAGAACTTGCAGAACAATAATAATCTGCCCTCTCTCTTCTTGGATGTAAAAATTTGCCTTTGTCCTTCTGTTCTCCTTCTAAATAATTGAGGGTGCCTGACACTTTCTTTTCTCCAATTACTTGGGGATGATTATTATCTTCTGTTTGCATGTTGCTAGTAATCAGAGACTTCTAGAGTGTGAATAAAATGGTAGTAGAACCAGGTGCTGGAAGCTCATGCATTTAATCCTAGCTCCTCAGGAGTCTGAAATCTGAGGATTGCAGTTCAAAGCCAGCATAGGCATGAAAGTCTATGAGATATTTATCTACAGTTATCACACACACATACACAGTACGCACACACATATGACACACATACATAAAGCTAGAAGTAGAGATGTGGCTCAAATGGTCGAGTGCCTTGAGCAAAAAAAGCTCTGGAACGGCATCCACACCCTGAGTTCAAGCCTTCTGACCAGCATATGCTGTAGAAGAGAGATGGTGGGATGACATACTTATGTGTATATGATGAGTGGTATGACTTGAATTATGTCTTGAAACATCTTGCTTTGTTATTCCCTTTCCCCTTCCCAAGTTAGACAAGTGTATATACAAGATGCAGGGTACCAAAATCAAGTACAGTGACAATAGGGGGAAGAATATACAAAAGAAACAAAAAAATCACATTGTTCATTTAAAACAACAACAAAGAAATAACAATACACTGAAACAAGGACACAGGATGACCCATTGCAACAATGATATCCGCTACACACTATGTTGGAAATGAACTTTACAACTTGGGTAGGGGGAGTGAGGTAGGTGGAGGAGGGAAGGGAAGGGATAGTGGGAGAACAGCAAAGGAAGGGGTAACAATGCTCAACAAGAAATGTACTCATTGCCTTACACATGTAACTGTGACCCCTTTGTACAGCATCTTTACAATAAGATAAGATTTAAAAAAGTTTTGTTTTGCTAGGTGCTGGTGGTTCATGCCTGTAATCCTAGCAACTTAGGAAGTTGAGATCTGAGGACATTGGTTCAAAGCCAGCCCAGGCAAGAAAGTCTGTGAGACTCTTATTTCCAAATAACCAGCAAAAAGCTGGAAGTGGAGATGTGTCTCAAGAAGTAGAGCACCAGCCTTGAGCAAAAAAGCCCAGGGATAGTGCATAGGTCTTGAGTTCAAATCCCAGGACTGGCACATGCATTTGTGCACACAGGCATTCATGAAAGAGGGACAGCTGGACTGGACCAGTGGAATGGATTCCCTCCATGCCCACTATTTGGTATGGAGGAGCATATGAATTTTGGGGGAGTTGCAGGAACTCTCGTATAAAGGAGGGTAATTTTGTGGGAGGAGAATAATCAGAATAATCAGAAATTATCTCCCACTATAATTTGAATTCATGATGTAGAGAGGAAGCTGAATTCTAGATAGCCTCAAAGAACAACAACTTGAGAAAGCAGAGAGACCTAATTTAGAGCAATATGCTGAAGGTAAGATTTGCTTCCCACCCCACCCCACAGGGCATAGTCCTCAGAAAGGAGGCAGATGCACAGATGGCAGTTCACCCTACCTGCCAAATGAGAAAAGCCATGAGTGTGTGTTCAGCACTGGAAATAATAAGGAACCTTGCAGGGGGTTTTGATGGAAGACAGTTGGTAGAAGTTATAGGCAAAACCCCTCACCTAACGTTTGACTCAGTAGAAGTGATTGATTATGATAACAATAGCTAATACTTGTGCGGCACTCAAATGCTATATTCAAAGTTCTTTTCATATACTAACTCAGTTAATCCTTTAACAATTTCATGATTTTGGATTATGTCCAATTTTCAGTTGAAGAATTCAAGGCACAATGAGAGTAAGTATTATGTCCAGCATCAGACAGACATAAATGGTAACACTGAAATTTAAGCCTAGGAAGTGAGATTGAACTACTATTTTCAAGAAATTGTTTTACAAGGTCTGGGAATGTGTCTCAGTGGTGGAGTGCTTGCCTAGCATGCATGAAGCCCTAGGTTCAATTCCTCAGTACCACACAAACAGACAAAGCCAGAAGTGGATTTGTGGCTTGAGCAAACGAAGCTCAGAGACAGTGCCCAGGCCCTGAGTTCAAGCCCCAGGACTGACAAAAACCAGAAAATTTTTTTTTACAGGAGAGTATACGTTTATGGGTATATTTCAAATTCCTTGAATTCCATTCTGCCATTTTGATTCATTTACTCAGCAAGCATTTAGCAAGGGCCTGGAATATTGGTTGGCTGGGGTAGAGTCAGCAAAAGAAATTCACAGGAGATAAAGCAAGAGGGACATTGAGCCAGATTATGTAATTATTTGGGGATTTAGCAAGTTCCTTAGTTTTTTTCAAATAAGATATAGAAAGTTTTGGAAAAGTGTTAAGGAGAGGATTGGTTTGACTTGACTTAGGTTTTTAAGGATTTCGTTTTGGATGTGTGTTTTAAATATGTGGGTGTACAAGGCCAATGATGGAGGCATGGCCAGGAGGGAAACTGTTGCAAGAGTAACTGAGGAGTGTTAGCCGAGGCATGATGAGACAGTCCCTTGGTGCATGTATGTTGAATGTGGAACTAATATGGCTTTATTGGTCGATTTGTTCTTAGACTTGAGATAGAAGATTGACAGTGCTGCTAATTCTAAGAATTGCTTATAACCTGGGACTCATTAGTACCAGACCCTTTCATAGTTGGAGATGTTATTATTATATATTATAATAGTATAAGAGATGTTATCATTTTAATACCTGTGAAGCATAGGTTTATTGTGGTTTGAAAATTAATTATACAGAAATATTTTGATAACAGACAGGGTGAAGATAAAATACATGTGAGTGAGAGTGAACTGTGGTAAACTATCTTGTAGTTCTTTTCTGGTGAGAGAGGAGGAAAGGAGAGAGTAAAGGGAATGAAGATAATCAAGCTTAATTTTATATATTTGCATATAACGTGATGAAACCCACTAAAATTGTTTTAAGTGGTAGAGAAAAGCGAGGGATATTAAGAAAAAGTAATATAGAGGGCGTGAATCTGATCAAAGTACATTCTGTTCATGTATGTAAACATCATGTAAACACAAAAGCCCTGGTGTTCAATTAGTTTATGCTAATAATTTCTTCATGTCTCATAGTTGTGTGCTTCTCATATGAATATCATCATATTTATATGTGTTAGTGGAAAAACCAATGAGAAACTCCTCTCTGGAGATTTGTTCTGGATGACAAACAAAATATGTTGAAATTTTCACTCCAAGTACTTTAGATTGTAACCTTACTTGGTGATATGTTTTCATGGACGTAATAGATTTAAAATGAGGTGATTGGTGTAGGTCTTTATCATCAATATGATTGGTGGTCTTTATGGAAGGGGAAAAATTGGACATAGATGTATACACAGTGAGATTATCATGTGAACATAAAGGCAGAAATCTAGCTGATGATGCTTCAGGCCAGTGACAGAGTGAAATCTCAGAAGCTAAGAGAGAGTCACGGAACAGATAGATACCTCTCACAGTCCTCTGCAGTCAACTCTGCTCGCACGTTCATCTTGGTCCTTAAGCCTTCAAACAATGAAATAATGAACTGATATTTAAGCCACCCACCTAGTCTGTGTCAGTTCTGGAAAAACGAATACAAGGTCTTAGACAAAAGAATTTTACAACTCAAAATTGAGCTGAGATGGAGGACTGAAGGAAGTACCAAGACATGCCTACCAGCAAGATGCTGAGACAAAAGCTAAGCTGTCTGCCTGCGATGACTCAGGAGCTACCATTATTATAGCACTGGTACTCTGTCAGGCACACAGAAAATGTTCAGCAAACATTTATTGCCTGACAGAATGTCCAATGGGTATAAACAGTGACTACAGAATAGGTACTATGCAAACACTGTTTTCTTTCTTTCTTTTTTAGTTTTGTTTTTGTGCTGGGCCTGGGCACTATCCCTGAGCTTTCTTTGCTCAAGGCTAGCATTCTAGCACTTGAGCCACAGCTCCACTTCTGGCTTTGGTGGTTAATTGGACATTAGAGTCTTATAGAGTTTCCTGCACTGGTTGGCTTTGCACTGCAATCTTAGCCTCTTGAGCTGCTAGAATTACAAGCATGAGCCATGGGGGCTGGGTCTCACTATTTGCTTTCCTGATAGGAAGCCATTGCTAACTGTGCTAGACTGCTTTCTATTTAATTAATTTTCTGAAATACTTAACTTATAGAAAAGAAAGGTTTATTTTGCTTCATGGCTTTGGAAACTTTCGTTCATGATCAATCCCATTTCCTTTGGGGATGTCCTGAGCTAGCACAACTAGCAGGAGCACAAGGAGGGATAAAGACACTTGCCTCACCTCCTAGATTCCAAATGAAAAGCAAATGAGACAGGAAGAAACAGGATCCTATAATCCCATTTGAGGATATCTCCCCATGATTTGATGACCTCACTTGATGATCTATCTCTCTATAGCAACAAGCTAAGCAACAAGCCTTTAAAAGTGAGATGTCAGGGGACATTGCAGATCCAAACTATAGCACAAATTATAATTTGAAACAATTTCTAAAGGAAGATGTTTTAATGCCATCCCCTTCAGGGAATATTGCAAGTGGGCCTTTGGTCTTCTCTCATGACATTTAACTCTATCAAGACATGAAATGTAATATACTTGCTGCTTTTAGGAAGCCAAATGCCAAGCCTCTATCTTCATGGATCACTATCATGATTACTATGGGGTATATAAGTTCTAGAAATATAATTATGTGTCTTTAAAATTCCTAATTAGGGGCTGGATTTATCTGGATATGGTATGTTAAAAACAGCGTAAGTTGACAATGCTGCAGAGCCAGGTTTTGTTATGACCTCCAACCAATTGGTGCTTTTCTTCTTCATTAACTTACTCTGTAAAAATGAAATAAACATTTTGTCAACTTTTTGTGTTTTTTCCCCTCAATAAAACATCATTTTATCAAATTCACAATTTAGGCACAAACTATTCTCCATAACATGTCGGTCTGTGCTTTTCATTACTCAGTGAGTTTTAACTGGTGAAGATGGGGTTGGGTATTCTAGGTCATGATATATTGATAACCTTTGTAAAAATCTTGACAAGGTTTCTTGAACACTGCAGGAAGGAAGCATTCAAATGGGAAGAATAGCTGACAACCAGAAGAGGTGAACTGCCATGTTTCTTCATGATGGCAACAATAAAATGTATCCCAATTCCAGGGAGCTGAATCAATCTTTGCTCTGAGACAGCGGTGGGCTGGCAGCACAGTGGAGCGTAGCCTGCCTCTCGTTTTCCCAGTGACCCTCTTTGAGGACAATATTGTGCCAGCATGCAGACAATGATCATCTACCCTTGTGGATCATAAATAAAGGTAGCTGGCTGCCACAAAAGTCTAAGTAGCCGTGCCTTCATCATTATTTATGAGGCAGACCAAGGAGCAGGCTTTAAAAGTGCACAGGCAAACACCATCTTTCCCTGGCATAGGGCAGATCTTTTTTTTTTTAATTTTTATTGCAAAAGTGATGTACAGGAAGGTTAGAGTTTTATAGGTCAGGTATTGAGTACATTTCTTATTTTCTCCCAGTTTTTCCCCCTTTGGAATGTTCTCCCTTACCCTGAAGTTGTATAGTTCATTTCCCACAGAGTGTCTGGCGACTATCATGTGTGGAAGATCTTAAAAGAGAAAAGAAGCCAGCAGCATCATGTTCATTCTTTTTTTTTTTTGCCTTGATTCTTTTTTTTTATTGTGAAAATACCATATAGAGGGTTACAATTACATGAGCAAGGTAATGAGTACATTTTGTATCAAGCATTGTTGCCTCCTCCTTTGTTTCCCCTTCCCATCCCTTCCCATCTCCCACCTCCTCCCATTGCAACAATGAGATGTACAAGATGTTATGTCAAAAAACATCATGTTCATTCTAATGTTATCCTTCCTTAATCTTGTAGATTGTAAATAGTAGGCAATCATATGATGACTCAGGCCTGACAAGTTCTCCCTCTGAAGTAATTTTATTCATCATAGTTGCTAATTTATTTGGTTAGTTGGTTTAGAGACACACTTTCTTGTTGAGTTCCAATCACAGCGAATAGGCATGAATAATCAAATCCTGAATGATTATTTTCTTTCTTTATTTACATTCAAAGGAATGGTGGTCCATGCATAATGGCTAGCTGACAAAAAACCATTTTGTCTTAGTGAGGCCATTTTACCTCCTGGGAGTGCGTTTCATTAGATGGTACTTGGTGTCTTCCTCACTCCAAATCTGATCCTTTCCTAGGGAATTGAGTATTTTTGTGAGTTTGGGAAAAGTATACAAGCATGCTGACCCAGCCTTTCCTTCTCTTCTTTGTCTTTGGAAAGAACTCAGATAGCAGAAAACAACCCTGCTGTGACTCTTCTTTCTGCCATCAGTATTATAAGTGCAAATGTCCCAGAGGGGAGGGAAGAAGAAAATCCAATAAGATCTATAGCTATTGGTAGCTATGAGTGGGTGAGTATGTGTAGATATACAGTGTCAGTGAGCCCAGTTGTCTAAGAATTTAGTAGTTATCCTTAACATGGGTTTATTGACAATAAAATTGATGTAATTATTCTGTGCCTGAAGAAACTAAACCAATTCAATGGTAATAATCACTAGACAACTTGTTGGAAATGAACTTTACAACTTAAGGGGAGAGGGTATGGGAGGGGGAAAATGGGAGGATATGAAGAAAGGGGTAACGCTGTCCCAAAAGAAATGTATTAATTACCTGATTTATGTAACTGTAACCCCTTTGTACACCACCTTTACAATAAAAATTAAATAAAAAAGAAAACCGGATCATGCCTCAACACAATAAAAGCTATATCACTGACAAATCAATAGCCAATATTAAATGAAAACATTTCCTCTAAATCAGGAACAAGGAAAGGGTGTCCAATTTCTTCACTGCTATTCAACATACTGAGAGAAAACTTAGGGAGAGGAATAAGGCAAGGAAACAAATACAAATAGGAAAGAGAGAAGTTAAAGTATCACTCTGTTTGCTGACAACAGATACTGTACTTAAAGACCCTATAGATGACATCAGAAAATTCTTATATTGGTCAAACATTCCTTTAAAGTAGATGATTTACTACCAACCTACAAAATTCAGTAGCTTTTCTCTACACCAGGAATCAACTTGCTGAGAAAGAAATCAGGAAATCATTTCTGTTCATGAGAGCCTTAAAATTACCATCCCCATCTTGCTGTCAACAACAACAACAAGAACAATGACAACAACTGCTTCTTAAATTTATATAAGCAAGGAGGTGAAATGACCTTTACAATGAAAACTGTAAAATACTAAGGAAAGAAATTGAAGAAAGCACTAGATGATTGATATATCCCTTCATATTCATGAATCAACAGAACTAATGTTTTGAGAATGGCCATTACTGAAAGTCATCACTGATTCACTGCAGCCCTACCATATTCTTGTGATAATCTTTTCAAAAGTATAAAAAACAATCTCCAAATTTTTACTGAGACACAAAACATGAAACACTCCAAATAGCTAAAGCAACGTTGAACAAAAAAAGAGCAATTCTAGAGGTATGTATTGACCTGATTTCAAATTATGTCATTGAGTAATAGTAATAAAAATAGCATGGTACTGGCACAAAAATAGACACATAGGTCAATGGAATTAACTAAAGAACTCAGAAATATACCCACATACCTATAGTTATCTACTTTTTTACAAAGATGCCAGAAATATTGGAGAAAAGTCTCTTCAACAAATGAATTTAGAAAAACTGGGTATTTGAGTGTAAAAAAAACTGAAAATAGATCCTGTCTTTTCACTCTGTTCAAAAATGAATTAAAAATATATCAAAGGAAGGGGTGACATTGTCCAAACAGAAATGTACTCATTATCTGACTTACGTAACTCTAACCCCTCTGTATATCACCTCTATAATAACAATTTAAAAACTAAAAATTAATATCAAATACCTTAATGTAAAGTCCTTGAAACTACAGTAAAATACTTGAGGACACAGGTATAGGAAATGACTTTCTGAACAAGCTTCCTGTTGCTCAGGAAATAAGAACAAGAATTACAAATGGGATTGCACCAAACTAAAGAGCTTCTGGACATCAAAGGAAACAAACAGGATGGGAAAAACGTCTGCAAGATATTTATCCGATATCAGATTCATATGTAGAAGCTGTAGAAACAACTAAATACCATAACAACTAAGTAATCAGTAAATTGGGTAAATTTGCAGTAAATTGGGTAAATAAGCAAACAATTCTCGAGCTAAGAAGTACAAATTGTTACTAAATACACCAAAATGTTCAGCATCATTAGTCACCAAGGAGGTGAAATCAAAACAACATCTAGATTTTATCTCACCCGTCAGAATGGCCATCATTATGAGACAGAAGGAGGAAATGCAATGGATAAGGAATCCAATACACTGTTAGTGAGAATATAAACTAGTACAGCCACGGAAGAAATCAATATACAAATTCTTTAAAAAAAAAAGAACGAAAAATAAAACTATTGATCCTGCTATCCTGGGTACGCACCTGAAGAAACCTAGGTCACCATACACTACAATATCTGCACACCCATGATTAGTGCAGCCGTCTTTATAAGAGTCAGGCTACAAACTAGGTTCAGCTAGGTTCCCATCAATCAATGATTGGGTTCAGAAATATAGCATTTATACATGATGGAGTATTGTTCAGCCATAGAGAAGAAATACATCATTTTATTTGCAGAAAAATGAGTGAGGCCAAAGATTATAATGCTAAACAAAATGAACTAGATTCAGAAAAACAAATATCACATATTTTCTTTCATATGCAGAATTTAAAGAAAAGACATGAAAGGAAAGGTAGATTATTTGGGAAGAGGAAAGGACCAGTGGAAGAATGGAGAGAACTGTCAAGAGAAGATAATAGTGAGGTCAATTTGGTCAGTTTGTTATATACTTGTATAAAAATGTCATAATGAAATACATTGCTTTATAATTAATATATACTAACACGTAAATCTAGGAAAGACTCCATTCAGGAATAAAACGAACTTTACAACTTTGGT
Source organism: Dipodomys ordii (assembly GCF_000151885.1). Taxonomy (NCBI): domain Eukaryota; kingdom Metazoa; phylum Chordata; class Mammalia; order Rodentia; family Heteromyidae; genus Dipodomys; species Dipodomys ordii. The sequence continues at coordinate 7,337,717 of NW_012267301.1, forward strand.
AGGGAGGGGAGGAGGGTTGGGTGTGGGGGGAGGATGGGATGGGAAGGGGAAACAAAGGAGGAGGCTACAATGCTTGATAAGAAATGTACTCATTATCTTGCCCATGTAATTGTAACCCACTGTACAGTATTTTCACAATTAAAAAAACTATTTAAAAAAGAATATTTTCATTTATTTCTCTTTTTTTTGCTTTTTTTTTCTAATTTTATTGTCAAGCTGATATACAGAGGAGTTACAGTTATATAAGTAAGGTAGTGATTACATTTCTTGTCTAAGGTGTTACCCTTTCCCTAATTTTTCTCCCTCTTTCCCTCTCTATCCCCCAGAAGTTGTACAGATCATTTCCAACACTTTGTCTTATGACTATCACTGTTGCATAAGTTCCCCCTTTGTCCTTTGTCTCACCATGTTGTGTTTACTTATCCCGAATAGTCTCTCTTTTGTAATTGTTTTCTTCTTCTTCTTTCTGTATCATTTCTCTTCTCTTCCTCTTCTTTCCATTATTTTCTGTACTTATAGCATAAAGACACATAAAGAACATGTGAATGGAGTGACAAACGCTGGTATCACAGGCCTTCTGTTTGTATCTCAGGCCATTAGGCATTTCTTCTGTTGAAGTAGGAGGAGAAGATGTGAGACATACCTGGCAAGAAGTAAGACAGGTATGTAAAGTGCTTGGTTGTCTGTAAAGCAGTACCAATATGGCAGTAAAATCAGTTCCATGTATCAACCCATAGCCTCTTGTCCTGCATTTCTCTTTAGTTAATGAAGGCTTAGTAGGAATACTGAGGCAGTTTGGCAGTTTCTGTTGACATTCTGGCAAGGTTAACAGAGGACTTTGGGTATATAGCAGAGGTCTGTTACTTTTTGTTTTTATTTTGCCAGCACTAGAGCTTGAACTCTGGGCCTGTGCTCTTACTCATTGGCTTTTTCTCTCAAAGCTGGTGCTCTATCACTTGAGCAAAACACTTCCACTGCGAGCTTTTTGCTGGTTAATTGGAGATAACAGACTTTTCTACCTAGCTAACCTTGAACCCCAGTTCTCCAATCTCAGTCTCAAGAGTAGCTAGGAATACAGGCATGACCCAGCAGCACCAGCTTAGAAGTCTGTACTTTTTATTTTATTGTAAAGGTGATATACAGAGGGGTTACAGTTATATAAGCAAGGTAATGAGTACATTTCTTTTCCTCCCTTGTTTTCACCCTCTTTTCCTTCTCCCCCAACTCTCCTACTCCCAAGTTGTAAAGTTCATTTCCAACATAGTATCTAGTGAGTATTGCTGTTGCATTGGCTCACCCTTTATTCCTCCATTTCTGTGATTCCATTCCCTTTCTCAAATCAGATAAACTTATACATAGGAAAAAGAGTACTGAAATCAGAAACTGTGGCCACAGGGAATAAACCAGGGCGGGGCGGGGAGGAAACAAAAGACAAAAGAAATAACTACAAACAGTACACTAGAAAAAGAAAGAAAGAAAGAAAGTAGGGAAGAAAGAAAGAAAGAGAGAGAGAAAAAAGAAAGAAAAGTGAAAGGGTAGAATTGAGAACGAAATCATTGGAAATTCAGATCCAGGCACAGAATTACTCCTGCAAGTTTCAGTAGAGTGATTCAACAAATATGTATTAGTTTGAATCACTTATTTTTGTCACTAGCAAACCAAAAGATCCTAAGGTCTACATGAGTTGTAGAGCTGCTATATCTGTCTGTCGACTAGAAGTAACCAGTTCCTGGGCTCCCAATTGTCTGCATTACTGAGTTAGCATTGTTTGAAACATGTGAGGGTAAGTGCATCTTTTCTCAAGTATTAGCTTCTGAGATTTACAACTGAAATGGATGGAAATATACTCTTTAGCTATTGAAGCCGGGAGTAAGGACACTTGGTTTGATGGACTAAGTGGTGCCCATGTCAGGATTAATATAATGGCTCCATGTCAAAACAATTCCACGGTAAATCACTTGGAAGGGCAATTCAATCATTAAAGTTCTATTGCCATTGGCAAATGGAGCTCTGAGGCACTTGCCTTCCTTTTTGAGAAAGGCTTGGATGAGACTTAGCTGCCATCTAGTTTGAAGTTTAGGAAATGGCTTTGGGAAAATCAGTGCTATCTTAATGGCAAAAATCATCTTATGGTTTTAAGAGGCAATGATAGCACCTTGATGCCTCTGAGGGGAAGGAGAAGAAGGTGATAAAGGACAGTTTGGGTGGGAGCTGTGAGAATGGGGAGCTACTCTTTAAACATTTCTTCCATTGTTGGGTGCCAGATGTTCATATCTGTAATCCTAGCCACTCAGGAGTCTGAGATCTGAGGATCCTGGTTCAAACCAGACCAGGCAGGAAGGTCTGTGAGACTCTTACACCCAATTATTCACCAAAAAGCTGAAAGTGGTGCATGGCTCAAGTGGTAGAACAGTAGCTTTGAGCACAAAAGCACAGGGGCAGTAGTCAGGCCCTGAATTCAAGCCCAAGGACTGGAACAAAAAAATTCTTCCATTAGTTTGAATTATTTATTTATGCACTCTACGTTGTGTACACTGAAGTTTCACAATAGGTTGTGAAGATGAGTCTCTGTTCATGGGATGTCCAGGAGGGTGGTAGACAATGGATGTGCACTATGTAATAATTTAGTACAGCTAAAATTAAAAATGAGGTTCTGCATTTAAGAGCTGAATGGGAGAGGTCTGTTTTGATCAAAGTCCTCCTGGATTTGGTAGCAGTGGAGCTGACATGGGGAAGTGAGGAGCCAGCTGTGCGAACTATAGAACAAGCATCAGAGCCAATGAAGAACACACAGCAAAAGGCAGTGGGACCAGAGCAAGGGACAATCACGTGTCTGAAAGAAAACTAGAACAGCTATCACAGAACAACATAGGAGACCACCATGGAGGTTGAGATACATGGGAATCAGCTGCCAATCAGTCACATGTGAAGACTACAGAAGAGTTTGAATTTCAATACCCCAATGATGCAAAGACATTGAATGTTTGTTGATCCTTGATAATATTTTTGTGGTCTTCTGAGAAAAAAATGTAATTTTCAGAGGCAGTTCAACTGGTTAGAAAGCTTTTAGCTATTTAAAATCTAATTTGAAGAAGCTTTTGCTTATTGATGACACCTCAACTTTGAATGTCTAGTTGTATTCAACATGAAATATTTTTAAGTAAAAAATGCTTTATTTTTGGTTTTCTCTAAAACAATTGCAGGTATTTAAGATGTATAATATGATGCTTTGATGTGCATTAATGATCATATACAAATGCAATGATTATTATAGTGAGGCAAGTTAATAAATACATTCATTCCATTTCCTTATGTAGTTACTTGTATGGTGAGAGCACTTGACATATAGTCAGTAAATTTTGGTATGGACTAAAGAATTATGAATTGTAGGAATCATGTTGTGTGTTATGTGTCTAGGCTCATTTATTCTTCCTGTGAATTAGCCAATTAATCAAATTTGACCACAACTTCCCATTTACCCATCTCCCTCTCCACAGATACTCATCATTGTGATTTTCTGTTCTTTCTCTCCATGTGTGCGCACGCACGCATGCACGCACACACACACATTTGTGCTTAGGTTCTACCAACTTTTTATATTCCTCAGGACTGCAGTTCCTCATCTACAGACTTATAAGATTACATTGGATGTTACATCTATAAGATTTTAATCAGAAGTGACAGAAACTCAGTTCAAAATGGCTTATACAGAAATACATTTGTTCATTTGTGTGAACAATCCAAGGACAATGACTTGAGATATGCATGGATCCAGGAATTCACTTTAAGGCACTGGGGATCTGATTGTCCATTTCTTGGCTACATTGATTTTGCTCCCCAGATGGTCCTTTCTATGGATGGCTCTCAGCAGCTCCTAGCTAGAATCATTCTAGAGTTAGAAATTCGTGTGCAATAGGGTATTTCTTTTGTAAATTGTATTATGATTAGCTCCAGAATTGTTTGCTGACTTGGGCATGTGTCCATGACTGAACTATTGCTGGGAGTTAGAGAATAAAATAATTGGTTAAAGGTAAATCTTATGCCCCCCAAGCCCTGAACAATCTGTGCTTCCCATATGAAAATAGAAAAAGAGGGAATAGATTCTGTAGCAGCAAATGAGACCTATCATTTGAATAGGAATGAATAGGAATGATAGGCCATGAATGCTTTCTTTTTGGCTTTAATTGTTTCATAAATCCTACAATGGACTCAGTTCTTTGCAATATTTCTCTAGTTGAAATTAGCCACATACGTCACCAAAAAAAAGAAAGAAAAGAAAAACACCAAGAGAGTAATCTGGCCTTAGATACCAGGAGAGTATGTTTATACTCTGTAAATTTATGATGAAATAACCAAATTCCTACTTGGTTGTGCCTTGTGTATCTAAACACCATACATTTAGATGGTCCCTTGTATTCCAGTTTCAAGACTCAAAAAACTCTGTGCACATTGAAAAGTTTTGTTATGGTGCTTCTTGTGAGTTACTGGCTAGAAAAGTGCTGGACCATCTGTTTCTTCATTTATTACTTTATATTGAATAGCTCATTGAATTGCTAGAATAAAATATAATTTGGTATATCATTCTATATACTTCTCTGGTTATTTGCATTAGTCAGCTTTCTGTTATTGAAAGTAATACTTGAGTTTATTGACTAATAGAAGGAAAAGGTTTTGGATCACAGCATTGGAGATTTCAGTCTATAGTTGGTTGGCTGATAGTTCAAAGTTGCATGGAGTGAGACTGTAAGGCATGATGCGGAACCTATGGTAGAACCAGTTGCTTATTCATGGCATCTGGGAAGCAAAGACAGAAAGAAACTAGGCAGGTTCCACCAATACTTTTTATGAGCATGACCCCAGTGACCTCCCACCTCCCACCAGGCTATATCCCTTAATGTTTTCAATAACGCCCAATAGCACCACAGGCCCGGGATCACAATATTAACACATGGGCCTTCGGTGGAAATTTTGGATTCAAACTAACAAATCTTTAATAGGACTGAAAAAATCTTAAACTTCATGTTCTCTATTATAATGCCTTTCCCCATAAAGAACGTTAGTACAACTTTTTACTATGTCCCATCTTTCTTCTCAAAGTATCTCTGTTACATTTGCTCACATTCACTCCTCCATTTGTCCATGTTTTCCCCATTATCCAAAAAGTCATATTTCTTTAGGTTCTTCCTTCTCTATGAAATATTTGGAATTTATTAATTTGTTCCCACTTCATACCAAAAGTCATCTTTTGTTTAGCTTATCATTAATTACTTGAAGTACATAACTTTTTATTATAATGCATTTTTATATTTTTTAACTTTATTGTAAAGATGCTGAACAGAGGGATTGCAGTTACATGAGCAAGGTATAGCTGGGTACTAGAAGTGCATGCCTGTAATTCTTATATATAACTTTAAAAGAAAAATATGAGGTATAACCGGTCACTGGTGACACATACCTGTAATTCTTGCTACTCAGGAGGCTGAGATCTGAGAATTGTGGTTCGAAGCCAGAACAAGCAGAAAAGTCTCTGAGATCTTTCTGTCCAATTGAGGATAACAAAGCCTGAAGTGGAGCTATGACTCAAATGATAGAGTGCTTGAGCAAAAAAATCTCACAGACAACACCAGTCCCTAAGTTCAAGCTCCACAACTAGTGTGTGTGTTTGTACACATGCACATGCATACACACTCTAAAAACAAAACAAAACAAAACAAAAGGGAAAGATATAATTCTGCTATAGTTTGCCCTGCAATGTACTCCCCAAACCTCTGTGTTGAAGGTTTGGCCTACAGTTTGCTGCTATTGGCAAGGGATGGAAACTTTTATTCAGTGGAACCCACTGGTAAATTTTAGGCCACTGGGGTATTCTCTTGAAATGATTATGAGATGCCAGTCTCTATTTCTCTTTTCATGTCCTCATTGTCAGCTTAACCAGCTTTTCTGTGTCTCAAGAGCTGCAATGATGGACTACTTCCCTATAGGTCCCAAAGTGAGGCCACCAATTGATCATGGGCCAGAACCTCCACATGATGAGACAAATGCAACTTTCCTCAAACAAATACCTGGTCATTCCAGGTATTTATGCCAGTAGTGGAAGGCTCACGTTATAAAATTTACCCTTGGACAGGGCAAAATTTTCAATTTTGGGGGGTATATTTCAGTCTAACTCCAGAGTATTTTAATTACTATAAAATAAAACCTGTGCCTATTAACAATCAGTTTGTATTTGCCCCTCAGAAAGATGAAACCTATGTCTGCAAATCACTGCTTTGAGGACAGTAGCTGGGACCTATTCTAGTTTGTGTTTCTAAGGGAAGTCTAGCTCAGGTATGGGGCCACAAGAAGCACAGATAGAAGTGAGTTGAACTGAAATTTCAGTGTGTTGACTGCTATTTCAAATTTACTCAACACTAAGTGGCCATGAACTATCTTGGAAAGAATATTAAGCAGAGAAAGACTTTTAGCTTTTCTTTCCTTTTCTTTTTTTTAATATGTTTTTTTATTGGGAAAATACAGAGGGGTTACAATCACACGAGCAAGGTAATGAGTACATTTCTTTTTTTAATTAATAAGTTTTTTTTTAGCAGTATGGAAAAGTTTTTAATGAAGTTCAGGGAAAGAGATGCTTTGGTCTTTTCTGGTAAACCTAGAGGGAACAAAAAGAATATATAATCACAAAGTAAATGGGAGGAAATTATACACATGAAACTGATTTTTAGACATCAGGCCCAAGTCTAGGAATCTCAAGTTAGGTTCAGCCTCTTTCCTCCATATGCCAAATATAGAGATATGGTGAATGGCAGAGGAAGTATCTTTTTTTTTTTAATTGTGAAAATGCTGTACAGAGGAGTTACAATTACATGGGTATGGTAATGAGTACATTTCTTATCAAGCATTGTTGCCTCCTCCTTTGTTTCCCCTTCCCATCCCTTCCCATCTCCCACCCACTCTCCCCCCAATCCCTCCCCTTCCCCCACCCCCTGGCCAAAGTTGTAAAGTTTCTTTTTTGACATAGACTTGTTCATTCCATTGTTGTAATGGGTCCACCTGTATCCCTATTTAAACGATTTGTTTCTTCCCTTCCCCTGCACAAATTATACCAACATCAAATACAGTAAAAGCATAGGTTATACCGTGGGGAAGGGACATATAAAGCAACAAAGAAATCATCTTATAAATGTGTTAGAAACAATTGCATGAAAGAAAAACTATTTGAATACTTATCTTGGGGTTCATTTCACCTAACATCAACTTATCTGATGTTTTCTGTTTGTCTCAGACATATTCTAGTTATTGCAAGTAAAAGAAACCATGGAACCTATGTTTCTTTGGGCCTGGCTTACTTCACTTAATATAGTTTTTTACAAGTCTTTCCATTTCCTAACAAATGAGGCAATATCATTCTTTCTGATGGAGGCATAGAATTCCATTGTGTATATATATTACATTTTCTTGATCCATTCATCTACTGAGGGACATCAGGGTTGGTTTCATATCTTAGCTATGGTAAATAATGCTGCAATAAACATAGTCATGCTGGTAGCTTTAGTGTGGTCTTGTTTGTAAACATTTGGGTAAATGTCTAAAAGTGGGATTGCTGGGTCATAGGGGAGCTCTATGTGAAGTCTTTTCAGGAACTTCCATACTGCTTTCCAAAGTGGTTGAACAAGTTTACA
>NW_012267301.1:7347801-7351472 GCF_000151885.1 Dipodomys ordii
GGATGTGGACAGAAGGGAACCTTACTGCATTGTTGGTGGGAGTGTAAACTTGTTCAACCACTTTGGAAAGTAGTATGGAGGTTCCTCAAAAGACTCCACTTAGAGCTCTCCTATGACCCAGCAATCCCACTTTTGGGCATTTACTGGAATGATCACAAACAAGACCACACTAAATCTACCAGCACAACTATGTTTAGCTTTTCTTTTCTGTCTCCAGCTGCATCCTTGGGCAACTTCCTTTCCCTCTTTAGACATAATTGTTTTTCTCTATTAATAAGAGACTGGACTCCACTATTTCTATGGTGTCTACCAGTTAAAATGATAGCAGAACCATTAATTTTAAGGTTAAGACTGAGTTGCAGTGTTGTATGAAAGGAGAGAAGGTTAGCATTCCCCTTGACAAGGATGGAAGAGGCCCTTGGGCCTGACAACACACATACGGTTAAGGCATTGCCACCTACTTCGTGGCATCTAACCATCGTTTTTTTGCCCATGTAATTGTAACCCCTCTGTACAGTATGTTCACAAATAAAAGAAAAAAAAGACTGAGTTGCAATATAAGGCACTTTATTGAATGAAGACAATCAGGTTTCTTTGCCTTTTTATTGGGGTTTATAGAATATGTAAGATAAGAAGGCTTCTCTCCTAGGGTTTGTGTATGGGGACATTATCTGGTCTGGCTCAATCATATCCAGACTCCATTGAACCAGTGTGGTTTGCACCAAATTCAAGAAATGTAAATATGCTATTTTGGTCAAGGTCTCAACTTTAATCTGAGGATTTGATTTCTGTTTGCACTGAAGTAAATACATGTTTGCATTTAGGAGCTTCTTTCTGGCAGTTATGAACCAAATATCACATAGCAGTATTAGCACAGAAAAAGAAAATATATGAGTTGTGTACTCTACATAACCTATATTTTTAAGTCATCCTTTAACTTCTCAAATGTCTTCAAGAACATCTTAGGGGGAAAATTGAGCCAACCCAGTTTTTCATGTTTCCCAAATGAGTGGTTCAAACGTCAGGGAAATGAGGTCAGAATAGTAAACAGACAGCTGTTCTCTATTTCCCTTTCCAGAGAGATGAAGGTCAAAGACATCCTCTTTCTTTTTAACAGATCCCTCTCAAACGGGTTGTAAACAAGTGTGCCATGCAGCTCCAGCTGCACTGGGAAGAAAGAGAGGCATTTTGGAACAGCTTTTATAGGTGTTGAACGTACAAACCTTTGATTTGGTTTTCTTGTCTCTTTGCCGTGTCTTTCCTTCACAACATGAAGCCATTGATTGAATGAAGTTAGAATAACTTTTGACATAGCTAACCAAAATAGATAGCAAAGGGACTGGTTGCTAAGCACAGCTCTGCTGGGTTCCTTGGCTGACAGCCTGTATTAGCATGCGGGGCTTTGCAGAAATAAGTCTTTAGTATTGGTGGCTGGTTGTTTAAAGTTGGCCTTGCCTCTCAGGTAATAGTGAGTCAGAAGTACACGTGCATGTGAAGTTAAGGAGGAATCACTTCATGTCTCCAAATCATAAACCTTCTTGACATAGTATAAGTGGGTTTACTCAACCATGTGTTTGACAAACATTATTTAGTACCCATTAAGAATTGAATGTGTGGTACATTCTATAAATACAATAATGAAATCATAGTTTCTCTATTCATAGAACTCAATGGACAGTAAAATAGATAGACAGGGAGACAGATTTAGATGATGAATGAATGGATAGATGATAGGTAGACAGAGACTGGAAGAAAGATAACCAGACAATACTTATTAGAGTCTCAGTTCTGTCCTCCTATTCAGTAAACAATGTTTATGGACTTGATAGTTTTTAAACCAAGGGAATGATAATCAGTGTAGCTCTCTTCATTGTCTTCAGGAAGTGTTCTGTTCTGGAAGACTATCCACTGTCAGTGACACAGAACTGAGGAAGAGGGAGAGAACGAGAGCAAGCTCAAGGACATGGGCAGGAATAGAAGAGGCTTTCACTGTGGCCACTTACTCTAGAGCAAAAAGAGTTTTGTTTTTTGCTTTTTGGTTTTTTTTTGTCTGTCGTGGGGCTTGAACTCTGGGCCTGGGCACTGTCCCTCAGCTCTTCAGCTCAAGGCGAACTCTCTACCATTTGAGCCACAGTGCCACTTCTGGTTTTCTGGTGGTTGATTGGAGATAGGAGTCCCATGGTCTTTCCTGCCCAGGCTGGCTTTGAACCGAGATCCTCAGATCTCAGCCTCCTGAGTAGCTAGAATTATAGGCATGAGCCACCAGCGCCCAGCCAAAAAGAGTTTTTTTGAAAAATGTGGGGAGATAGAGGATATGGAAGAGACAAAAGAAAGGTACAGAAGGGGAGTAACTGGAAAGAAGATATGAAGATGCCTTGTCTACTGTGGGCCCCCAATTCATGTTTCAAAACTTAACAACTCATGTGGCATTCTTAGGAAGTAGAGTTGTATTTTGCAGGGGGAGGGGGGAGGGGGATTAGTGCCTTTATAAAATACAGCTAAAGGTCAGGGAATGCCATTTTTTTCCCTTAGGTAGTTATATAAAGGCATTGCCATTCAACAGAGCAGTTTATGAACACAGTGCTGGTGATCTTCATTTTTAGGTTATGTGTTGAATATTTTTGCCATTTAACAAAGCTATTTATGTATACAATGCATCTTGTTCTGTGTCATTCCTTCCACATCTTCACCACATTCTTTCAACCATCCCTTCCCTTATTCTTCTCAGTTCTGTGGCATATACAGTGTATTTGTGCCTGCATTCTATCCATTTTCCCTATTCATTCTTCTGCCCCTCTCCTGTTAAGCCCCCCTCCCAAGAACTCATTTCCTTGTACTCAGTTTGTTAGGCTTTGATTTAGTCTTTCTAAAGAGTTATACTATTTGGGGAGTTGTATTATACTTCAGTAAATTCATTTATAACAAGTTGGGCGCTAACCAAGTATGCTTACTTCTAGATTTATAGGCACATTCTAATTCCCACTAATGAGGGAAACCATGCAGTCTGTGTTTCTCTGGGTCAGGCTTACTTCACTTAACACAATCCTCTCCAAGTCTTTCCATTTCCTCACAAGTGATTCAATGTCATTCTTTCTGATGGATGAGTTGAATTCTATTGTGTACAGATTCCACATTTTCTTAATCAGTTCAACTTTTGAGGGGCATCTGGGCTGATTGCATATCTTGGCTATAGTAAATAATACAGCAATGAACATGGTTGTGGTGGTGGTATAATGTATCTTTGTGCTCCATTGGATAAATGCCCAGAAGTGGGAATTCCTGGGTCATAGAGCAATTGTGTGTTTAGTTTTTTTTTTTGAGGAACCTCCATATTGCTTTCAAGAGTGATTGAATGTTCATATTTCCACCAACAGTGTTATAGACTGCCCTTTTGGCCACATCTATGCCAGCATTTGTTATTATTAGTTTTTTGATAATGGCCATTCTAATTGGAGTGAGGTAGAATTGCAGTGCTGTTTTGATTTGCATTTCCTTTACATCATTTTTTTTTGGGTCCGGTTGTGGGGCCTGAACTCTGGGCCTGGGCACTGTCCCTCAGCTCTTCAGCACAAGGCTAGTGCTCTACCACTTGAACCACAGCACCACTTCTGGCTTTTTTCTTTTTGCTTATGTGGTGCTGAGGAATCGAACCCAGGGCCTCAGGCATGCAA
>NW_012267301.1:7351522-7351899 GCF_000151885.1 Dipodomys ordii
TTCCTGATTTCAGCCACACTTTTCTCATTGTTGGCATACAGAAAAGCCATTGAGTTTTGAGGGTTAATTTTATACCCTGCTACTTTGCCAAAGTTATGGATCAGCCTGAGTAATTTGGGAGTGGAGTTTGTGGGATTCTTTAAATACAAAATCATTTCATCTGCAAAGAGGGAGACTTTTACTTCTTCTTTCCCTATTTCGATCCCCTTTATGTTTGCATCTTGTCTTATTGCTATAGCTAGGCATTCGAATACTAGATTGGAGAGCAGTGGAGAGTGTGGACAACCTTGTTTCATTCCTGAGTTAAGAAGAAATGGCTTTAGTTTTTCACCATTAAGTACAATGCTGGCTGTAGGTTTGTCATATACAGCCTTTAT
>NW_012267301.1:7351949-7360190 GCF_000151885.1 Dipodomys ordii
CACAGCACCACTTCTGGCTTTTTTCTTTTTGCTTATGTGGTGCTGAGGAATCGAACCCAGGGCCTCAGGCATGCAAGACAAGCACTCTACCACTGAGCCACCTTCCCAGCCCCTATATCATTTTCTTAATGACAACAGAGCTGGCCTTTATCAGGCACTCAATCTTCTGGCACCTTCTTCTTAGAGTTCTCAATATCCAGGACGATGAGCCATGAATTTTACTTGTTTTTGTGGGTTACTGATCCTAAGTTATGTGCAATAATAGACCTAAAAGGACTAAGACAACTTTGGATTTTCTTTCTTATTTATGGTTTACAGGAGAAAATTAATTTTAATAACAATAGTTTATTGTTAGCAGGGCGCCAGTGGCTCATGCCTGTAATCCTTGGTACTCATGAGGCTGAGATCTGAGGACTGTGGTTTGAACCCAGTCTGGGCAGGAAAGTCCATGAGATATTTATCTCCAACTAACTACCAGAAAACCAGAAGTGGTGTTGTGGCTCAAAGTGGTAGAGTGCTAGCCTTGAGAGAGGAAAAAAAAAAAAAGAAAAGAAAAGCTCAGGGACAGTGTCCAGGCCTGAGTTCAAGCACAATTTAAAAATTCATACATTACCGATGATACAGTGAATAGTACAAATTGTTCCATACAATAAGCCATTGTTCCAGAAATAATCACCATTAACCCTAATGTCCTCGAGGGCACTAACACATAAATATTCAAATGTCACCAGATATTGCTATTATGCACATGTAAATGTATACTTTAAATAAATTAAGCTATATTGTGTACTTTTATGTTCTATAATCTTTAAAACTGAGCAGCATATTTATAGGCTACTAGATGTATCTTTCTCATTTTTATTAGACTTTTTAACATTTTATTTAAGAGAGTTACTCTATTTCATAAAAACGAAATCTTTTTTGATAGATATTTATTGTAGTATTTCCAAGGACACTTTCTTACTTATGTATTTTCTTTTATATAAAAATTAATGTAGATTAGACTCTCAGAATTTAGTTTTTTGAGTCATAGGGAATATGCATTCAATATTGCTTTCATAGATTGCCAAATCACTCTCTTACTCTATGACATATTCTGGGAATAGATGTTTTCTACCTGTGTTTGAACTCAGAGTGTTACATGGTTTGCTCATTCAGCTGGCATGCCATCATTTAAGGCAAGCCTCCAGCTCAGGTTTTTGCTGGCTATTTTTCTTGTGGACTTTTCTGCCTAAGCTGGTTTTGAGCCATGAATCTCTGGATATCAGCTTGAGTAGCTAGTGCTATAGGTGTAAGTCACTGGCCCCTGGCTGAGAGTGAATGATTTTCACATTCTTATTTACTCTATTCTTAAAAATCAAATATTGCAGTGTCAATCACCATACTTTAGTTTTCTTGCTGTTTTTCAGATGGGTACAAAAATCTTGTAAAGCCAGATGGAGTGCAACTTATGAGACTGCTCTAAGATATGCCTTGGAAATAGAAGCATTAAAGCTTTTGACTCTCAGAAATACTTCTAAAGCCAGTTCTAAAGCTGCTTAGAGAATTGTGAGTGTCATGTAAGTTAAGTTCATATTAGCTGTCAGCGTTTCTTAGGGCAAAATGTATCTTCAGAGTTATCAACTTCATTCAACTGCTTTCATTAGGGGATTTTTATTCTCCTCACTGGAGATATTTAGCTAATAAGAAGGTTATCCATGCATATATTTATGTATATGTCAAGTCTGTGGTAATGAACCATTTGGTCCATAGATAGAACAACAAAAATTCCATATCCCTTTCCTTCAATTATAATATCTCCTCTTGTTAAAAATCTCTGTTGTGATTAATTATTGAGTGTAAACTTATTTGGTTCTGCACTAAAGAGTTGCAAATAAAGTCCATTATTTAACCTTTAAACATGCATATAAGCCAGGTATTAATATTCCCATTAAAGATAGAGCCCAAATATCAGAGAGTTTAAATAACAGCCACACAGCTAGGTGTGGCAGAGACATTATTTGAAGCCATCTCCATCTGCTTCTATATTGTTAACAAATACTAATTGCTGCTCATTAAACAATGTGGTATTAAATAATGCTATGTTCTGGTTCATTTTAGAACAACTAACTCCATCTTGTAAAAAGCTTCCTCATTTTACTTTGGATTGCATGGATCCATCCCTTTTCTACCTAATTTCATTTTGTATCTATACTTTCAGAACATACCTGGCTGGCTTCTCCAACTTCTACTTTTCTTATCTGGTCACTACTTTAGGCAAGTCTAAAGTTTTGCCAAGGGAGATTTGATTTTCTCTTATTTTTTGTGGTCGTTTAACATTTATTCAAGAAATATTTAAAAGAACATGATATATATTTGGCACAGTGCTAAGTTCAAGTATGCAACAGTGACTAATTCCTATAAAGAATAGACAACCTAGTATACAACCCTTGCTTATCCAATAGTCATCTCTATCCGAAGTTACAACTGTGACTCGCATGACATTACTAACATCTATGTTGGAAGTACTGGGCTTTGGTCAGGAGATAAAGACAGGACTTCCTGAGGGAATTATGCTAGAGATGAGGTCCAGAGTATGATGCGAGTTGACTAGGAAGAGGGGAGAGAAAGAGTGTTGAAGGCTGAGAGAGAATTAAACTGGAAAAGAACATGCAAAGTGTTATTTACTAAGAGAAGGCTAGTACAACCAAAACAGTGAAATGTACAAGATGTGGTTTGGTCAGTGTGAGGCCCCCCCAGGCTTGGTTAGAGTTTTCATTTGGTTAGAGATTTTAATTGTATGCCAAGCAAAATAGCAAATCCCTAGATGGTGGTACCTATGGACAGCAGGGTGGTGAGGATATGATCACATTGCTTAGATATTCCACCAATGAGCAATACTTTGAAATCTTGGATGTGATAGGTAGGGAACAGAGATGACTTCAAGGTTTCTGGCTCACACAACTGGACAAGAGATGCTTGCTTTTGTTAAGATGAGGAGAAAAGAATTACATATATTGGACTTGTTCTTCTATAAATTCATTGCTCCAAACAATAGTCTAATAAACTCTGAAACAGAAACTCAGAACAACTTGAGTACAAAGTTTTTATGGATGGATTTTGAAAATATCACATAGAGACAGATAGATGGACAGAGAGAATGAGAGGAGAGAAAGAATATTCTCTAATCAACTAGACCATTGGTTATTTATTGCTGTTTCAAGTCCAGAGATTGTGAACAAGGAAGACAAAAAGTTTGAGGCTAATTAAACTTCTCTTCAGGCCAAGAAAAATATTCTACTTGCTGTAATTTCTAGGATTGAACAGTAAACAATTGGCATTTCAATTATTCAATTGTTCTTGTCGAGTCATGGAAAATGTTTCAATATTTTTGAAATGTTGAGATGTATTAGAGTTTCATATGACATTTATAAAACTCAGAATTCAAAGAAAGACATAAATGAATTTGAAAAAGGATCTAGAAACAGGCATTCCTAAAAAGGATTCATGGTGAATCAGATACAAGTGGTATATGCCCTGTAGAGTTCTGGCATACTAGCACAGAGTGAACTCTAGTGACTGCACTCCTTTCAGATCTTGGACCTTTATTTCCCCCCTTTACATAACGGGCCAAATATTTATCTTATTCTTACTTAAAAGGTGAGGTTGAAGGTGATTGAGACAACTTTGGAAATAGGCTTTGACCTCTCTTTGTGAGAGCCATAAATATGAAAGATGGTTTTAATACAGATTCAGACAGCTTCTATATTGCTTGAATTATGCCAAATTCTTCTTACTACTCAGTGATTTCTGACGATGACTCAAGAATGAATAAGACCTCATCAGTGTTTTATTGTCTGCTCTCAGACACTGGAAATTTGGAACTCTTAAATCACTGCTACTTGTCCTGAGTAAAGTTCTGGGGAATAGAAAAGGGGAATAGAAGAGGAACAGAGGAAATTTCTTAGGAAGGCAAATAAAGTGCTGTCTGTGACTACCTGGCTTTTCAAAAACAAGCATTTCTGATGATAAAAGATCTATCTTTTTTATGGGGTAACGAGGCAGCCCTGTTACACAATTGTTTAGTTACAACAGAGGCGAATTATGAAGTCCATGGAATTTCAAACTGAGGGAACCCTGGGAGAGTCACAAGCCAGCACCTTGTATAAGGGACCTCTTCAATCTTTCCTTGCCCTTGATCACTGCAGTCTGCCTGCTGCTTCCAGCGTCTTTCTGTAGGGCTGAGACCGGCTCCTGTTTGCCAAGTGTGGTGGTGAACTTTGAATGGAGGATTTTCATAATCTCATTAAATTGGTATTGGCTAATCTAAACATTACTTTTAATTAAAGTAATTTATCTGTTAACACATAAATATTAAGACTTCTCAGTAGGATGGTAAGGGTTCATTAATGATAGACTGCAAGCAGGTGTTTTCAAGAATATTAATTGAAGCTATGAAGAAAGTGCTTCTACTGGAAGTACCAATACCTTGATAGAGACATGATAGAATTGGTTTGACAGTCAGTAAGACACTTCTTAGTGGAAAACAACAGATAGTCTGGCTTAAACCCTGAAGGGCATTTTTTGCTTCATGTTATTGGAAAGAACAGAGGTATGTCCAATTTTGATCTGGTGAGATTTAATGTTTTTTCTCTTTCTTTTTGGCTGTAATTCCTTGGCATTGCTTCTGTTTTCCATGAGTGTTCTCAGTTCTGGTCCTTAGGCTACAAACTTGTTCATTTGTGCTGGGGAAGTGTGTGTGTGTTCCTTTCCCCAGGAGTCAACAGATTCTATCTGTTTGGATCAGTTTGAGTCAGGCTTGCTCTTAAAAGTCAGCTTTCCTTGAAGAATGTGACCACGTTGTTTAGGTAATCTGTGCCATATCCTACTTCTAAATCTGGCATTTCCCAAACAAATGGGCAACAAGAAGAAAAAGGAGACTTCTTAGGAAAGCCTGGTGGCTGATAGAAAGCAAAAGGCAAATTAATGATGGGTCACCAAAACCAGTAAAACAACCCATGAATGATTTCTGTGTTAATGGGTTAAAAAAAGATATGAAAACATGACTTCTGGAGGTTGTTGCCATGTTCACCAAGGAAGACTCATAACTTATTCTTGTGGAAGAGGACACGCAAGCAGTATACTGATTTTCTGTCATCTGATTGCTTGATTGATTGATGATAGATTTGTGTATTTATTTTTCTGCTGCATTAGGGATGGCACTCAGAGCTTTGTGATTACCAGAGTAGCACATTCTCCAACCCCTTGATCCATCTTTCCAAGCCCTTTTACTTTTGTGTTTGTGTTGAGATAGGGTCTCTTGGGAACTTTTCTGTGCTAGTAGTCACAAACTTGTGATCTCTGGTCTCTACTTTCTAAGTAGCTGAGATGACAGGCATGTTCCATCTTGTCTGGCTATTGCTATGATACCCACAAAGGGCAATGTGTTGGAGTCTCTGCACACCTACCTACTCCCTTGATTCAAAGTTGTTCCCTCCTTGCCTTCTCTGGTCACACTGATGGAGCTGTTCCTGGGATTCTGTATTGCCGATTTCTCTAAACTCTGCCCACACTCTTGTGAAGATCCTTTTTGTGAAACTCATCTCAAATTACCCAGTAGGAGTGTGCCATCTGTTTTCTGCCAAGACCCTTACTGATACAGTGGGTAATCATCTCTGTGAACATATTTTCAGTCACTGCAGTAGCACTTTTTCAAAAATAGAATGATTATGATACCAACTAAAGGTAAATTTTCTTTAATTGGAAGAAAGCAAAGTGCCCTCTCCTCCCCTCCGACCACCCCCCCAACCATCTGCCTGGATCATTAGTAATTCAGTTGTTACATCAAGGATTCTCAGCCACAGGACAGCACTGACCATGAGGGACCCAGAATTTTTTTAAAAACAATTGTTAAATAAGGCCTCCTTTTAATTTTCATGTTCATCTGCAAATTAGTTAGCTTTTTCTCTTGACTCCTCTAACTGCAATTAATGAATGCAAATTAATTTAGCTTAGTGTCACTGTTTTACAATGTCTTGTAGGAACATTTATTCTCAATAGTATTGGTTCAGTTTTTAACAACTAAAGAGAGAATACTTACATAGTTTATAGTCATGACAAGAATATTATCACTCAAATTACTGATATAACTTTCCTATATTTAAAACTTAGTTTAAATGGAAACCCCAAAAGCAGATTACTAATATTATAGTAATATTCATTGTTTGGGTTTGCCTGTACTAGGGCTTGAACTCTGGGCCTGAGCACTGTCCCTTAGCTTTTTCACTCAAGGCTCGTCCTCTACCACTCGAACCAAAGCTCTAATCCTGGCTAATTATACTGGTTAATTATAAATAAGTCTTATGGACTTTCTTGCCTAGGATGTCTTCAAATCATGATCCTTAGTTCCCTCTTAGATCCCATAGCTAGGATTCCAGGTGTGAGCTACTGGTGTCCAGCAATATTCTTTTAAGAAAAGAGAATAAAGAAAAACCAAAAGAGAAAAGAAAACAACGAACATCTTTTGTGGATAATTATTGTAAAAAGGAGGTCATCAAATAATTAAGAATCATTAGCTTTTAATGCAGACTGGATTCACTTTTGTACCATTGGTCCAGTAATTTCCTTTTGTAAAATTATCTTTAAATATTTGTACAAAGGAGGTGTCATATAACAAAGACGTTTATGAATACAAGGCATCTTAGTGTCACCTGCTCAACATGCTCACCCTTCTTCAACCCACCCCTTCTCTTACTTTTCTTAATTTTGTGGTATATGCAGTGAAGTTTTGATTGTATTCTCCCTCCTTCCCCCTTCATTCATCTAGGCCTCACTTCCCCTCTTGCATGTACCAATTTCCTGGTGCTTATTTTGTTGGGCTTTCACCTAGTCTTTATAATATTATTTTTACAATTTGAGCTCTCCATCGAGTCTATGATACTTCAGTTAATTCATTTGTAACCATTTGCACACCACCCAGTGTGTTTACTTATAGACTTATAGGCACATTCTATCTGCCACCAATGAGAGCAGCCAGGCAACCTTTGTTTCTCTGGGTTGCTTGGTTTGGTAATTTCTTATTTTGATATATTTCTGATATTGCTAAAGTGAGAAATAGTAACTTTATTAACATCTTGGAGTCCTTCTCTTTGGTGCAGAGTAGCTTAACTTTTTGAGCACTTCAGTATTTCATGTGGATGGAATCTCAGAGCATTATTTTTAAGAAATACTGGCCTGTAGTTCTGGAGGCTATTGATTGTACTCTTTGTCACTCTGTGCCTCCCTGCTCATTAAGTCCTACCCATAAAGCTCTTCAGAGGCTCTACTTCCATGGAGTGACTTCTTTCTTAGTGTTTTCACTCTGGGATCTTCTACTCTCATGCATATGACTGGACTGATTCCTTCTCCCTTTCCATCTTTGAACGTCTATTTTGCGATAGTGGGGAGTTATCCTTAGTATATTTATTAGTTTGCTCAATCCCTAATTTGTAGCAACAGCCAAACCCTCATTGGTCTGCTGTCCCATTTAGAGTACCTCTTTGTACATATTTCAGCCAGTATGTTCCTCATGATAGGATTTTTTGACTTAAAGGAAAGAAAGAAAAAAAAGTGTAAGGAAATAATTTCATCTTTCTAAATAAAGTGATAAAATTATGTACATATTTAGGTAATTTTAATCCTTGGTTTTAGGATTAAGAGGTGTAGTGTTTTGTAAGCACTACAGTCATATTGGTTGGCTTAATATAATATTCAATACTAGCTTAATATCCTAAAACCAAGAACAGAATACCATAGGATTTAGTAGAGCAGAAGCACTAGTCAGGTATGCAGTCTTAAATATGATATCTAGCTTATTAAGAAACGGGCTAGTTATTTTATTTTATTTTTTATTGTCAAAATACTGAACAGAGGGGTTACAATTACATAGGCAAGATAATGAGTACATTTCTTATCAAGCATTGCTGCCTCCTCCTTTGTTTCCTCTTCCCATCCCTTCCCATACTCTCCTCCTCACCCCATCCCCCCGATTCTTGCCCCACACACCAAAGTTGTTGTAAAGTTCGTTTTCAACATAACAACTTGTATATCTCATTGTTGCAATGGGTCCACCTGTATCCCTATTTAAACGATTTGTTTTTTCCCTTCCCCTCTACAAATTATACCAACTTCAAATACAGTGAAAGCAGGGATTATACCATGGGGAAGGGACATACAAAGCAACAAAGAAATAATCTTATAAGTGTGTTAGAAACAATCACCTGA
>NW_012267301.1:7362620-7436312 GCF_000151885.1 Dipodomys ordii
GTTGGAGGAGTATTGGTGTGAGCTCTGCTTTGAAGGCCTTGTAGAATTCCGCTGTAAAACCATCTGGTCCTGGGCTTTTCTTAGATGGGAGGTCTCTTATTGCTGTTTCTATTTCAATACTTGATGTGGGCTTGTTAAGATGATTTAACTCATCTTGGTTTAGTTTCAGCATGCCAATATTTGTTAGGAAAATGTCCATTTCTGCCAAGTTCTCAAACTTATTAGCATAAAGGTTTGAGAAGTATTATCTTCTAATGTTCTGAATCTTGGTTGTTTCTGTGGTGATGTTTCCATTCTCATCTCTGAGTTTATTTATTTGCATGTGTTCTCTTCTTTTTCTGATAAGATTTGCTAAGGGTCTTGCAAGGCTGTTAATTTTTTCGAAGAACCAACTCTTTGTTATATTGATTCTTTCTATAGTTTTTAAAGATTCTAATTCATTTAATTCTAATTTAATTTTAATTATTTATTTCCATCTACTGGATTGGAGTTTATCTTGCTGCTCTTTTTCAAGGAGGCTCAGATGCCTCACTCAATTGTTAGTTTCAGATCTCTCCAATTTGTTGATGTAGGAGCTCAGAGCTATAAACTTGCCCCTGAGTACTGCCTTTGCTGTGTCTCAGAGGAGCTGGTAGTTTGTGTGTTCATTTTTGTTGAATATCATGAACAGTTGAATTTCCTTTCTAATCTCTTCCATGACCCACTCGTGATTCAGAAGTGTTTTTTTCAGCCTCCATGTGTTACGGGACTTTCTTTGGTGGCTTTTGGTGTTGGTTCTAATTTTATTTCCTTGTGGTCTGAGGGAATGCAAGGTTTTTCAATTTGGACAAGTTTGCTTTGTGGTCTAAAATGTGGTCTATTTTGCAAAATGTTCCATGTGCTGCTGAGAAAAACGTGTATTCCGATGCTGTTGGGTGAAATATTCGGTAGATGTCTGTTAAATCTAGTTGATCTATGCAGTTGTTTAGAGCTGTGGTTTCTCTGTTGAGTTTTTGCTGAATTGATCTATCTAGTGGAAAATGATGTGTTAAAGTCCCCAACAATTAATGTCTTTGGATCTATGTGAGATTTGAGGGAAAGTAGTGTTTCTTGGATAAATTTGGGTGCTCTATTGTTTGGTGAATAGATACTTAGAATTGTAATATCCTCCTGAAGGAGAGATCCCTTAATTAGTATGTAGCAACCTTCTTTATCTCTTCTTACTAATTTTAATTTGAAGTCTATTTTATCTGATATTAGGATTGCAACTCCTGCCTGTTTATGGGGGCCATTTAGTTCCAGCCTTCCACATTGAAAATGTGTTTGTTTTTATGGGCAAGATGTGATTCCTGAAGGCAACAGATAGAAGGATCTTGTTGTTTAATCAAACTAGACAGTCTATGTCGCTTAATTGGAATCCATTAATATTGAGAGATAGGACCGAGAAGTATTTGGGAGTTCCTGCCATTTTATCCACCTTCTTGGTGGCTGCAGCAACTGGGTTCTTCCTATGGTTCTTGGATTCTCAGTTTGGGTGTGGTTTCTTGGCCTCTATTGTGGTCTTGTTGGTTTTCTATGTGTAGGACATCTTTAAGCATCTTTTGTAGGGCTGGTTTGGTGGAGATATATTGTTTCAATTTTTCTTTGCTGTGGAAGGTTTTTATTTGCCCTTCAGTTATGAAGGAGAGTTTAGCTGGGTACAGTATTCTTGGTTGATAGTTGTTTGTGTTTAGGGCATGGCATACATCATTCCAGGCTCTTCTTGCTTTGATTGTCTCTGCTGAGAAATCTGAGGTGATTCTAATTGGTTTCCCTTTATAGGTGATTATCCTTTTCTCCTTGACAGCTTTAAGGATCTTTTTTTTTGGTCTGAATTATCCTTTGTGGATTATAATGTGAGGATAGGATGTCCTATTCTGGCCTGGTCTATTTGGAATTCTAAATGCTGCTTGTATCTGAATAGGCTTATCTTTTTTCATGTTTGGGAAGTTCTCTGCTAGGATCCTGTTAAACAAATTTCCTAGACCATTAACTTCTGTCTCTAGGTGATCTTCTACACCCTTTATCCTCAGATTAGGCCTTCTGATGGTGTCTTCCACCTGTTGAATAAATCTATCATATATCTTGGACTTGTCTTGGATGGTTGTATGTTCTTTTTCTATAATATCTAGGCTGTCTTCAATTCCCGAGATTTGATCTTCTGCATGGTCTAACTTACTATCAAGACTTTCTACTTTGTTTTTTATTTCTTTTCCTTCTTTGGCATTTATGGCTTCAAATTCTTTGTTGAAGCTCTGTTTTAGGTCTTGTATGAACTTCTTTACTTCCTTAATTTGGTGTTCTGTTTTTATTCTCAAATCACTTAGTTGATTGGTTATGGTTTCCTTGGACTCCCATTCCTTCTGTTGGGTTTTATTCAGCATTCCCTTTGTGGACTCCCTGAGTTCTTTCAGTTCTCTGTTTATGGATTCCATGAATGCCTTTAGTGATAGCTCTCAATTCCTGTATTACTCTTTGATTAGCTTCCTCACGTTCACGCCATTCCTGTAGTTCTCTTTGAGTGTTCTAAGCCTGCTAACACCATTTCTGACTTTCCTTTGTCTGTTCTCGGCCAGCTCCTGCAATTCCTGTCTATCTCTTTGACTGATCTCAGTCTGCTCACGCCATTCCTTTGTTTATGTTTGAGTGTTCTCAATCTGCTCATGCAATTCCTGTATCAATCTTTGAGTAGCTTCCTCACACTCATGATATTCCTGCATTGACCTTTGGTTTGCCTCCTCTCTCTTCCTTTCATGTTCATACAGAGTCCTTTGCAGGTTTTCAATCTTTTCATTTACCATGTTTACCAGTAGTGTTTGTAGAGCTTTTTGGGAACTCTCCTCTGGATTATTCATTATCTGTTCTGTCCCCTTATTATTATGAGTGGGAGTTGAGATAGCCGGACTTGCCATTTTTCTTTTGTTTTCCGGCTTGCTCTGCCCAATTGGGATGAAAGTAACACCAGTTTTGTGCTAGAACAATATCTTATGGTAAGCATCAACCAAAGTTGCAATTGCACTGTCAAAAGTCTGCAGATACACTCTAGTTCAACAGACATATCTATTCAACATCAAACAACTATGTATTAATGGGCTACAAACCGCAAAGAAGAATTTGGCAAACAAGAAATTATTAGGTTTAGGGAGAGATATGAGTAAAAATAGGATTAGGGGGATGTGGAAAGGGAGAGGGTGAGTTAACTTAATTAAGTCCTAATCTCAAAGCGGGAAATTGGTTGGATAGAATGATAGTAGAGAGAGAGAAAAAAAGAAGAAAAGAAAAAGAAAAAAGAGACAAGAAAAAAATAGAAAAACAAATATTAAAAATTAAAAAGTGAAACACTTAAAAACTTAAAAATTATGCAAATTTAAAAAGATAATATTCAGAGAAGAATGTGGATAGGACAGATAAGCGTAGGGATAGAAAGGAGACATGAAAAACTTAAAAATAAAAATGCTTAAATATTATATAGATATAAAGAGGTAGTACTACTATTAAGGAATTTAAGTCTAAAAGGTTTTGAATTGAGTAATATATTTCTGGATTAAGTGTGTACATAATGTTGGATAAGGTTTAATAATCAACTATGGGTGTATCAGGATGAGCAGAACAGCAAAAAAGTCATGCAAAGAAGAACAAAAGAGAAGAAAAGGTGAAAAGAATGAGAAGGAAAGAAAAAAAGTTAATAGAAAACAAAAATTAAAAAAAGTTAAAAATTAAAAATAAAAAAAACTTTTAGAAAAAAATTTTTTTTATAAAAGGTGCAAAAAAAGAGCTCTTTGATTTTTTTTGGGGAGGCGTGGTTGGGAAGATCCTGTATCTCCCTTATGTCCATAACTAGTCTCTTGTTCGATTCTTTGGTCTGCTTGTGGTGTTTGATTTTCCTGTGGCTTGGATGGTTTCTTAAGTCAGTTTGTTTGAGCAGGCAGAAAAATGTGTTGCTTTACCCAGGATTTTGTGATCCTCCTCCCAGGCTAGTTCAATGGGAGGGAGATCTGCTTTGAGTATCACAAAAGAGGGAGATGGCTGTTTCCTCTAGTTTGGAGATGCTGTGATGAGGCTAGGTTCTGGGTAGAATTGAGGCCTTTCAGCAAACAGTAGCTTTTCCCTGAGAGGCTAGCTTCTGAGACATTCACAGAACCCAGCCTGGCACCATTCTCAGGGTTTATGATTACTGAATTTCAATTGATTGACAAGGCTGATATAGGGAGGGGCAGCCTCTGGCTCTGTTTACCCAGTGAAGAAAGCCCCTCCTGGGGCTGGTGGCCTGGGCTGGATGACTTTTTCCTGGGTGGAGCTGAGTCTGGCAGGTCAGGTTAGTTTCCTGTGACCTGCTAAATGACTCTAGTTTTCTTCCAAGGCCTGAGTTGGAGCTAGCTGCTGAGCCAGGCCTTTGTCAGTATCAAAGATGGAGATCTCTGGTAGTGGGGTGGGGGGAGGGGTGGCCTTCCCTCCTCTGCTCCCTGAGAAGGAGTGAGGACGTCAGGCTTCTACTCACACCGAATCTTGGTTCCTGGTTCATCTCTGGTCTGCGATCTGCAGGATGAAGATATCTGTTCCTTGTCAGTTTTTGCTGGTGTTAATTAGAATCTGCTCACCCACCGCATCTGGCACCTTTGTCCTGGACTCTCTGGGTTGCAGGTACGGTGGCTATGGCTGCCGCTGCTGCCACAGTCGTGGCTGCTGGCAAGTGCTCAGATCTGTCTCCTTGCCTGGATTTTCCCTCTCTGGCCTAACTCTCTGTCCTGTGATGGCACACTTGGTGTGATTCTCTGGCTTAGGACTGTTCACTGGAACACCAAAACTGCTTTCTATGTGAGAGCTTGTTTAGCCTCCAGCTTCTCCTCCACCATCTTTCTGGAGCTCTTACGCTAGTTATTTAAAGCTATTCATTCATTTGTTCATTTATCCATTCAAGACATGAAATTCAAACAACTTTTATATACCCAAAACTATCCTAAGAGCCCAAGATAGCAACACTAGCGCAATGGACATGGTCCTTTCTGTCATAGTGTTTATGGTCTAGCTGAGAAACAAACAGCCCAAGAGCAAATAGAGAAAATAAAATAATGCATAAGCCATTATTATTATTATTATTATTATTATTATTATTATTATTTGCAGATGTAGAGAAACTTCTCTGAGACATGTTTATGAGGGTGCTGAACTGCAGTTGAAGGGAAGGAGGATGCCAGTAGGAGGATGACAAGCAGGTCATGTCTAGCCTCATGACGAGCAGGAGTGAGCCTGAGGGAGAGGTTGGAGAACAGTGTTTGGGCATAAAGATCAGAGTTTGGGAAGGGGAAAGACAGTATGTTGTGCTTGAGGAATTAAATGAAATCTGAGGTGGTGGGTGCAAAAACAAAAGGGTGGTGTGTGGAAAAGATATAGGTAGAGAAGTTATCAGAAATGATGTGGATTTGTTAGGAGCTTGGGCATTGCTTCAAGTGTGATGGAAGATCACTGAAGAACATAACCCAGGAATAATGATGTGAAACGATGCAGTTTGCTCTGTGGATGCACAGCTCTGGCTTCCTGACGGGAGAGGGTGTGCATACTGGGGCAGGAAGAAAAGACTGGAGGAATATCCTGAGCTCTCATGCTGTTCCAGCCATCAGCGGACAGATAATGAAGGCATGGCCAAAGTAGA
Source organism: Dipodomys ordii (assembly GCF_000151885.1). Lineage (NCBI taxonomy): Eukaryota > Metazoa > Chordata > Mammalia > Rodentia > Heteromyidae > Dipodomys > Dipodomys ordii. The sequence goes on from NW_012267301.1 coordinate 7,368,289, forward strand.
GACCATGAGGATGGATGAGCAACAGAAACAATGAACAGATCTCTTGTGGAGACAAGTGCTTTTCTTAAAATAGGAAACATAAGTATGTTGAGGTGGGTTAAAGTCTAGGTACAATGATCACAGGGTGATGAGGAAGATCAGTCCTCCTTTTCTAAAAGGAGAGAATTGGGCTCGATTCTATGACTTTATTGTTTCATCTTCAAGTGGCTAAAGACAGAGCAATGTGGACACTATTGAAAACTCTCCAGATATTGTCCTTTTCCTTTTATAATTGGAGCATCTAACCAATCTAGACTTCAGGCACTAATTAAATTAGGAAACAAAAATCTATGAAGTCCTGAGCATTTAAACTGAAGTAAAAGAAAGGGAGGGGGAGCTGACATAAGCTGGTAAATATGTTAGCTTTCATAAGCATGTAATAACACAAGATTTATTATTCTGTTTTATATCTTGGGTGATTTTACATCTTCTGTGGCCAGGCTGACTTTATTGTCCTATAATTCTCAATTCTGTGATTTGCGTTTTCTCTAGGCTTGAGCAACTCTCCCAATTGCTTATGACTTTCCAGTTGCTACCAGGGAATCATTATACACAGATGGCTTTTAGGAGGGGAATCAGTTTGGTAGACATTTTCCTTGATTACGATGCATTCTCTCTGCACTGATGGTTATGAGTAAAAATTCTTGCTTGTCAAATGGTGAAAATGTTTCCAGGATCTGGAATAAAAAGGAAGAAACATTGCATTTGGCAGATGATTTCTGTATGACTATACTCTGATGAAAAGGCTGCCTGGTGCCTTTAATTTATTCCGATAAAATTTTATAAGCAACGATAAAACCAAACTAACATGAGGCATTGAAGGGAAGAGACTGAGCAGAATTTGCAGCTGTGAGGAGATACTGATTTGAGCAGATAATTACCTCCACCTTGTTATATGCTCTCATTTTCCTCTTTTGCAACCTTGCAAATAAATATGAAAATCTTATCCAGCATACCTTGTACCCATTTTTAAAATTCATTCACTGATCTTTCTAGGAGAACTCAGGTATATAAAGAAATGAGGCATTATTTTTTTTAGAAGCCAATTTAATTTCTTTTCTTAACCTTTAAATCAACATTTCAGTTCAGCATTCTACGTAGTTCTTATGGAACTGTCACAAAATAAGGCCATTTTTTTAAACCTAAACTTATCTTAGTCTGAGCCAACACCTGATCTAGCTAGATGACCTTGATGTACAGAGCTTTAGGAGATAAAAAGGACAGGACTGATGAGCCTGGAAATTTTACCTTCAGATGTTTTGTGATCTACATAGAAAAAAAAAGAAGAGTAATGTTCCTATCCCTTGGTGGGCTTTTTCATATGGATTAAGGGGAAAAAGTTAGACCAGGATAGATGGTTTTCCAGGCTAATTAACTCCAATCAGCCAAGGTTTTCTAATCAACTGTCAAAAGTATACTTTGCTGTCAAATTTAAGGTCCCCAAACACAGCAAAACACATTTGTGTTTGCAGAAGTCTCTTCCCAAAGGTCTACAGATACTAGTTACCAATTGCTGAGCATTTAGTATACATCAGATATTATGCTAAGCATGCTACATGTATTTAATTTAATTCCCATGGACATCCCAGGAGATAGTCTCTCTTCTGAACAGAAAGGAAACATTTAAATACAGAAAGACGTATTTGTTCTGAATGGCAAAGACAGATCTCTGATCATGTTGTTTCCTTCATGTTAGTCTCCTTTCCAGCATGACAATAGTTTCATCTCACAGATACTAGAACTGTCATTTCTTTAAATGTGAATGAGAAACAGCTGAGAAGAAAAAGCCATCTGTTCTTGGACTATATCTCTATCTCTGTCTGTCTGTCTGTCTGTCTGTCTATCTGTCTATCTATCTATCTATCTATCTATCTATCTATCTATCTATCTATCTATCTATCTATCTATCTATCTATCTATCTATCTATCTATTTATCTTACCATTGGAAAGACCAGTTGTGGAAAGTTTTCATGGAGGCAGGGAAGGGCATGAAGTCTCTGAGACTGTGCCTGAGGTGAATCCAGTGGAGGGACAATGTCTGGAGAAGATCATGTCATTTGTCTATGACCAGAGTGTGAGGTGTGCCTATACAATGAATTGCTTCCATTGCCTATTTCCCACTTATTCTTCTTGAAGCATCAAGTTCATGATTTTTTTATATAACCATTTTCTTTCTTTTTTACAATTCTATGTCTTGAAAAGGAGCCCTGTGTATCTTTTATCTCCACATTGTGGTATCTTATTTAAGTCTTGGTGATCATATTTAATGACTATATTTATTCATTTTAATATTTTTGGTGGTATCAGGATTTAAACTGAGAGAATAAGCGATCTATGTCAATAAATCTCTTTGCTTAGTTTATTTTTTCAATAGAATCTAATTATTTTGCCTAACAGATCTGGGACCTTTCACCTATGCCTCTCTTATAGTTGGCAGTATAAGTATTATAGCATTGACTACAGGTATGTGCCAATATACCTGGCCCTAAATTACCTATATTTTCATACTGGATAGTCTCTGATCTTTAGCCTATTTTTATGCCTATTAGAGATACTGATTGTTAAAATAATTATTTCCAGCCTATTATCTTTTCTTCAGTTGTTTGTGATGGAAATAATCTTTCATTTTGTTATGTTATTTCCTTGATATCATGCTAAGATAACATTATGGTAGCAGACCTTCAAAATTGGAGCTAGAGTGATGATAATAATGGCATGTATTTTACATGGTTTCCTATCATATGAAACAATCTTAAAAAATTGCTGCAATGATCTTTTCAATTCACAGGGAAGAGAAAGAAGGCGGAGCAGGATTGGCAGACAAGCAATGCTGTTCTCCCTGCATCTCCCTGAATCCCCCACTGCCCTTCTTACGCCCACTGTGATGATCAGGTGTTTATCTGAATGATTCTTCTACCTCCACTTTCACATTTCATTTATAACCAGTTTGATCAACTGATCTTCATCTCCTTCTGTCAATCAAGACATCTTCCTAGACTCTTCCTATCACAGATCAAGTTAGAACTTGTCTATGGATACACTTTTACGTAAATCTTAATTCAATTTTATCCCCTCCTTACCAGCCCTTTTCCTCTCTTCTCTAGTATAGGTAAAGTGGTAGTTTTCCAACATCAAAGCATACAAGATTCCCAGAGGGAATTGAGTAAGCATGTGGATTCTTAAGAGGTTCTGCACAGGAAATAGTGCTATTGTTTGGATATAATTTGACCCCTAAAGTTTCATGGGTTGCATGCTTGATCTACAATTTAACACCATTGAGAAATGATAGAAACTTTAAAGCACAGGGACTAGTGGAAGGTAATCAGTACTCTTTAATGAGACTCTTTAATCGGTTACATCTTACAGGAAAAGACTAGTCCTCATGAAAGTGAGTCATTATAAAAGAGTGAGTCTAGCCCCTCTCCAGGCTCTTGCTTTTTTCTCTTAACATTTGCACCTACTCCTTCTCTCATCTCTCTCTAGCTCTTTTTTATCTTGTTTTTTTTAATTTTAATTTTTTTAAATTGTGAAAATACCATACAAAGGGGTTACAATTACATGGGTAAGATAATGAGTACATTTCTTATCAAGCATTGTTGCCTCCTCCTTCATATTCCTTCCCATATCCTCCCTGCCACCCCTCATGCCCCTCTTTGTTGCCTCCTCCTTTGTTTCCCCTTCCCATCCCTTCCCATCTCCCCCCCCACCCCCTATTACCCGCTCCCACCAAAGAATGTACTTGTTATGTGATGCTAACCACTATGAACCCTTCACCAGAAGCTAATGAGGGTGCCATATTCTTAGACTCCAGTACTAAGGGTTTTTGATTTACTACCCAACTTCCTGTATTTTGTTGTAGCAATACAAATGGTCTAGGATACCCAGTTATCTTCATGTAGTAGTCATCATTAATGTTGACACAGAAGGGCTATGGGAAGCAGTGTTCTCATGGTCCTTATTTTTATTTCAAAGACAAATAAATTGTCTATCATCTAGAACCAAAGTATCTTCATGTCTGAAACATCCCTATGCTATTTTTCACTCTTTTGTTTGTGAATAATCTTGAACATGCTTAAGGAAGAAGGGAATCATGAGTATATGTAATAAAAAAAGTTATTTATCATAACATCATAGCTTATTTTCCTCATAGGAACATAACTGATCATCTGGACAAAAGTACAGTTAGAAAATGGACATTTAGGGTAAGAGAGCTAAGGAAACAGAGTAACTGCTGCAATCCAGCCTACTGGAGTGTGAGAAAACACACCGGATGAGTGAATTCCTTCTTGATTCTATGGCTGATGCTGTCTGTGTGACATGTACAGAGGCCCTATTCCTCCAGTGAACCGTAGCAAATGGCTGTTTGTTAAAAATCTCCCACCATAATAGAGTGGAGTAATGTGTTCAAGTCCTCAAAGAAATTGAACACAGTTGGAAGTAGCTTACTACTGCATAAAATTCTTTGAAGTACTTTGAAAATTAAGGCGTTATTTTCTCCCTTGTATTCCATCCTACATGCATGTTAATTTCAGTGTAGAAGTAATGTTTAAAATTAAATTCCATGGCTTAAAACTGACCCCCATCTTTTCTTCCTACAGCCTCATATCACAGAAGTCTCTGTGATTTGAGGCTTAAAATAGACTACACTAAAGATTTCCTCAGTCCTCTGGCTTATGACTTAAGAAAATTAAGTGAATTTGATGCACTGACATCTACCTCTAAATTTGTTTTCTCTGATGTCTAGAGGTTGAGAAAGTGTTCTGAAGGAAAAAAAAACCACTCACCTAAAAGGTAACTTCCATTTTGAGGCAAACTATCTAGCACTAAATTTATTGACCTGATTCATAAAAGCTTTTGTGCTTCTCTAAACTCTCTTTGAGCGCTGCATGAATTCATTGGCCTCAAGTTGAACTTGTACTTGCAGCTAGTTATCTGAGTGTGGGTTTGGAGACTAAAATGCAACATGACATGAACCTCCACACTGGGATTTGATACAGCTGAAGTTTGTGGAGGGCACTGTGTCCCCTCATTAAGCACATTGATCTTTCTGTGCCTTCTATCAACACTCTGTGGCCTCCTTGGTCACCATATTGGCCATTTCTTGACCTCTTTGTCCTTAGAGAGAAAGCAGAGTTGATGAAAATTCTAAATAATTTGAATTCTGTAATGGTCTAACATAAAGCATCACTGTGGCTCCAGTGTAGAGATGGTGAACCTACAATGAACTATGTTTGCACTCTAAATCTTCACACAGTGAGACCAAAGGAGGATATTCTTAGGAGAAGATCACAAGGGCTCAATAGCTATATGAATATGATAATATAAAATGATATTTATAGAAATAAACTCCAAGAAATGGAAACAAGAGGTTTTTTTTTAATTGTACTATTTGAGCTTCTTTTTTACCCCTTTGGTTTATTCTCTTTTGTTTCTGTATTTTATTTCTGCACCTTTTCTCTTATATATAAGTCTATCTGATTTGGGGAGGGGAAGGGGAGACAGAAATAGTGGGACTAGTTGGGCACCAGTGGCTCACGCCTGTAATCCTAGCTACTCAGGAGGCTGAGATCTGAGGATCGCGGTTCAAAGCCAGCCTCGGCAGGAGAGACCGTGAGACTCCTATCTCCAATAAACCACCAGAAAACTGGAAGTGGTGCTGTAGCTCAAGTGGTAGAGTGCTAGCCTTGAGCTGAAGAGCTGAAGGACAGCACCCAGGCCCAGAGTTCAAGCCCCATGACACACACACAAAAGAAAGGAAATAGTGGGACCAAGTGAACCAATTAAGCAGTGATATTCACTAGACACTATGTTGAAAATGATCTATACAACTTGTGGGGAAGGGGAGATAGGAGGGTTAAAAACTGGGAGGGAATAAGGAAGGGGGTGACATTGTTCAAAAAGAAATATACTCATTACCTGACTTATGTAACTGTAACCCTTCTGTACATCACCTTTACAATAAAATGTTTAAAAAATAAACTATGTTTAACTACTTGAGGTATAGAAGAGGTACGTACTACCACAAGAAAATGTAGATCAACATTTTGAAGGTAGCTGGTCCCCAGACACTTTCTAGAAGGAGGCATTAACTAGTGAGTTTCCTAAATAGCATCCTGGTAGACTCTAGAACCTCAGGATGGACCCCACTGAACTAAATTCAGAAGTAACAAATGCATAAAAGTAACAGAATGTGATTTATTAATTTGTACTACAAAATATAATTGATAAGAAAGCTAGATGAGTACATCTTTAGATCAGCACATCTATACCTTACCAAATAGATACAAAAATCAAATTATCACCAGCATTTTGCTTTGTGAGCTTGGGATTAGAACATGGAGTGCCATTTCACAATCCTAAAGGTTTGCAGAGTAATAAACTAAGTAAATGAAAGACAGATTAATCTCCGCCAGACAGGTGGTAAGCCTGTTTCCTGTACTTAAATAGGTCCTGGCTGTAGTGGTGCTGGGCATGAACTCTATACAGTCTGACCGGGATCAAAGTGTCACTTGACAACTTACAGCTCTGTGACTTTGGATGCCTTTCTTATTCTCTGACCTCATCTTCCTCTTCTGTAAAAATGCTCCTCTGTTCTGCCCTATTCTTTTTATAGACTCTAACTTGTGGTAGAAAATCCAATTTCCTTTATTTCCTGGTTTGAGGAGTGCATCTGTATGTCAGCCCCCTGTAGCCACTCAAACTTCAAATTGAAATTTCACTGCCCTACCTATTTCTCAGAAAGAAAAGTTGACCGAAAGAAAATACTTATCTCATAAAAAAGAACTCAGTGACCCAACTTTGTGAACTGCTTAACTTGTGGGAGAAAAGTGAAACCTTAGTGTTCCATTTCTTTCTATGTGACCTCCAAATGGGGCAATTACTGATGGTCAAAGTTTTATAGAGAAAAGTTGGTGGAAAGGGGAAAAAAGACAATTTCAAGCCTCTTTTCATGACCTCATTAATCCCTCTTTGTTTCCACAGATGTTACATGAAGCCACTGGGTCTATGGGCTGAAGTTTTACTAGATATGTTGTTCCCAAGAGAAAGTTTGAGAAGGAAAGAAAAATCAGTTCCCTCAAATTATTTTAGCAGATAACTTAACTTTGCATAAGGCAATGGAAAGTCTGACAAGCAAACACATCTATCTCAAGATAAAATTCTGTGATTCAAAGCCCATTAGCAATGCATTAATTGATTCATTTCTCATTGGCTAAGACACAGCACACTAAAATTTAGGGACAACAGAGAAACAGACAATTAAAGTAAATGCCCTGGTTGTCTTAATTTATTCAGCAAATACATTCAACGATGAATAGGTGCTCAATGGTGGAGATGTGATGGTGAGTGGAAGGCAGAAGTGAACTTGTCACTTGTGGAGAGAGCAGCCTATTGGGAGAATCACGTGTTATTCCAATTATCTAGCCAAGCAAATGTGAAATTCCAAGCATGTTGGGTTATGAGAGAGGTGTCTAGTAGGAATGTTTGATTTAAGAAGAAGGTCAAAAAGCCCTCTCTGAAGAAGTGAGGAATGAGCTGATGTATAAGACATAAATGGAGGGAACTGAAGGGAAAAGCAGAAAGAAAAGCACTTTGTACAAAGCTCACTTTGCAAGAAAGAGGGCATGACTTCAAAGGACCAATAGTAGTGAGTGGGGGGTAGAGGCCAGAATTTTTGTATTTAACCAGATAAGATTTAAAACACTAATAACCGAGCCAGACATGTACAAAAGAGGGGAAAATGACAGAGTTGGGGGAAAGAATGAAAACTTGCAATGTTTACATAGCATCTCTTTTTAGGGAGGAAAAATGATTCCCAAAGTTTATCAAATAATCAATTTTATCCAAGCAAAACTGTCCAATCAGAAGCTGACTTTCATTGTTCACAGGATCCTGGGGTCAAGTTACCAAAGTTTTTACTTCCAAAGACTTGGGAGTTGGGAAGTCATTTCTTCTTGCCTCAGTGGCATTGAGAACAGTGGTGAATTCAGGTGAATTTACTGCCAAAGTTCCTAGGTCTTTTTGATGCCTGGTAATCACTATTTTTTGTGTGAAATAACATACTTTTAAAATGCTTTTTTATTATAGGAATTTATTTTAATTAGTTTTTATTATGTTTAAATAGTTGGACAAAGGTATCACCATTTAAGTTTCTGAATACAATGCATCTTGGTCGATGTCGTCCCTTTCATCATTCTCTCTCTTCTCTCCCAACCCTACGCCTCCCCTTAGTGTTCTCAATTTCATAGGATATGCATTGAATATGATGACTGCATCTCTTTCTGCTTCATCTCTTTATTTGCCTCCTCACCCCTCATTATGAGAAATTTTAAACAAATAGAAATGGGTACTGTAAGGAAGCATCCTCGTATACCTTTCCCTTTTACCCAGCACTTGAATCCACCAATATCTTTATAAACTTGCCTCATCAATCTCTTTCACTGCTTTTGTTGTTGTTTTGATGACACTAACGTTTTGAACTCAGTGCCTTGTGCTTGCTAGGCTGGTGCTCTGTGTTTGAGCCACTGTTGCAGTTCTGTTTTTTTTTGTTCTTTCTAGTTATTTTTGGGATAGGGTCTCACATCCTGGTCAAGCACACAGCTATACTTCAGTCCCGTAGTTGCTGGGATGGCAGGAATGTATCACTGCTCCTAGCTTCCCTTCATTGAGATAGAGTCTTGCTGACTTTTCTGTCTTGGGTGACCTGAGTCATTACACCACCATACTCAGCTATAGGTTGCACAGAGACCTTGTGAACTTTTCTGCCTGGGATGGCCTCCAACTGATCCTCTTGATATTGGTCTCCCACCTAGATAGGATTACAGGAGTGAGCCACCAGCCTCTACACCTGTCTCCTCTATTTTAGTGAACTGCTTAAGAGCATATCCCAAGCATTGCCTCATTTCACATATCCAATCTGTTTTAAAACAAACATGTTAGAAACATATATTCCATTATTACATCTAATTCCTTATTGTTTTCTAAAATCTGATCCATATTCACATTTCCTCTAGTGGTTTAAACATATAGTTTTTTTGCAATTGATTTGTCTAAATGAGGTTTCAAACATTATTGAAACACCACCTTTGCTTGCTGTACATATTTATTTGTCTATTATCTATTTATCCATTCATTTATTTTCCTTTTTGCCACTGACTTCTCAGAGATATAGGGCCTTTTATAATGCTCTATATTCTGGATATCATTGATTGCTTCTTTGTGGTATTATTTAACACATTCTTTTATTTTCCATATTTCCTGTAACATAGGAATTAAGAACTTGAGGATGGTTGTATTCTGCCCACCCATGGTAAGACTCATTTTTAAAATCACTACATGGTATTCCTTTGGATGAACCCTCCACAATTGATATAATTGTTCCTCCAGGCACAACATCACATATATTGCTAGGAATGAATATCATTGTACACTTGTAGGTTTCTACATGTAGAAGTTCTTTGCTAAATAGTAGGTTTCAGATATTTTCTGCAAGATTCATATATCTGAATCCTCTTATCGACCTCTTAGTAAGTTTCTCATCCTTTCTAAAATTATGGATGGTTGGAGGACATGAGTAGAGTTCATGTTACAGAATATCACACCTAAGAATCTACTTCCAATAATTGGTGCTCCAACCACCCAATGCAAACAAGGAAGGCCCTGAGGACACATAAAAGATATTATTTTAGTTTACTTTTTCTAATTATAATTTTTATATGCTAGTTGAATAACTAGAAATTGAGAAAAATAGGAAGAAGAAGAAAAACCAGTCCTAGTTTAATTACTCAAAAGCAGCTGATTTTATTAACATTTTTGGTTTATTTCTTTGTAGTGCTTTTGATGTAATAGTAACATTTTTCATAGTTCTGATCACACCTTACAAATGATATTACAAAATGTGTTTTTACTTAACAGTATGTTTTCTCCTAAGTAATGAAAAACGTGCTGCTGATGCGATATTTAACAAACACATAAAGAACCATAAAGTGGGTTTATCATAATTAACTCTTTTATGAGGTGCTTATTTGCTATTTACTGGAGAATCCTGCATTATAAACATATTTATGAATGCAATTATGATTTAATAGGTATTTATTAATGCTTTAATTATTTCAATGTGTTTGCACAATGAAATCTTTCTGTGCTTTTGAGTATTTGCTTCAAATACCAAGAAAGAAGAACAGGAAAAAGAGAAAAAAACAAAGTTGGGATAGGTGAGTAAGGAGGCATGGTAATTGCTTAGTCTAATAACCTCGAATTTCAGTTTGGGTAAGAATCACCTAGTGAAATGATCACATACAGTTTCTTTGGCTCCACTTGGATGGTGGCACATACCTAATTTAGTATTTAGAAGACATTTTTGATGTTTCTGGTATAAATGTTTGCTACAACGCCACCTCCCTCCACACACTCCATACTTATGAGCTAGTGATGCTCATCTATCTGTATGTGCATCTGCACAATGGTTACTGCTAGTAATGACCACTTCAGCACCAACCCACTTTAATGTTTTTCATGCTTTGTAATCCATTAGTTTTACACACACACACACACACACACACACCTGAGAAGCCAAGTGTTGGCTCGAATTTATAATATTATCTACTCAGGAGGCTAAGATCCAGAGGATTGTGGTTAAAAACAAGGTCACATAGATAACTCAAGATATGAACATAAGAGGTCTGTTTCTGTTGTTGTTTTAAATGTACTATGTGATTTTTTTTTGTTTCCTTTGTATGTCCTTCCCCCTATGGTCTATCCTCTGTTGTCACTGTACATGATTTTGGTACCCTGCAACTTGTATATATGTTTGTGTAATCTGGGGAAGGAAGGGAAAAAATAAAATGCTGAAACAAGGACACAGGATGCCCCATTGCAACAATGATACCCACAAGACAATATACTGGAAACAAACTTCACAACTTCGGCTGGGGGTGGGGTGGGAGGAGTTTGGGTGGTAGGGGAAGGAAGGGATACTGGAACAACAAGGGAAGGGGTGACAATGTTAAGTAATGCACTCATTGCCTTACTCATGTAACTGTAACGCCTCTGCACAGCATCTTTACAATTAAAAAAAAAGGCCACAAAATAAGGACATAAAGTCCTTGAAACTCTATCTTGAAAATTACCAGTGAAAAGCTGGGCTGGAACTGTGTGTCATATGGTTGAGTGCCAATCTAGTAAGCATTAGGGTTCAAACCCCATTGCTGCCTCCCCCGCCCAAAAAACCCCAAAAACCCATTGCTGCCTTTCTCCCTGGCAGCTACTCTGCTATACTTATGGCTCTGAGGGAGAACCCTCACCCGGCTGTTTCAGATTTTCTTCTCTCCTTGCTTTTATACCCCTCAAAGACCAGCATCCAACAGTTGGTAACCTGAAGAAAAGGTTGCTGTTTGGCTCTCTGGAGAGTTCTTGTGATTGGTCAAGATGATTTGTGATGATGCTGTCACATACACTGTTATCCAGTGAGGCTTTTTGCTGATGGAATATATGCTTTTGAGCAGGAAATGGCCTTTATAAATCTTCTCTTTAACAAGGCCTCCAAAAATTCCCTTCATTCATTGAAGCTCATAACTGTCTTCCTATCAGCAAACTTTGTTCGGGAAAGATTGGTTGCTTGGAGCACTTACTTCTCTTGTGTTTGGATTCCACTAGTGCAGGACAAGCCAAGAAACAATGAATTCTAAGCAAGGAAAAAAATATTACAGTAGGAATAAGGCAACCTCCTCTTTTTCCAGAAATAAAAAGGCTCATGAAGGATGGCAAGCTGGGAACACATACTTAGATAATCTCCTCTGTCACTAATGCCTACATACTGCTGTCCAGGGATATACAGATACCCCAGGCATGATGGGAATGTTCTCTCATCTACCTGACCAACACCAAGACCAGCCTTGTACTATAAGTAGCTATTGAGTGTGTAGAATGTAGGTAGTGGGACTTGGGAACTCTAATTTTAGTGGCATTAAATTTAAATAACTCTAGTATGGAGCAATGTAGATCTTTTAAATGATCCAGTGCTCATTCCTCAGAGTTTGAACTAACCAAAGAAAAAAATCAACCAGATTCAATTTAAAAAATAAGTATGGCCTTATTTATTTACTTATTATTTTTTCAGGTAAGGGGTAGGTTTATTCATCATTCTGGCTGGCACCAGGCCACGTTGGCCCTCCACGTGGCTGGGAAAGGCCTGGGAAAGACCTGAGAAAGAGCTGGGAAAGAACTGGGAAAGAGAGCTGGGAAAGAGCTGGGAAAGAGAGCTGGGAAAGAGCTGGGAAAGAGAGAGAGCTGGGGAAGAGGTAGGAAAGAGCTTATTTATTTATTTATTGAGGTCCACTCATGGGCCTGAACTCTGGGCCTGGGCGCTGTCCCTCAGCTCTTCAGCTCAAGGCTAGCACTCTACCACTTGAGCCACAGCGCCATTTCCAGCTTTTTTTTCCTGCTTTATGTGGTATTGAGGAATCGAACCCAGGGCCTCATGATGCAAGGCAAGCGCTCTACCACTGAGCCACTTTCCCAGCCCTGGCCTTATTTTTGTAATGCAATTTTCTCCTATAATCATGCCCCTAAACAATCACAATGGCAATTAGGTAGATATTCATATTATAAAAGATCATTTTACATTTTTTTTTTTTTTGGGTCCAGTCGTGAAGCCTGAACTCTGGGCCTGGGCGCTGTCCCTCAGCTCTTCAGCTCAAGGCTAGCGCTCTACCACTTGAGCCACAGCGCCACTTCTGGCTTTTTTCTTTTTGCTTATGTGGTGCTGAGGAATCGAACCCAGGGCCTCATGCATGCAAGGCAAGCGCTCTACCACTGAGCCATCTTCCCAGCCCCTACATTTTTGTTTTTAAGAAAATATTTATTTTATTGTAAAGGTGATGCATAGAGGAGTTACAGTTACATAAGTCAGGTAGTGAGTACATTTCTTCTTAAACAGGGTAAACTTTTCATTTATTTTCTCCCAGATTTTTCCTTTCAGGCCCCCACCCCCACAAGTTGTATAGCTCATTTTAAACATAGTATCTAGTGAGTATCATTGCTGTATTGTTCAGCCTTTGTTTCACCATTTCTGTGTCCCCTCTTATCTTACCCCAAGCAGATAAACTTACATACAAGACAAAAGGTACAGAAATCAAGAACAGAGACCAAGGGAGGAAAACACACACACACACACACACACACACGCACACGCACACACACACACACACACACACACAACCAATACAAAAAGCAAAATAACAAAAAAACCCTCTTGTTTTCTTTTCTTGGAGTTCATTTAAATAAGCATCAATGTTTGTTTGTTTTTTATTCAACAATTTTCTTATTGAGATTAAGTGATTAGATAAATTTCACAAATTTCATAGTATTGTGGGATAGTGATACTTAAAGTCACAAACACATTTTAACCTTCACAAGGTAAATTGTCATAAAGTTTGTTCTATAAAGTTTGTTCTATAAAGTTTGTGAATTCTATAAACTTTGACAGTACAACTGTTTCTTCCAAATCGGGTGATATGTAGATTTCTTTCCTTTTGCTTAGTGTAAGCTGTTCCTGCTTTCCTTCTCTTTCCCTCCCTCGTAAGCATCATTTTATATGATCATAAGCACATAGCTATTGAGCCCTTGTGATCCTCTCCTAAGAGTATCCTCCTATGGACTCATTGTATATATGTTTAGAGTCCTATTTAACTGATCGTGTCCAAGTGTAAGTTTTTGTCTTTTACCATCCATTATGCTTACTTGTAGATTTATAGGCACATTATGATTACTACAAGCTCATCTCCTTCTATCACTCTCCTTTACCTCCTGTCCCCTTTTTAAAGCAGTTTCAATATGTACAGCAGTTCTGTTTTCATACATACAAATAAGCCACTCATTTATTCCCTTTCTTAGCCCTCCCTCCTTCTGCTGGTTCCCACAACCCCTGACAGTTTGTTTGACTTCCCAGACTTTTTAAAAATGTGTATTTAATGGTGCTAGACAAAGAGATTTTTCTATGGTATTTAGAAGTGCGTGTTTTATAGTTTTCTCAGAATAGTCCTCTCCATTGCTTTTCTCTTTCCCCCTTCCCAATACCCTACTGATCAACAGCTTTCATTGAGATTCCTTATGCCAACTTCACACACAGTTTCACTGTGTTTCAAAGCTATTCTACTTCCATCTTTCTTTATCCCCTCTCTCATTCCCTTTATCCTCTTACATAGTTCAATAGAATCATGGTATATGTGTGCGCATATATGTACATTTGTATACATATATGTATGGAAATGCATATATGTATGCATATGTATATGCATTTACATATGCATACACACAACACATAGATGCTAGTGTTTGTATATATGTCTATACCTGGACATATATATATATATATACATGGATGTATATACATATATGTGTTTACATATATCTATGTCTGTGAATGTCTGTGAACATATAGATATCTTTTAGGTCTAGTTTCCACAACATGAGAAAAACTCTCTCATTCCATCCATCTTCCTGCAGATGACACAGATAATATTTCACAGAATTAATATACTGGATGTTCTTTATCCATTCATCTATTCTTGGGCACCTTCTCGAATTCCATCATTTGGCTATTGTTAACAGTGCTGCAATGAGCAGAGGTATACAAGCATCTTTGCTCCATGTTAATGTAAACTCCTTTAGATATGTATGTCCAATAGTGGTATGCCAGGGTCATAAGGAAGGTCTATTTTGACTTTATTGAGGATTTCTATTCTGATTTCCACACTTGTTTCACTAATTTCCATTCCCATCAGCAGTGTAGAAGGGTGACTTTTCTCTACATACCTCATAGCATCTGTTGTTATGAATTTTCTTAATGACTGCCATTCTGACTGGGGTGAAATGAAATCTTAATGTAGATTTGTTTCTTTATAGCTAAGGATGTTGAGAGTTTATGTTCTCCTGAGAACTGTTTAATTTTGTAGCTCATTTTTTGAGAATACTTTTTGCTGTTCAGTTTTTTTTGAGCTTTATATATTCTTGGTATTAATTCAGTGTTTCCAGCACTGTCTGTGGAGTATCAAGAAAGATGGGTTGTTTGGAGCACTTACTTCTCTGTGTTTGGACACTACTAGTGTAGGAAAAGCCAGGTAACAATGAATTCTAAGCAAGGAAAAAAAATAAAAGTAAGAACAAGACAACACTCTTTCCAGAAATAAAAAGACTCATGAACATGGGTATACAACCATCTTTGCTGCATATTAATGTAAACTCCTTTAGATATGTATGCCAATAGTGATATGCCAGCGTCATAAGGAAGTCTATGTTGAATTTATTGGGGAACTTCTATTCTGATTTCCACAGTGGTTTTTACTAATTTTCAATCAGCAGTGTATAAGGGTGACTTTTCTCCATTGAATGTTTTTATGTGTTTAGCTCCTTTGTCAAAAACTAGATGACTGGGCTGGGAAGGTGGCTCAGTGGTAGAGTGCTTGCCTTGCATGCATGAGGCTCTGGGTTCGACTTCTCAGCACCACATAAGCAGAATAAAAAGCTGGAAGTGGTGCTGTGGTGCAAGTGGTAGAGCGCTAGCCTTGAAGTGAAGAGCTGAGGGACAGTGTCCAGGCCCAGAGTTTAGGCCCATGACTGGACACTCCCCCCACCAAAAAAAAAAAACCTAAAAAACAAAAAACAAAAAAGTAGATGACTAGAGCTGTGTGGTTTTATTCCTGAGTCTTGTCTTTTATTGCATTAGACTCTGAGTCTGTTTTCTTTTTTCCCAGTACCAAGGTATTTTTGTTACTATAGTTCTCTTGTATATCTGGAATCTGGTATTGTGATACCCCTAACATTGTTCCTTTTACTCAGAATTTCTGTTGCTATTTGAAGTATGTCATGCTACCATATGATTTTTGGATTGATTTTTCATTTCTCTGAAGAATGATATTGAGACTTTGATAAGCATTACATTGAATCTATAGATTGCTTTTGGTGGTATAGCCATTTAAAAAATATTTTAGGGTCTGGGAAGTGCCTTGCATACATGAGGCCCTGGGTTCGATTCCTAAGCACCACATAAGGAGAAAAAGCCAGAAGTGGTGATGTGGCACAAGTGGTAGAGCGCTAGCCTTGAGCTGAAGAGCTGAGGGACAGCACCCAGGCCCAGAGTTCAGGCCCCATGACCGACAAAAAAAATATTGTAAAGATGCCATACAGAGGTGTTATGGTTACATGAGTAAGATAATGAGTACATTTCTTGTCCAGCATTGTTATACCCTCCTTTGTTTTTCTCCTACGCTGCCAACCCATGAGCATGGGAAGTCTTTGCGTCTTCTCCTGTCTTCTTTAATTTTATTTAGTGTTTTATACTTTTCACTGTAGAGGCCTTTCATTGCCTTAGTTAAGTTAAAGCCTAGATGTTTGTTTTTTTAATTGATTGTGAGGCTTGAACTCAGAGCCTGGGTGCTGTCCCTGAAGCTCTGTGTTCAAGGCAGCTCTCTATTCCTAGAGCCAGAGCACTACATCCAGTTTTTGATTGGTTAATTGGAGATAAGAGTCTTATGGGGGACTTTTTTTTTCTCACACTGCCTTCAAACAGAACATGCCCATGCCTTCAGAGTGACCCAGCTGAGCTCCAAGTCTTTTACTGCCAGATGTCTGGACTACCTATCTTGGGCATACCAGCTGTGTCTAATGGTGTCTTGTGTCATGGTTTGAGTCTCTTCTGCATTCCTCCATGGGCAAAAGCCTGACAGGCCAGTGCCTCTGCTATGAACCTTAGTGAAAATCCCAAGCAGCTGTTACTGGCTCAGCAGCCCTCCCAAGTCTTTGATGCTTAAGCTGATTGAGTTGCTTCCCACCCTTTAAGCTTCTCTGCAGGTACCTGTCAGACCCTTCCCTCTCCTCAACAACCTCTGATGACTGATTTATATCCCTATTCTATAGTGAAATGCCTTGCAAGTCATTGACCCATGATTGTTCCCATCCCTAGATCCCCTTGCAAAGTACCGCTGACAATAAACTCTGAAGATGGCAGCTTACTGTCTCTGTCTGGGATCCAGGGAACCACAGAATGCCTTTCTTCAGAAAGACTAGCCTTCAAGGCCTGTACATCACTTCTTTTCTTATTGTTGTTGTTGATTTCTTTATTAAAAAATAGTCCTTAAGTAGTTTTACAAAGGGGTTTCAAGTCAACATGCCAGTTTCTGAGTACAATGCATCTTGATCAATGTTAACCACTTGCTTTGATGATAAATTCTCCTTTCTGCAGAGATTCCTGTACTGCCTGCAGTTCAAACTTGTGGCTTTTTTGTGGGGGGGTTGGCTTGTCTTGCAGCTAGAATTGGCAGTCCCTTGCAAGCATCATCTAATTTTATCTTGTATTATGATCTTCAGTTTCCCTCCCTCAATTACTACTGAACCTCTTTTCTTCTGTTGGGAGTATTTCTCAGCAGATTTCTGCCTCCCTGTCACATCCTTTGTGGTTTCTGTTTCCTTTCTTCTCTTTCGTTCTTCACAATCTAGTCTCTTGTGTGTCCCCAAATTCTTCTCATCCATGAAATGAAAATCAGCAGATGCCTCTAATCTACCATCTTGTTCTGCTTCTCCCTATGTTGATCTTTGTTTTATATTTAATCATCCAGTAGTCTATCATGTTTGTTGTCTTTGTTATTCTTTCCTTTTTTGGGGTAAGGTCAGTAGTACTGGGGCTTTTAATCAGGGCCAATTATTTGCTACTTTACCACTAGAAACATACTCATAGTCCCTTTAGCTATTAGTTATTTTTCTGATAGAGTCTTATAATGTTGCCCAGGGACAGCCTCGAGCCATGAACCCCTTATGTAGTTAGCTGAGAAGGAGTACTGCTGACTTTTTGCGAGCTTGTCCTTGAACTTTGAGCTTTCTGATCTCTGTTTCCAAGCAGCTGACTTTAAGGGCATGAGACATCATGCAGACCTGTGTTTTTCCTCTTTCCTTCAAGATATTTTCAGAAATATATGCTTCTCTATTCCCCTGGATACAAAATATATTACTGAGTGAAACATGCAGTTTACAGAGTCATACATTTGGTCTCATTCACTTGTGGTTGATAAAATCTGTACATATTACATTTTATTAAATGGTTTTATACTTGATATTAATTTTTTCTTTACTTTTGTTGTTGTTTTTGCTGTTCCTAATCCTAGGGCTTGAACTCAGGGTCTAGGTGCTGTCATTGAGCTATTTTTCTTTTGCTGACAGGTAACACTCTACCACTTGAGCCACAGGTCACTTCCAGCTTTTTCTGAGTGGTTTATTGGAGACAAGAGTCTCATAATCTTTCCTGTCTGGTCTGGCTTCAAACTGCAATCCTCAGATCTCAGCCTCTTTAGTAGGCTTTACTTTTTGTTTTACTGATTTCTGTCATTCAGATATTATTTAATAATTCATAAAATAAAAGGAAAACTTTAAAATATATATTTCTGTTTTGTATAGCAAGGTTCTTAGAACATTTGTTTCCTTCTTTTCCATTTAGGTTTCCTGTGAGTATGCTCAAGATCCCTCAAATGATGTCCCATCCTCATGAAATGTAAACTAAAAAAATCCCCACTGAAACAGAGATGTAGTATATTAAGATTTCTCATTTTCATGAGTCATTTCATTATCTCTCAGGCTTTAAAAAATAACTGTGTCCTTATTTTCTTAAGGGCATTAAAGCAAATATTTCATGAGAACCTCTAAGGGACCAGAACTAAGTAAATTCCCTTGAACTTCCTAGAAGTAAGTATCATGGTCCCTATAGACTCCAAGAGAGGGAATCACTGTATCTTTTCCTCTCTCCCTCTGACTTTTAAAGAAGCAGAACACAAACTTCAGCTTTTCCTATACACAAAATAAAGGCCTTTAGCACCAGTATCAACCATCATTGGCAGAGTTGAAAGGTCTGCTGTATTTTGAACTCATAGTACAAATTCCACAAGATGATTTACTTCCTGTTGTATACAAATGAACAAAATCACATTCTTAATTTTAGATTCTTCGATAAGGATATAATTTCTTCCTAGTTTTTTTTCTGGTTTGCAAGTTGCAATGGAGGAGGCATATCTGCATGCATCTCTTAGGTTATTGCTCTGGAACTTTCAATATTATATCCAAGAATGGCTTTTATAACCTTGTGGAAATTGCAGTGATAAAGGATGCATCAGCAATTTCCAAACCCATTTCTTTTTGTGAAACCATCTCTCAGCCTCCCTGAACAGACCAGTGGAGGGAACCACAGGTCGATTTTACTGTCCTCATTTTTAAAAGAGCTTTGTTTTGGTCAATGAGACATGCACTGTGGAAACCAGGCCAACACATACTTGGTCATTTTTTTTCCCTGCTGCACATCTAACTAGCCTTGATGAGATGGGAATCGAGGGAGTTGGACTGCCATTCCATTTCCTGAGACTGGCTCCAGAAAAATTGGAAATAATGAGAACATGAGCTCATTTAAGTATTAAATCTTTAAATACCATGTGAGCATGTGGGTGTGATTGTAACTTTGCCCATTGTTTCTTATATTCTAGCGTGTCATGTGACAGAGCTAGAGGAAGACATAAGAAAAGAATATAAGCTACTGCTCTGCAAGACTGATATAGGGAGAGCTAATTGACGGATGATTGGTCCCGTGTGTGTGTGTGTGTGTGTGTGTGTGTGTGTGTGTGTGTGTGTGTGAATACTGAACTTGAACTCACACTCAATACCTCACACTCTCACTTGACTTTTTTCCTCAGTGCTGGACTGGCACTATCCCTTGAACCACACCTCTATTCTGTAAATTGGAGAGGAGAGGTTCATGGACTTCTCTACATTTGGAGCCTCTTTCCTCAGATCTCTTTCTCTTAGGTAAGATTACAGACATGAGCCCACCTGAGACACCAGTGTCGGGATGATCAGTTCATTTTTTGAGTAAGGTCTCCTTTTTCTCTGTAAGTCACATCCAACATGGATAGCTGTGTGAGACTTGGAAGCTTTGGGATGATGGCTGTTTCTTCCTTGTTCTATTTTTTATTTTTTTGCTCAAAATTAAGTAATTATGAGTCTAACACTTTGCACATGAGTTCAGGAAGCTGGCTCATTGGTGTGTGTGTGTGTGTGTGTGTGTGTAGGGGGAATATAAACTCTCTTGGAGAAGCAATAAACCTATTATGTGACTAACATATTACATCCTCAATAAACACTTATTTAATTGAAGTGTATTCTTTTGACCACTGCAAACCGGACTATTCAGCAAAGATGACTCATGCCTCACTCTGTTCTCTGCTAAAGTTGTCTGTGTGACTGTGAAATCACTTTACTTTTCTAAGCTGCAGTATCCCAGTGCTAAAACATGTGCCACTCATGGATGTCTAAGGACATAGTCAACACAGCTTATTTGAAAACAGAAGATGAAAAAGAAAAAGATGAAAGAGACATGTATAGCGAGACATTTAAATAAAGAGCAATGTGAACTTTTAACAAGTTTAAAAGAGTAGGATTGAGTCAATTCCATCAAAAAGAGACACACAGAAGGAAAAGGCACACGTGTCTGTTACAAATATGGAGTCTGGTGTCCTAAAGCTATGCAGAGTTTTAATTATGGAAACACAGGAGAAGAACTAAAGAAATCCAGTGTGGTATGAAGGTTAATGTCACATGAGGCTAGAGAAAGGGTCTGTGGCTCATGTCTATAATCCCAGTTACTTAGTAGGTAAAGATTAGCAGGATCATACTTTGATGCCAGCCCCAAAAGGTTGCCAAGACTCCATCTAAACAAACAAGCTGGGCATAGTGGTATAAACTTGTGATCACGGCTATGGGAAAAGCTTAGGTAAGAGAATTGATGTCTCAGGACATCCCAGGCAAAATGTGAGACAATATCTGGAAAAAAACAGCTTAAAGCAACAATTGCTAACAGCCTGTCTCAAGTGATAGAGCACCTGTTCAAACCCCAGTTCAAACCCCAGTACTGAAAACAAAATAGAAAGGCCTGAAAACTCTGTCAAACAAATAAAAACTTAGAAAGATAAATGTGTTAGACCTGTGTAGTATCAGATACAAATTGAATGACATTTTATATAGGGAGAGAATATGTTTCTTTTTTTTTTTTGGAGAGGGGGGTTGCCCTGGAGCTTGAACTCAGGGCCTGTCCACTGTCCTTGAACTCTTTGTGCCCAACGACAGAGCTCTACTACTTAAGCCACAGTGCCGCTCCTGGCTTTTTCTGAGTCATTTATTGGAGATGAACCTCATGGACTTTCCTGCAGGGGTTGGTTTTACACCACGAATTTCAGATCTCAGCCTCCCGAGATTACAGGTGTGCTCTGCTAGGGAGAAAGTCTTTTAAAATCAGTTCACATAACAAGCTGGCTCCAGTTATATTCTTGATACATTTTGTCATCCAGCAGAGACTTTTTCTACAGGTAAAGTTATAGGGTGTAGGATGTTCAACCACTTCTGTGATAAGAATCATCTTGGACTTAAAGAGAAACTTCTCTGAAGAGGAAAGAAAGATGGCCAATAGAGGAGGCTATAATGCTTGATAAGAAATTTACTCATTATCTTGCCTATGTAATTGTAACCCCTCTGTACAGTATTTTCACAATAAAAAATAAAATAAAAAAGAAATGCTCAACCTCTCTAGCTATAAAAGAAATGCAAATCAAAACTACACTGAGATACCACCTCACCCCAGTTAGAATGGATATAATCAAGACCTCTAATAACAACAGATGCTGGAGAGGATGTGGACAGAGGGAACCCTACTGCATTGTTGGTGGGAATGTAAACTTGTTCAACCACTTTGGAAAGCAGTATGGAAGTTCCTCAAAAGACTCCACATAGAGCTCCCCTATTACCCAGCAATCCCACTTTTGGGCATTTACCCAAATAATCACAAACAAGACCATAGTCAAGCTACCAGCATGACTATGTTTATTGCAGCACTATTTACTATAGCTAAGATATGGAACCAACCCAGATGCCCCTCAGTAGATGAATGGATCAAGAAAATGTGCTATATATATACACAATGGAATTCTATGCCTCCATCAGAAAGAATGACATTGTCCCAATTGTTAGGAAATGGAAAGACTTGGAAAAAATTATAATAAGTGAAGTAAGCGAGGCCCAAAGAAACATAGGTCCCATGGTTTCCCTTATTTGGAATAACCAGTATATGTCTGAGATAAGCAGAAAAGATCAGATAAGATGATGTTAGGTGAAATGAACCCCAAGATAAGGACACAAGCGTTTTTGTCCTTTCTTGCTATTGTTTCTAACATATTTATAAGGTGATTGTTTTGTTGCTTTGTATGTCCCTCTCCCCATGGTATAACCCTTGTTTTTACTATATTTGATGTTGGTATAATTTGAGGAGGGGAAGGGCAAAACAAATTGTTTAAATAGGGATACAGGTGGACCCATTGCAACAATGATATGTACATAATGCTATGTTGAAAAACTAACCTTACAACTTTAGTTGGGGAGGGGGAAGAATGTAGTCCTGGACATGGGAGGGCAGGGATGGTAGGGGAAAAAACAAAGGAAGAGGCAACAATGCTTGATAAGAAATGTACTTATTACCTTTCTCATGTAATTGTAACCCCTCTGTATGGTATTTTCACAATAAAATAAACTTATTTTTAAGAAAAGAAGATAAAGCATTTACTGTCTTTGAAGAAACCAGTAACACTGGGTGGGGTAGGGGTGGAGCTTAATCATGTACACATTTGTGACAGTTATATTTAAAACAATTATTCTATCACACAAAAAGATGTTGCTCTTTTTACTTTTATTACATTTTAAATTTTATCCTATGAGTATTTCTAATACAAAATTGTGTAAAATTTTAAATCATATATGATTTCATGACACTGCTGAATATCTTTCTTATGAAGATGATATTCGGTTTAATATAGGATATTAAGGTAGATAATATCTATTTTTTCACTATATTTTCAAAATAATTTCTTATTCTTGAATCAACTTAGAGCCAACTTTGTCAGTATAAAGGGGTTTTCTTTTTCTTTATTGGAAGTTTTAAGGGAAGTACTAAATTAAGAGAAGGGATACTTATGTCATTTTACTCACATGCTTAAGTCTTCACCATCAAAATTATAAAATTCTATAAATGTAATATAGTATACCAAGAAATGTAAATGTGTTTACAGCTATAAATCTTCCTTATTATTTTAAACAAGAATGACACTTGTATAGTATACAGAAGTGATGATAAAGAATGATCTATAGAAGTGTTGATAAAGAGTGAGCACTACTGGAATAAATTATTCTTCGTATCAACATAAAGACTGGTTCTTCCCCCATGGTACAACCCCTGTTGTCACTGTATTTGATTCTGGTGTCCTGTATCTTGTTATACATTTTTCTAATTTGGGGAGGGGAAGGGAAATAACAAAATGCTGAAATAAGGATGCAGAATGTCCCATTGTAATAATGAGATGTACAAGACAATATGTTCAAAACAAACTTTACAATTGGGGGGGGTTGGGAGAGGAGAGGGAGGAGTTGGGGTGGTGGGGAGGAAAGGGATGGTAGGGGATATATAAAGAAGGGTGTAACAATGTTTGATAGGATATGGACTCATTACCTTGCTCATGTAACTGTAACCCCTCTGTACAGTATCTTTACAATAAAAATATATATTAAAAATAAAGACTGATATAAAATTTAAAGAAAGAATCATCTTGGTCATTCCAACTTTATTGGCTTGAGTGTAACACATACGTACACAAACACATATACACACACTAGTGTTAACAGGCAACTACCATGATGAGCTAGCTATTTTGCATATGCTACTTTGCATAATTCATTGAGTGAGTGACCTATCATTTTGCAAATAAGGAGGTAGAGACTTATGCTCAATGTTCCTGGTGAGAGAGGAATGGTTTAGAGTGCCTGGTTCCACAGCTCATGTATTTTTCAGGGCTTTCCAAAAGTGTCTTCTCTTGAAAATCTCCATAATCAAATTCTTTGTGTAAACTATGCCTGTTTTAACCCTTTCTTAGAGATTTCACATGCCTAAGAAAAGGTAAAAAAAAAAAAAGCTTGGCCAGTTCATAGAGTTAAGAAAGGCTTTAAATACTTTTCAATTTAGTTGCCTTTTTTCTTTTCCTTTCAGTAATCATGAAATGCACATTTACTGTACTTTTCAGAAACCCATTTAAAAAATTCATACTTGGTGGACCTGTTGCAACAATGGGAAGTACAAGTTGTCATGTCGAAAACGAGCTTTACAATGTTGGTGCGGGGAGGGGGGGGAGGGAGGATTGGGACTGGGAGGTGAGGGGGGAGGCTGGGAAGGGATGTGAAAGATAAACAAAGGAGGAGGCTGCAATGCTTGGTAAGAAATGCATGCATTATCCTGCCCATGCAATTGTAACCCCTCTGTACAGTATGTTCACAAATAAAATAAAATTAAATTTAAAAAAATTCATACTTGTTCACCAGAGAATATAATCTGAGTTACACTTACCTCTTCCTATCTAGGATATACATTTTTTGAATGTGAAGATTTTTATATCTGAGAGTGATATTGGATAAATCAGAGGACCTAAATTTGAGCAGCTGTTTGTCTTCTTTTATAACCAAATCGCTTTATTAATGACAATCAGCCTTCCAATTTACTTTTACTGTAACAAAGTCTCTACTATTGGGAGGAAATTTCAAAAATGAAGCTTGTATTCCTAATTAATGTAGAATTTCCTCAGTCATGGTATCCAGCAACTGCTACATGAATACTTCCATGCTTATTGAATTCATTAGCCAACAGCTCCCATAGTCTATCTGAATGGAATTTTGTACCTCTAAGTCATGCATATGGGAGGAGAAAAATCTAGTTGGCCATCTAGAAGCTTGCTTTGAGCAAAATTTATACTGTACCTCAGACATTTTTCCAATATGCAAATATTTAGAACCCTAAATAAAAAATTTCAGGAGACTTAATTGATTCATTTTCCCAATAATTTCATTGGGCTAGGCTATTGATCACTTTTACCCTCATAAAATTTGAACCCAAAATAGAGAATGTAGTTTTCAAGAAGGAATATATATATATATATATATATATACACACACACACACATATATATCACTTCTATTCCTTATGATTAGACAACTTGGATGGATAAATCATCTAATCATTTCACATGTGATGGCTCAGTCATATGTGTGGTTAACAATTATATTAAAACTACAGTAAAGGAATGATAGCTATGGCAATTGTTTTTGTTTTGCAGAAGCTTTTGACCTTGGTACAATCATGTTTTTCAGTTCTTGCTTTTATTTCCTGAGCAATTAAATCTTATTTGAAAGTTGTTATGCCCATGTCTTCAAGTATTTGACACATATATTTCTCTCAGAATTTCAGTGTTTCAGATCTGACACTAAATAATATTTGATTTCTTAAAACAATGAGATATACAAGAAGTTATGTGGAAAAACGAACTTTACAACTTTGGCTGGGGGCCGGGAAGGGATGATAAAGGGAAACAAAGTTGGAGGCAACAATGCTTGATAAGAAATGTACTCATTACCTTGACCATTTTTTTTTCAGAGTTGACAGTTTTTTTTTAATTGTCGAAGTGATGTACAGTGATGTGCAGTTACACAGGTAAGGCAATAAGTACATTTCTTCCCCCTCATTTTTCTCCTCCTTTCCCTCCCCCCCAGCCTCCCTACCTCCAAGTTGTACAGATCATTTCCAACATACTGCCTTGTGTATATCGCTGTTGCACTGGCTCCTCCCTTGTCCTTTGTCTCACCATTCTGTTGTTCCCCTTGCCTTCTCTAATTCAAATAAACATATGTAAAATAACAGGGTATCAAAATCAAATACAGTAACAACAAAGGATTTACCACAGGCAGAAGAACATATAAAAAATCACATAGTACATTAAAAATAACAACAACAAAGAAAAACCTCTTGCGTCCATGCATTTCACTTAGCATCATCTTATATGGTCATATGTACATAGCTATTGAGCTATTCTGTTTATCTGCTATTATTCTAGTTGTATACTAATTATTGGAAATATAAAAACCAGCCACTAATTTGTTTTGATGTTTATTTATTTATTTATTATTGTGAGAATACCATACAGAGGAGTTACAATTACATGGGCAAGATAACGAGTATATTTCTTATCAAGCATTGTTGCCTCCTCTTTGTTTCCCCTTCCCATCCCTTCCCATACTCCCCTTCCTCCCACTACCCGATCCTCCCCACCCCACCAAAGTTGTAAAGTTCATTTTTCGACGTAACGACTTGTACATCTCATTGTTGCAATGGGTTCACCTGTATCCCTAAACCATTTTTTTAAGCCCTTGTTGCTGTAAATTTTCCTCTTAGCACTTCTTTTGCTATGTCCCAAAGATTAAAGTAAGCTGTATTTTCATTTTCATTGTGATCTAGATTTTTTGTAAGTTTTCTCTCTCATTTCTGCCTTGACCGACTCATCAGTTGGCAGTCTCCATGTGCTTGAGTGATTTCTCTGATTGTCATTTTTGCTCTTATTTCTAGTTTTATTCCATCGTCATGATATACCTTGACCATTTAATTGTAACCCCTCTGTATGGTATTTTCACAATAAAAAATGAATTAATTTTTAGACTGGGTAAGAGATTTTTAGTTTTAGTCCTCTATATGTGAGGATTCAATTTTCCCAACACTCATATTTAAAGAGACTATTTTGTCTACCTTTGGCACCTTTGTCAAAACCAGGTTTTTACAGTTGTGGGCCCTTATTTCTTTATTTTTCATTCCGTTTCATGCCTCTACATGTCTGTTCTTGTCTCAATACCATGCTGCTTTTGTTACTATTGCTCTGTAGTGTACCTTGATAATAAATATTGTGATATGCCCCGTATTCTTCTTTTTGTTCACGATATCTTTTCCATTCATTCTTTTTCTGTGCTTCCACATAAATTATAGGTTTTTTTTGCAGTTTCTGTGAAAAAAAAAACATTGTAATGGGGATTGAATTGAATCTGTAGATTGCTTTCAATAGTATAGCCATTTTCACAATATTAATTCTTTCAATCCATGAACAAGGGGTTCTGGGTCTTTTCATCTTGTAGTGTTTTCTTCAATTTCTTTTAAAATGTTTTATAGTGGGGGCTTGGAAGGTGGCTCAGTGGTAGAGTGCTTGCCTTGCATGCCTGAGGCCCTGGGTTCAATTCCTCAGCACCACATAAGCAAAAAGAAAAAAGCTGGAAGTGGTGCTGTGGCTCAAGTGGTAGAGTTCAGACCCCATGACTGGACCCAAAAAACTGTTTTATAGTTCCTATTATAGTCATCTTTTACTCAATTAGATTTATTACCAGGTATTGATTTTTTGAGACTATCATGAATGAGATTGTTTTCCTAATTTATTTATCAACATGTTTGTTATTAGTATACAGAAACAGTACTAATTTTTTATTTTTTTATCTTTAAGTAGTTGTACAAAGAAGTTCCCATTTTACAAAAAAGTATATGAATACAAAGTGTCTGACCACATTGTCACCCATCACTCTTAACCCATTCCTTCTCTCACTTTTCTTTTTTTAACGTTGAGATTAGGTGATTACAAAAATTTCACGTTTCACAGTATTGTAGAATAGCGATATACTTAGTTAAAGTCACAAACATACTTTAACCTTCACAAGGCAAATTGTCAGATCATGATCTATAAAGTTTGTGAATTCTATGAGCTTTGGCAATACAAATATTTCTTCCACATCAGGTGATATTTACATTTTTTTGCTTTTGCTTAGTGTAGGCTATTCCCTCTTTCTCTCTCATTCCTCCCTTCCTATTGCTGTCTTTGGGCGGCTTAGATCATTTCCATCAATGTCCAATGCAGTTGATGTGCCCCTCTCTTGTATGTTTTCCCATTCCCACTGATTCCGTGTCCTCCTCCTAACTTCCCCCTGTTGTGTGCATCTCTCTCTCTCTCTCTCTCTCTCTATATATATATATATATATATGCCATATATGTGTTCAAGAACTGGGGTCATTTAGCAATGATATGACAAAATGAGTGGCAGTCTTTCAGAAACAGTACTTTAAAAAAATTTTATGTGTTTTAAGTAGTTGTACAAAGGCGATTCCTTTCAATGAATCAGATTATGAATATAATGCGCACGCGGTGTGTGTGTGTGTGTGTGTGTGTGTGTGTGTGTGTGTGTGTGTGTGTGTGTGTGGTATTTTGGTCTTTTAAGTTCAGGATCATATTAAATACAGGATCATATTAAACACAGAAATCACTGACTTCTTTCTTTTCTATTTGTATCCCATTTATTTTGTCCTCTTGTCTGATCACTCTGGCTAAGATTTTGTGTACTTTGTTGAATAAAAGTGGAGGGAGTAGGTGCTCTTCACTCATTCCTGAGTTTAGAGGAAATTGTTTCAGTTTGTCCCCATCTAATACAATGCTGTGCACAAGTTTCTTATATACAGACATTACTGTGTTGAGTTACATTCTGTTCCTATGTTCATGTGAGATTTTTAAACCATGAAACACTTTAATTAAACACTTTAAAGTGAAAGGAGGGAAAAACATCCAGAGAAGCAAGCCTTCAAACAAAAATTAGGCATAAAAAATAAAAAATAGATGACTTTGTGTTGGTAAAGGAAACAATATATCAAGGAAACCTAATGAGTTTGTAGGCATGGCTCAGGTGGTAGAATGCCAGTCAAGATGTGAAAGCATCAGATATCAAGTTCAAGTATATATTTTATAGACAATACTTGTGAATTTATATATAATGAACCTCGAAGCACCCAGTTTTATGAAGCAAACCTTACTGTATGTAAAAGCACAGATAACCCCTAATACAATAATTGTAATTGACTTTAATGACTCACTCTACCAGTGGATCAGTCAGCAAACAAAAAGTCAACAGGAAATTTCAAATTAAATGACACTGTAGATAACACAACTTAACAGACATTCCACCAAACAGCCATAGATTATACATTCTTCAAGTATCCCATTCAACTTCCTACAAAATAGATATTTTAGAATATAAAGCAAATCTTAACAAAGTAAGAAAACTAAACTACTTCCTTGATTATATCAGAGAACTGTAGCATGTTAGAAATCAATAATAAGAGAAACTACAGAAAATATTAGAACCCATAAAGACTGAGCAATCCACTGAAGAGAGGGAGAACAATGACACAATTACTGAAGTTAGTTGAAAATAAAAAAAACACAATAGAACCTTGGAACTACAGCAAAAGGTAGTGCTAAGAAGAAAATTTCTAGGTATGAGAACATAAATTTATTTCTAAAAATCAGAGAGATATCAAATCCTAGCTTAATGATGTACCTTTTTTAAATTAAAAAATACAATAAGAAGCCAAAGCCCAAAGCAATAGATGGAAAAAATTAATAAAGATCAGAAATGAACAACATAGAGACTAAATGAAAAGTTAAAAAGAACCAAACAGGGGCTGGGAAGGTAGAGCACTTGCCTTGCATGCCTGAGGCCCTGGGTTTGATTCCTCAGCACCACATAAGCAAAAAGAAAAAAGCCAGAAGTGGCACTGTGGCTCAAGTGGTAGAGCGCTAGCCTTGAGCTGAAGAGCTGAGGGACAACGCCCAGGCCCAGAGTTCAGACCCCACGACCAGACCCCCCTCCCCCCAAAAAAAGAACCAAACAGGTTGATTCTTTGAAGTGGTGGGAAAAAAATGACAAACCTTTAGCCAACCCAATCAAAGGAAAGAAGAACAATACCGAAATGAACAAAATCAGAGATGAGAAAGATCATATCCTAGCAAGTGACAACGAAATTCAGGGAATCATTAGTAAGGGAATACTTTGACAACTTGTAATCTAATGAATTGGAAATCCAGAAGAAGTGCAGAAATTTCTAGAGACATATGATCTACAAAAATAAAACCAAGAAGATACAAACTATCTAATCAGTCTATAACAAGGGATTAAACTGGAGCAGTAATAAAAAGTCTCTCAACAAAAAAACCCTCGCAGGACATGAAAGATTCAATGTTAAATTTGACCAGACTTTTCAAAAGGAATTGACACAATGCTGCTCAAACTATTCAGTAAAGTAGAAAAGTAAAGAAGGCTGACAAATTCACTCTATGAAGTTGGGCCTACTCTGACACCCAAACTGAATAAGGTATGACACAGAGAATTATTTACCAATTTCCTGATGAGCATAAATCAAAATTCCTCAATAAAATGCTTGAAACCAAATCCAACAATGTAAAGATATTATAAAAGGATTCATGATCACATTGATTTCATTCCCAAGAGGGAGGAAACGCTTACTACATGCAAATCAGTAAGCATAATACATGACCTTGACATAGCATTGTGGAGAAAAATCAAATAATCATCTCAATAGCAGTAAAAAAAAAAAGCCTTTGACCAAGTTCAGTTTTATGTGTAGCTACTCATTTGAACACAAAGTTACCATTTGTTTGGACTTTTCTCTGTGAAAGAATCAGAACCTGGAAATATATTTCATCCTTAGTCCCAGATCCACCCAGATTCTTAGAGATAGATTCCTTACGCACTCATTGATAAGAAAAGATAGGTGATGCTCTCCATGGGGCCACACCCATTCATACACTCAATTTGGTGGCACATATCACTTGTTCAACTGTAGTATTGTTGAAAATAATGATGAAGAGGATAATGACAATTTTAAAACATATTTGAGACAGGAAAGGATAATTATAATGCTATTGGTCACACCAGCCAGCATTTATTGAGCACTTACTATGTGTAATAAGTGCTCATACCATACTAAATGCTTTGCTTGCATTTGCCATCTAATTTCTAATACTCTCCTATGGAATTGCTTCTGCTAGTATCACTATTTTACTTAGTAGGGAACCAACTTTAAGACACTCCATAACTTTCTCAAGGCTACATGGTTAGCAATTTGGATTGGAATTTTTTTTTATGGATTAGGTTATTTTGTAATTGTGTTGAAAAGTTGAAGAGTAAGACCTGGATGGCAGCAGTTGATTAGCAAGCTTGGATAGTATTCACACATATTCTATATCAAGATGAAATTGTTGTTGATCCAGGTTCTGTTAAGCCATTCTTTCACCAGAGCAAGAAAGGTCTATTTCTTAGCTGAGCACAGGGGTGCTCAGTTTCAGAGCCTGTGCTAATGTGGTCTGCAGGGGGCTAACACTTCACAAGCCTTGAGCCTGTCCTTTTCTCCTGGCATAAGCTGAGCAAAGAGTGCTTTGAGGTAAGTCATGCTCCAGGTGTAGAATGATATCCTGGCTTCTTGCCAAGCCATTTTCCAGACCTTGCTTCAATTTTCAAGGTGAGAGCTCTGAACTTTTGCCCTTTAGAGGAATGGTTTTGGCTATGTCTGCCCAGAAAAATGCAGCTTTTGACACAGCAGAAGTAAACAATTACACAGCACTTGTCAAACCAGTCTCTTTCAGGGGGAAAGAGGTAAATGAAGTGGACAATGTTTTTCAGTCTATGTTGTAGCAGTCAAAGGCTACAGAGGCAGCATAACTGCTCCAAGTGGGAATCAGGACCTGGCCTACCTAGATCTCCTCAACATAGACAAGATGAAATGAAGCACTTGCATGCATCAGGAGAGAAATCCAAACTTAGAATGTGTTTATTTGTGCCATAGAGGAATGTAATAAATTACCATTGCACATACAGAGGTTAGATCCAAGACCCCTCCTGAGTCATAAAGACTATAGGTGTAAGTCACTGGTGCATGGCACCATGAACATTTCTGAGTCTTCTTATTAACTCAAGAGGAAAAACACACTGAGTTAGTTGTCTGCTTAGTGTTTGATTGTATGTTCTTATTTCTTTGAAATTAGAAAGTGAATAACCCTCGTTTAAATACTTTGACAAATTCAGTATGATTGCTTCTGGTTGGCACAGTGTGGTAATTAATTCTACAATTATATGTTCAGATTTTCATAGTTTTTCTGTATGTGCATTTTGACAGTAATTGAACAAGGCAGTATTTGCAATATCCATTCTGAAACTGTTTCACAATATTTCATTATATGCCAGATTAATTTGTTAAACTCACAAAGCATATGAAAACTTCAGCACTGATCTAATTAATCCAACTGTGGGACCTTTCTACTAATATGCCTTAGCAGGGAAAACTGAGAGAGATGTTAGGTGAAGTGTCTGGAAAGATTAGGGGTATAAGAGAGATGGAAGAGAGCCTAGTGGTAAGCTTTGCTTTTCTAAGCTACTCTCTTTTTTTTAAATCTCACTATCATTTACTTTCTTGAAGATGAATAAACATTGAATGGGATATGCATCTGTATCTTGAAAAGACCACAGGAAGTGTACTTCCCTCTTGGAGTCTGTCTACCTTGTGTGTGAGTGATTGACCAGTGTGTGTGGGTGGGGGGAGGAGGACTTTTGCTATGGCCTAAAGCAAGATGGCATTTTGATATTATTCAGCACCTTCATTTTTCACATACTCTAATGTGCCCTTAGAGAGCAAGTGAATTCTTTTGCTGTAACAGAAATTTGAGGTATATGAAAATATTAAAGAGAAAATAAAATACCTTTAAGTATAAATGTACTCTCTGTCATTATTGGTTTATTCTTTCATTTGTCTATATATGTAACTACTCAACAAAAACTGAATATAATAATCTTAGAACTGTAAGAAGGGCTGAGAAGACCACTGAGAGCAAAATAGGATCCAGGTTTTATGTCATGGAGTTTAAAATCTGGTGGAGAGGCCCACTAATCACCTTGCTCCCAAGGTGTGAACTGAGAATATGCCTAGGAGGAATACTGTGAAATGTTCAGCTCCGTAAGGGTTCACAGAAAGACTATCTGGCCTTGTCAGTGGGATCAGAGAATCTTTCTTGAGGAAAGAATGCTTACACAGAGATAGATCACCTGAAGGGTGGGGTGTTTAATGACAGTGAAAAAGTGGTGGTAGGAAGAGAGATTGCATATGAGAAAGGCCTGGAGTAGGAGAGCTTAGGGTTGAAGTGGGGAATGGGAATGGGCACTCACAGGGCAAGAGGACAACAGAGAGACTGGGAATAAAAGAATGCTGGGGACACTTGTTGTGTGATACTAGGTAGTTCTCAGATGCCTAATCATTAAATAGATTACAATGTGACTCCATGAAGCATGTAACATTGGAAAGTTCATTCTTCCGTATGGGAAATGGAAGCATAGAAAAGATACATGGCCTGCCCATGGAAGTGGTAGAGCCAGGTTTTGAGTACAGCCTTGGTCTATGGTAAAAGTTGTTAACACACAGTTACCTTGAAAAGGCAACGTTCCAACTTCCCAGGTGGTTCCGTTAGAATTTCTAGAACAGCAAAGTGCAGGGATTCAGAGAAATTTTAGGGGCTTGAATCTTACAAAATTGTACAAAACAAAAAACAAAAAAACTCTGCCTATACAATGTCATGAGAGGAGTAGGTTATTTTGACAAGATTCCCAAAGGGATTCAGAATGTGCAATAAATTTAACGTTACTGATGTAGGTGATTTAATTTCTTTCTCATTTGAAACTCTAGGCCTACATGAGGTTATAAGAAATAACAGATTCTTCACTCAGGCTCTGTAAATGGCAACATTTGCCTACATTTAGGACAATTATAACCAATAAGGTAATATTGATTATAATCCTCAGATTTCATCAATTTTACCTGCACTCATTTCATATGCCTATTTATACATATGGATTTAATTCTACATAAGTTTAACACAGGTAAGTTTGTGTAACTATCATCAAGAGATAGAACAGTTCCATCCCAAGGATTGCTTGGCTACTCTAACATCAGTACAGCCACCTTCTCCTCCCTTTAACCTGTCTAGATTATCTTTAAAGAAAAGAGCTTATTGATTATTCCAGTATTTGTCATGTAAATCTAAGAGTTCTTCTCTTTATCGTTGATAGTGCTCAGAATTAAGTGGTTTAACTTCGCACATTAAAGAGTGATTAGTGAACAACATCTCGCAATTGGCTTTTGGCTAGAAAAATTGGGCAAAGACTTAACCAAATGAGAAACTCATACTTTCCAGAAGGGCCTTTCTCACCACATCATTAATGGGTATACAATTATGACCCTCTTTGTAGCCTCTCAGACTCTCATTTCTTCTTGAATCATTGCAATATTGAATACTTTTACTATTAGTGGTGCTGCTAATTTAGTCTGAAATATCTCCTTTGGATACATTTTTTATAGAAAATCCAGTCTAATCTTGGCAAAAATAAAATCCAGACATATAATTTTCTTGCTTGAAATAATTCAGTGGATTCCCAAAGCCTTCTAGATCAAGCTTCATCCCCTGTGTTTGCCATAAGGGCTCCCATGGCATCGCCCAACTTGCTCTCTCTCTCTCCTCTCTCCTCTCCTCTCCAGTTGTAGGTCAGGAAGCAGAATTCTGTCTTTTTCTTCTGAGATTTTGGATGTGCCTTTCATACCCAGTGTGCTTTGCTGACAATCTTGCTGAGTAGTGAAGAAACTGAGTTCTAAGATGAGATTGCTCTAGACTTAAAATCCCACTTCTGCAACTTAATAAATGCAGAGCATTAAATGGCTCCTGTTATCTGAGTTTCCATTTCCATTTTTGTAACGAGGTCTGAAGAATACAACACACACAGAGTGCTTTGCATGGTATGGAGCGCAGTTACAGTCCCATAGCCTTTGTAACTGTGCTTCCCTCTGGCACTGCACTAGTCATGCTGTCCAGTAAGAGATAACTTGTTCTACTCACCATCCTTCAAAGCCCTGGATTTCCATCGCTTTCCACAGGGTGGGATCTTAGAAAGTCAGCCTATCACTTTTCCAGTTGCTCCAACATGTATTTTTTTTTCCAGAGTCCAGATTTCAACAAATAGTCTCAAAGTGGCTTTCATCTTTTAAAACATTTTATCAGTATATATTTGTTGTACAGGGGGTTTCATTGTAACGTTTCCATATAGGCTGATATGGTGCATTTGTGAAATTTCCATATATGCTTACAGTGTAGATTAGATTTACCCCTTCTATCACTTTCCCTCAGACCCTCTCCTTAAAACAATTTCAGCATGTTTCACTCATCTATTTTCATACACTTACATAGAGTGCTTCAACCATATTTACTCTTCTTCGCCCTCTGCATTCACCTATCTCCTTCCCACTACTGTCCACTCCTGAACAGGATCTGTTTCTTACATTTCTGTCATTCATTTTTCTTTCCTTCTTTTAAAAAAATGAGTATACATTAGTTATACAGGGGGAAATTTCACTTTGACATTTCACACATGTTTTCCAATATATCTCACACACTCATCCCTATCCTTTACCCCATAGTAAAATAAAATATTTTCAATAGGTTTAATTATTCTATTTTCATAGGTAATCTACTTCACCCATATTCATTATCTTTGCCTCTGCTGTTCCTGTCATAATTTTTCAAAATTTAATTTTATTGTCCAGGTGATGTATAGAGAGGTTACAATTACATAAGTCAGGTAATGAGTAGACTTCTTTTTTTGGGGGGGGTCCGGTCGTGGGGCCTGAACTCTGGGCCTGGGCACTGTCCCTCAGCTCTTCAGCTCGACTAGCGCTCTACCACTTGAGCCACAGTGCCACTTCTGGCTTTTTTCTTTTTGCTTATGTGGTGCTGAGGAATCGAACCCAGGGCCTCATGCATGCAAGGCAAGCACTCTACCACTAAGCCACCTTCCCAGCCCCTGAGTACATGTCTTTTTGAACGATGTCACTCTTCCCTTATTTTCTCCCAATTTTTCCCCCTCCCGACTCTCCTTCCCCCCAGGTGGTAAAGTTAATTTCCAAATAGTATCTAGTGAGATTCACTACTGAGTTGTCCCCCTATTTCTGTGATCCCTTTTCCCCTCCCCAAATAGATAAACTTACGCATAGAAGTTTACCTCTCATCCATTTTTAAGTGTCCAAACCATTGTTGATAGTTCAAAGGAGTTTGCTGTGGTATCCAGAAGCATATATGGTATTTTCATCAGATTAATCTCCTTTATGAGGAAAAAGAGTAATAGAGGGAGTTAATCAGATATAAGAAAATGTATTTCTTTATATTTTTAAAGGAAAGAATGTGAATTTACTTTTCTTTTGAAGTCCTCGGGTTTGAACTCAAGGTGTCGTGCATAGGCTCCTGGCTAGAATCCCTTGCGTAGGTAGTTATCCTACCATAAAGTCACACAACAGCCCTCTTTGTTTTAATTACTTTTAAAATATAGTTTTAAAAATGTTCAATACATCCACCTTTAAATGCAACCCCCAAGCTTCTGTAGAAATGATCCTTGATTTATTTCAGAGATTAATAAATACATTCACATGTTTGTCCTTTATCTACTGACAATAAACAGAATAGTCTAGGCTTTTGAATGAAAACTTGAGTTGTGCCTGAAACACAATATGTGTGTAGGAGCCTGAGACAAAGACAGCCTTCTGTGACAACTATCTGTGATTCGGCTGTGGAGACTGAGCAATCATACCCCAGAAGAAACGAATTCACAAGAAAATTCACTGCTGTTATCTGTAGAGGTAAAGAGAAGAGGCCCATGAATCCACTCTCCTGAGACATTTATTCGACAAATACCCAAAGCACCTCCTTCATGAAAAGACAGAGTGGTTAGATGGTTAGTGTTGTCTGATTCTTGGGGATGAGCTGGATGTGTGTATATCAAGTTCTTCTTGGATGAGTCTCACCCCAATTGACCTGTAATGGAGGGACCTTTGCAAGGTAGTCTATGATGGTGAAGACGGGGCTGTAAAATTGATGTCGTTTGAGTTCAATTTCTGGGATCTAGGGGAAATGTCTTCATCTTCTGTATCATGGTTTGCTCCTCTGAAAAATGAACGTGATTGTGGAGGCTGACTGACACAAAGTAGCCCGACAGCAGAACACAAATATTCAGACTGAAATCACTAGTAATTCCTATTTATGTCCGCAGAAGGATTTTCTGCTTACTCTTTAACTGAAAAGAAGTAAATACAATAGCTAACCACTGTCAACCGCTTCCTGTGTGTCAAAGACCGTACTAACTATTCCCAGTATTGTTAATTTGTGGCATTACAATACTAGTCCTTATAAATAACCACATACGATGGATATTAGTCCTGTTTTATAGAAGGAGAATGGAAGGTCAGAGGTTATGTACATGGTCCCACAGTATCCCAAAGTAGGATGGCTACTCACATCCCAGTGACCCTGAATGATCGATTGGCCCTGAGTTATTACAGGGACCTTGGTGTTGTTTTTGTTCTGGTTTGTTTTGTATTTTTGGAGCTGCTAGTTCAATTTTGTGTCCTTGTGCTCTTCCGTTGCAGTGAATATGTCACTGGGTCTTCAAATAGGTTAGCTTGGAGCTTCCACTTCACAAGGGACAAATGTAATAAATCACTAACGGAGCTATTTTCACTTTGCTGTTTTTCCCATTTACTAGTGACTTGTATTCTTTACCAAATACTCAATTTGTTTCATCTTTTAGTTTCTTATGGGAAATTTGCCTTCATCTAGATTCTTTTTGCCTCCAGAGGTCCCTGTGCCTTGGGAATGACCAAGGTCTAGCCCTCTGGTCCAAGTACTCAGAAGGAGTGTAGATTCCTCTTCTAGGATTTAATGTGGGAGGGAAGCGTTCTCTGCAGAGATGGGCTAAATGCACATGAATGACCTGTGTCCCATTTCTGTTAATGTCTCTGTGAGGCTGTGACTCTGGCCAGTCCTTAATTCATAAGCAGAGGGTGAGGGAGCCATCCAGTGAGGATAAATTCACCTGGTATCAGGGGCTGTGTTTTAAGGAAATCTATTGCTAGAAAGACAACAGAGATGAAACAACCTGGGATTTCACCCAGTGCCACACTGACCCCCTAGAAAGCCAAAATGTCCTTTAAGGAAACAGCATAGAATTTTAAAGACATCACAGGGCAAGAAGTCATATTGTGTTTCTCTTAGGCATAGAGACTAGAGAAATTCTTATTAGTAGCCATATGAAAGAGGAATGAAGCACAAACATATTCATCGCCATGTTCTTTATAATAGAAACAGAAGCAATTTATCATTTGCCTAAATATAATGCAACTTCAAATAAATAGTGTAAGTGGTGTGATTTCTCTCAAACTTCTTTCGATGAAGCTCTTGCTCATCCTCAATGTGGCTCTATGTGGACTATGGGCCTTGGTGAAAGGACTTAGGGTTAAGTGAAGAAGCAGGGTCAGAAGAGGAGACCCTGCTCTGACAGAGCTCGCTCCTTACTCTTTGCCATGTTCTTCTCACCCATATAGGGAACAGGTCACTGTGGCAGGGCTCAACGAGATGGGAGCAAAGAGAATAAGCTTCAGAATACCACATAGCTTACCTACACCTTGATCTTAGAATTTCCAGCCTGCAGAACTGTGAGACACAAGTTCGTTACCCAGATCTCTGTTTGTTGTTGTGCGTGTGTTGTTTTTGTTTTGTAGAGCTGGGATCTTGAACATACTCTATCACTGATCTACCTCCACAATCCCCCCATCTTCTTTTTTTCTTTAACTTTCATCCTGAGCTGACCAATACAGCTTTTACCATTTACCACTAAGGATCTTGCAATATAAATAAATACTGCTAAAATGAAATACTGTGAAAACAGGTGATAAACCATAGGGGGAACAAAAAACACAGAAGAAAAAAGAAATCATGTAGTATATTAAAAATAACAACAAAGAAAAATTTCTTGTGTCCAGATCTTGGAGTTCATTTTGCTTAGCATCATCTTATATGGTCATATGTACATAGCTATTGAGCTGTTCTTCTGATTTGCTAAGATTGTCCTAGGCATGTAGTAAGTATTGCAAATAACGGAAACCATGGGACCTATGTTTCGTTAGGTCTGGCTTACTGTATTTAATATATTTTTTCCAAGTCCTTCCATTTCCTTACAAATAGTGCAATGTCGTTCTTTCTGATGGAAGCATAGAATTTTATTGTGTATGTATACCACATTTTCTTGATTCATTAATCTACTGAGAGACATCTATGTTTTTTGTTTCCTCTATCATCTATTCCCTGTTGTCACTATATTTGATTTTTCTTCTCTGGGTATTGTATATATGCTTATCTGAATTAGGGAAGGGAAGGAGAACAAAAAATTGTGAGACAAAGGACAAAAAGAGAGAACAAATGCAACAGTAATACTCACAGACAATATGTTGGGAATGATCTGTACTACTTGTGGTGGGGGGAAGTAGGAGAAAAATGAGGGAAAGGGTAATAAGTTGGACAAGAAATGTACTTACTACCTTACTTATGTAACTGTAATCCCTCTGTACAAAATTTAAATTTAAATTAAAAAAGGAAAAAATACTGCTAAGGTAAAAATAATGATTAAAATAATGATGTTGAACCAAATTGAATATTTAAACTTTTAAGGATGTAAGCGTTAACTATTTATTTAAAAGTTTATTATTATTATTAGTAGTAGTAATAGTAGTATTTTTCTCTAATTGTATACTTCAGAAAGTGATTTGCAATTTTCTTCTACATAGAAGATATATATGTATTTGTATAGATATATATGTATTTGTCTCTGTGTATGCATGTAGACACACATCAAATGCATTTATCTTTGATATCAAGGTTCTTATCCATAAGAAACCAGTTTCTGGGACATGCTGATCATATCTCAGGGCATGCACGGCATCCTGACCAGCTTGTGAATCAGTCTGTGATACTTTCTCTGGAAATTTTAGCTCTCCCACGGTGATCCATATGCCTTAACCTCCAGCCATCCAGATGCCTTAACATTGTGCCTGCTGCTTTATCCCCACGCCCAATGCAACACAGCTAATCCCTGCCTGGATACAAAGTGATCCTTAAAGGACTTACGCTTGATGGCATATATCATGTGCAATTATGGACTGTTATATTCATAATTACCTGGTTTATGCTGTTCTATTTCTCTCTCTCCTTCTCTATCTGCCTGTCTCTCTCTTTCTCTCTCATTGTTCTCACTCTCTTTTCTTCTCATCTTTCTTCTACTGAAAGTAATTTTGCTGGAAATAGTTATTTCTTGTTGTTGCTAGTTATTTCTGGATAATGTGTCTTTTCTAACAATGTTGTTTGGCTTGAACTACAAAAGTGAAAAGGTGGCACTATAATTTCAAAGGCTGAAAAGTCCTACATGTACTTCGTTCTCTGAATGACAATTTTGGAGAAAATGTTGCCTTATGTTCTGACATACATGTCTCCACTTGGGAAAAGAGAATAAATGAGTCATATTATATGATGAAATACTATATGTAAGTTAAAAGAACTGGACTCTTTTCCTTTTTGTCTGTCTCTTCTCTTTTATCCATCTCTCAATCTATCCTCTTTCTCTCTCTTCCTGCATTCATATGTCTTTCCATCTAGATATGACTAGAGATACACTGAAAAATTATACATGGGATGTGACATTTATGCACATGAAAGCATATATGATATGATACAACATATATTCATTGCACATATGTGGACATGAAAATGTAAAAATGACTCAATAATTAAAACGAGTAGGATAAAAAAGTTTTACTTCATTTGTTTTATTTTTATTTCATTTTTTTCAAGAAAAAAACATGAACCAAATATGACAACATTTTAACAGTTTTCACTTTGTAATGGTGCACAACTGTCTCCGTTGTATCTCAGTTTCTTTTGCTATTATGCCAGTCCTGGGGCTTGAACTCAGGTCTTAGGTGCTGCACCTGAGCTGTTTTTCTCCAAGCATTCTATCTGTCTTTGAACCTTAATTTTCAGATCTCAGCCTCTTGAGTGGCTAGGATTACAGGAATTAGCCACTGGTGCCCAGCTCCCTTGCTATAATTTTTAAATTATCTCAACATGTACGGATAAATGAAAGAAACCAAAAGAAAAGCAGCATGACAATTTTCTCTTTCTGTTCCAGAGACAGAATGTATTGGAAGGAGTAAACCTTGAATGGTGATGAAATCTTCTCTAGCAAACACAACCATTTTTCAACTATGTAATATATTAAGAATGCTTCTGTCACCAAATGGGTTTCAGAGACAGAGGAAAGATTTCTATGTTGTTGACAATTGAGAAAGAAAGCAGTTTTCTCTGTGTGTGTGTGTGTGTGTGTGTGTGTGTGTGTGTGTGTGTGTGTGTGCGCGTGTGCGTGTGTGCATGTGCGCATGCCATTATTGGGGTTTGAATTCAGGGCCTGGTGACTATCCCTTAGCTATTTCACTCAAAGCTATTGCTCTACCACTTGAACCATAGCTCCATTTCTACCATTTTGGTGATTAATTAGATGTAAAAATCTATGGGCTTTCCTGCTCAGATGGCTTCAAACTGTGATTTTCAGATTTCAGCCTTTGGAGTATCTAGTATTACAGGCTGAAACTACTAGTGTTCAGCTTTCTCTTTGAATTTTGAGTCAACAAGACACTGAGTGTGATTTGCCTTCTTGTTCTACATGGTATCTGGGTCTGCAGCAACCATTTCTCCCCATGGCAAACTCCTTGGTCAAGCAATATTTTGGACTATGGAGGATAGGGGCAAACTGGTAACTATGTGTGTGTGTATGTGTGTATATATACATATGTATAATTATATGCATATCTCACATGTGCACATTTGTATATGTATCATATACAACCATATATACATATAAATCCTATATACACATACCCTGTACAGAAAGCTAAAGTGCAACTTGTGTATGAATGGGAGTATTCCACAACCACATTGCAGCCCCCAGGTTGGACACAGCAGCAGTATATCGCAGCCTTCTCAAGTCTCTCCTTCTGATGGTTGGATGGTGCACGTGCTGTGTAAATGCTGCAGAGCCTCTTCAAACCAGCTTCCTTCAGGTGCTAACTGGCCCTATAGGAGTTTGAGTGTACCACCTTCATGTCAAGAAACTTTGTGGTAGGCAGCCACCAGGACCCAGTGGCATACTGTATCAACCTCTTACAGAAATGCCCTGTACAGGAGAATTCCCTGCTGTGCCTAATTCTAAATAAATGGCTGGAACATTTATACATGCCACAAATGAATGAGTAAAATCTCAGAAGCCAATATTTCTCTCCCTCTCTCTCTCTGCCTCTCTCTGTCTCGGTCTGTTTCTGTCTCTATCTCTCTCTTTCTCTGGCCTGAGATTAATGAACTACCATTCCTCATCTTTAATTTCTGTAAATCGAACACTGTCTTTATGTACAAAGGTTTAACATGTGTAACCCACTGATTGCTTAGGATTTATGTACATATTATCTAACTAGACCCCATGGGAAATAGTTGGGGTGACTTTTGCCCGACTATCAGATGGGATCACTTTTAATGCGAATTGTGTTCAATTATATACACTTAGAAAAAAATGAAAAGAATAAAGATGTGGTTTGTATTAACATATTCTGTATGTGTGATTTGCATATGCTAGGCAACATGCTGTACCACTGAGCTACAGGCCTAACCAGAAAGTTTAATCATTCATTTAACATATATTGGTCTCATTTGATATGAAGAATACTTGTTCACTTAAAGTTTAAATTCAGACAGAAGTAATATAGGAATGCATATTTATATAGTTATTACTTTATTATACTTGCTTTATATCTTATGAAGCAGAAGGTGAGAGCAGTTATATCCAGGAAAATTTCTCCAGGAAGTTTCTAGAGAAAGAAGCATGTTCTAGAGAAAGAAGCATGTTCTAGAGAAAGAAGCATGATAGATGAATGGAAAGCTTGCTGTATGAAGGAAGGGAAGATGAAGTGTATTCAGGTGATGGGTACTATAGGAGTATAGGTGTGGAGGAGCTTTGTTTGTTGGAGAGACTAAGGGAGGCTGGTGCATAATTAGCACAGTGTGGGGAGGGAGAGAAAACATTGAGATGTCTGCTATTGAAATCAAGTTGCATGTCTCAGAAGAAATGCCTTCTCCTGTTCTTTCTGCTGAGTAGACTATGATGTTCCTGGCCTATATGCCAGGATCAATAAAGAAGAATGGCAACTGTAATAAAGTCATAGAGCTTGCGTTTATAGAAA
The DNA here is from genome assembly GCF_000151885.1 of Dipodomys ordii. Classification (NCBI taxonomy): domain Eukaryota; kingdom Metazoa; phylum Chordata; class Mammalia; order Rodentia; family Heteromyidae; genus Dipodomys; species Dipodomys ordii. The sequence goes on from NW_012267301.1 coordinate 7,411,293, forward strand.
TCACTTTTTTCTTTATCAGATACTTTCTACCTTTAAAATAAAAAATAACACTCATTTAAATAAGGTTGTGTGTTCTTAACAACAGCCATCTATTTTGAGGAATGCATATACAATATCCAGGCACCAAAATCAAATACAGTGACAACAGGGGATAAACCATTGGGGAAAAAATCACAAAAGAAAAAAAATCACATAGTACATTAAAAACAACAACAGGGGAAAACCTCTTGTTTTCAAATCTTGGGGTTCATTTGGCGTAGCATCATCTTATATGGTCATCTGTATATAGTTACTGAGTTATTCTGCTCATCTGCTAGGATTGTATTAGACTATTTCAAATGAGGGAAACCAGGAGATCTATGTTTCTTTGGGTCTGGCTTACTTTATTAAAATGATTTTTTTCAAGTCTTTCCATTTCCTTATGAATAGGGCTATGTCAAACTTTCTGATGGAAGCATAGAATTCCACTGTGTATATATACCACATTTTCCTGATCCATTCATCTACTGAGGAGCATCTGGGTTGGTTCCAACTCTTAGCGATGGTAAATAATGCTGTAATTATCATAGTTGTGCTGGTAGCTTTAGTATGCCTTGTTTGTAATCATGGGCATAAATGCTCAGAAGTGGGAATGCTGGGTCATAGGGGAGCTCTAATGTTTAGTCTTTTGAGGAACATCCATACTGCTTTCCAGAGTGGTTAAATAAGTTTACACTCCCACCAACAGTGTAGTAGTGTTTCCTTTTGACCACATCCCTCCAGCATCTGTTATTAGAGTTCTTGATAATTGCTATTCTAACTTGGATGAAGTAGCATCTCAGTGTTGTTTTGATTTGCATTTCTTTTATGGCCAGAGATGTAGAGCATTTCTTCACGTGTCTACTGACAATTCTTATTTCCTCTTTAAGTCTTTAGCCCACTTATTAATGAGGCAGTTGTTTCTTTGAGGGAAATTTAATTTTTTGAATTCTAAGTATATTTTAGATACAAGGCCCTTGTCTGTTGTATGATTAGTGACGAACTTCTCCCAGTCTGTTGACTTTCTATGTATATACGTTTATCTGAATCAGGGTAGGGAAGGGGAACAATGAAATGGTGAGACAAAGAACAAAAGGTGAACCAATGCAACAGCGATACTCACAAGACAATATGTTTGAAATGAACTGTACAACTAGGGGAGCATTGGGAGAGAGGGAAATTGGGAGAAAAATTAGAGAAGGAGGTAACAAGTTAAACAATAGATGTACTCACTATTTTACATATGTGACTCTAACTTTCTCTGTACATCATCTTGACAATAAAATTAAATAGAAAATTAAAGAAATATAACTTTAGGTGATTTAGTTATTGTGAATAGAACATAGGGTATACTTCCACAGACCTAGGCCGGACATCTTACTATACATCTAGGCTTTATGGTGCAAAGCACCAATGTGTGGTTCATCTTTGACTGAAACATTGTAAATGGTATGTGACATAGATGGCCTTGTGCAGGGAAGATTTTCCTGTTTCTCTCCAAGTGCTTAAATAGACTAGAATCTTTGCTACTTATTTGGTGTGGAAAGCCACATTATTTCTAAATTCAATTGCCTCAGTATTTAAATTACAAAGAAACTAAGTGTGATTCAGAAACCTCATCTCTACTTTGATGAGTTTTAAAATAATTTCATTAGAGATATTTTCCATTGTAATTTTAGACTAATTCTTCTGGGCAGAGGCTAAGCTAGCACCTCCCATTTTATTTAATTTTTTTAATACAAAATAAATCAATCTTGAAATGGTTCAGCACTTTCAATTAATTTTAATGGTCTACTGGTCTTCATGTCATTGGATTAGAGCCTATGAAGTTCGAGATGAAGTTGAGTTTTTAAATAAGTCCTTAAGAATCATATATCAACTATATTAGATTCATGTTAAAAAAGAGGTTGAACTCAATTGGTTTATCCTGATAGTGTGTCTCTGAAATTAATATGGTTAAGAAAGCCTTGTTGGAAGCAGCATATGCCTTTTATAGGCAAAGAAAGCAATTTTTTTTGCAAATGGATGAGTAGAAATATGTAAGAAAATGACCATAAGGGAAGAATTAAGTCAAGATATATTGGATATATCTAATTGTACTAATCTCAAAAATTTAGAAATGAGGCTTAAATAGGTACATATTTGCTAGTATAAATCCATCTTTTGTAATTTACCTATATATATTTTAAACTCACTTCTTGAGATCATATAGTATGTGTAACTATTCTTTTTACATATCTTAAGTAACCTTCAACATATTAAGGATACATCTTAAATTTGTACCTGATGACTGAATTTGTTTTATAAGATCCCAATGCCAGAGGACTCTTAAGTGATAAAGTACAGGCCAGGTCATGGATGTGGTTTTTAAGGATGACTTGTAACTTAGTTTTTGGTCCAGGTAACAATAATACAAGTAATCCCATAAATACCTACACCAGAGATGTCTTTTGTGCTACAAGATGGTTCGGGAAAGCCATTGTAGAAAATGTGATAACAAGTTAAAGGCAGCAATGTCAGAGAGGTGGGGACTAATGAGACCCACAAGAACAAGACACTTAGAGACCTGTGAGCCAAGTGAATATTAAGGTCAGAAATGAGTTTTTCATCGAGCAGGGTTTCTCAACTAACTACTTAGGCTGGATAAATCCTTATTGCTCTTTCCATTATAGAATGTTTAATAGCTTTCCTGGCCTCTATCAAGTATATTCTAAACACTGTTAACGAAATATGTCTCCAGAAATTTCCAGATAACTTTTGAACTTGTTTGAGAAGGCTGCCACTGAGAAACCCCAAGTAGGAAGAAGTGTTAAATAAAGGCTCCATTTCTAAGCAAATGATTAATGTTAAAGCTACATTTGCAGTACCTCCAGCCTCGGTGGTTTCTCTGATTTCCAGCCCTGTGTCAAGTTAACATCTCCCTCTAGAATTTTCAAAGAGATGTCACAGTATATGCATAAACTCCAGAGTTGGTTCTTTCTTTGTGACTCTAGATCTCAGTGTCTGTGCCAAGTTAGAAAACTGGGATTCATTTCTATCTTAATAACAAGTACCAAAATTTCTTTGGTGGATAATTGAAGAGAAAACCTTGTGGACTTTTCTTTCTCGGTTGGCTTTGAGCCACAATCCTCAGATCACAGCTTCCTGAGTAGCTAGGAACTATGGACACCCAATGATGATTTTTATACTAAATATCTCTTTGGGCTATCTATTCCTTATGAATTTTACCACCAGTGCCACTCTTGCCCAAATTAGGATAGACCCCTTCTGTGCCCCTACTATCAAAGCCAGGAAGGCTGCATACTTAATTTCAAATTTTTCTTATGACTAAGTGGTGCTCATGTGATGTATTTCTACCCAATGGGTTGTCCAAATCCTCTTCAGGGAGTTTTTAGATGATATTATTTTCCTGATGGGAAGCACAGAGATGCTCACATTGTCTCAGTATCTTTTAGCCAACATGGACACAGGCTTCATGCCTATTGCTGATCTGCCATTCTGTAACCATAAGTAAAACATCACTGGAATACACAGAGATGGTGGTTTGATATTGATGGACTCCAAACTCATGACATTAGCTGCTGATTTCCTATCATACTGTTCTATAAGAAGCACAAGATCCACTTGTGGAAGCTACTGCCTGACTTGTGGAGACTACTGACATTTCTGCCTGGGATGGCTTTGAACCGTGATTCTCAATCTGAGTGAGAGTACAAGGAGTTAACTTCAATCCTCAGTACCAGCACAAGACAAAAACTTCAATGCTTTTGAATTTTTCTGCTTGTCCTAGACAAATACTAGTTATTGCAAATAAGGGAAACCATGGGACTTATGTTTCTTTGGGGACAGCTTACTTCACTTAATATAATTTTGTCTAAGTCTTTCCATTTCCAAACAAATGGGCAGTGTCATTCTTTCTGATGTAGGCATAGAATTCATATATATATATATATATATATAATTTTCTTGATTCATCTACTGAGGGGCATCTGGGTTGGTTTCATATCCTGTATATATGATCATATAAGATGATGTTAAGTGAAATAAATCTCAAGATAGGGAGGCAAGTGTTTTTTCTTGCTTGCTATTGTTTTTAATGTATTTATAATGTACTATATGATTTTTTTGTTTCTTGTATGTTCTTCCCCCACAGTATAAGCCCTGTTTTCACTGTATTTGATTCCAGTGTCTTGCATCTTGTATATACATTTTTATAATTTGGAGAGGGGAAGGGAAATAACAAAATGCTTAAATAAGGATACAGCTTTACCCATTGTAACAAAGAGATGTACAAGATAGCATGTTGAAAATGAACTTTACAAGTTGGTGGGGGGTGGAGTTGGAGAGGTGGGGAAGGAAGGGATAGGAGGGGAAAAACAAAGGAGGAGGTAACAATGCTTAGTAGGAAATGTACTCATTACCTTACTCATGTAATTGTAACCCCTCTGTATGGCATTTTTACAATAAAAAATGTACAAAAAATAAACTTCAATGCCTCACATTTCTTAAATAAAAAATGGTAGTCTTTTTTTTTCCTACTGGTTTTGGGACTTCAATTCAAGGCCTGGGCATTGTCCCTGAGTTTCTTTTGCTCAAGGCTAGCGTTCTACCATTTGAGGCACAGCATTGCTTCTGGCATTATCTGAGTAGTTTATTGGAAAACCTTATAGAGTGTCACAGACTTTCCTTCCCATGCTTGCTTCAAACCACAATCCTCAGATCTCAGCCTCCTGAGTAGCTAGGGTAGTTACATTTTTTATTAGAATCTTTTAAGAACCTTTTTTGGTACCTAAAAAGGTTCTGTACTTGTCTATTTCATGAAGATAGCTATATTCCAAATAATAGATGAGAACTTGCTGCCTTTCTTCCCATGAAGACAGGCACAGGTACCTTATGTCATGATTACTTCTACCAAACTGGTCTTCAGGCCAGCAGAAATCATTGTTCTTCTGAAACAGAAGGCCATATAGCTGGAATTATCTTTGATTTCCCAGCTCCATGGTGATATTGCTTCATTGTATCTTATACCACATACTCCTACCAGCCTCTTTTGCCCTGTGCCCAGGTATCTGTGAACCCATTTTGCTTCTTGACACCTGTCAGGTGTATTTCATGTGGAGCTACTGATCTCCAAAACTGAGCACCACCTGTAGGCTGAGCAAGAGGGAATGGATCTTCTAATCAGCTGTACTGGCTCAGAAGAGAGAGGACTTTGCAAAGGGCAGCTACAACCTTGGGCTAAAGATTAGATGACAGGACACCCAGAGTTTTTCTAGTTTAATTTGTGAGGCATTCCCCAGCATGTACAGAGGAAAAACAAGTATGCATGAAGAACAAAATAATTAGAAGGAAAATGCATGAAATTGGCCTGCTGGAGATCATGGATTTATCAACTGTTCCAGGAGATAGCTGGAATTACCTTTGCTTTGCCTCCAGCCTTCTGAAATTATTTTTAGCCATGGGTGAGAGGGATTCTTTCCTCCTCCCTTTCACATCAAATGCTGTGTTGGAAAGCAATCAAGCATGTGGTCAGAGCCAAGAATTGCATCCGCAGTGTTTCTGAATTAGACCCAGGCCAAAACCTCCTCTGAGGCCTCTTGCTTCAGGCATCTGGGTAGAGCCCTCTATGACTAGAGGCTGAGGAAATAGTGGAGCTCCCTTGTAAGACTGTCTAACCACATTAAAACCAATGTCAATGGCAGAAGAAACGTTTCTGCTTAATATTCTACCCTCTCTTAAGGAGTCTGAGGGTAAGCAGGGTGTGGAAATGGCAAGCAGAAGGAATGTGTGGTCAAGTTCCTAGACATGTGTCAACAGCTTTCACTTTGAGGATTATTATTTATTGAGTTTTGAGTGTGAAATAGTAATGACTGTAGCTGTTTTATGTAGAACATTTCTTCTATCCATTCTTCAAGATAGCCCTCCAAGTTGGATGATAATATTCCCACTGGACAAATGATGTTCAGGCAAGTCATGACTTGTGCTGGGATGTACGGGTTATGGATAGCTCCCTAGACCAAACAGTGTGATGCAATTACTTTGCCATGAGAAAAGGTGTTTATTCAATACTTGTTTCTTTTAAACTTTCTAGATACAATCTTAATCACTTTAGGTTTGGCTACTAATATCTTCAACTTACCTGTAAAGAAATGAAGGTTCTGAGAACTGAAGCAATTAGTCAAGAAACTCACCATAAGATATTTGACATGTAATAGTTTTCATTTCTCCAACAATGAAAGGAAGATAGTAGCATCTCCTTTATAATGTTATGTACTTTTGAAGATTAAAATGAAAGAGAATGGAGAAAGGCACATCCTGAGAAAACCAAAGTAGCTTGGGAAATGATGAAAGTAGTTATTACTGGTGGTTATGGCAGAATCCTTTTTTTTTTCCTCTTCAAGATAGTAAAGGGAAAAGAGAGTGGCCTTTGCTCCAAGCCTTTGTCCACGTAGCGTAGATAATGGGTGTTCAGGCATGTGAACTTTTCTGCTGTCATTAAGGGTGGTTGGGGTGAGTTTGCCTCTTTAAAAAGCCACTTAACAGTGTCAAGGCAAAAATAAAAACTTCTTGTCATCGAATAGTTGAGCTCATGGGCTTAGGAAATCAAGCCAATATAGTTTTATTCCTGGCTCCTCTACGTATAAATGGTGGAATAAGTATTTAATCTGTATGATCAATATGGTCAATCTGTTGCAAAGTTCCTACCAGAAAGTATATGTAACATACTTGGCATGATAACTAGTCCATAAGCAATGTGTAGCCAGCACCATTTTTGCAATTGTTTATGCATTCCATGGATACTCAAAGCCAATTTGCCTATAATAGGTACCAATTTCCAGAGCAGGATGGCAGAGTTGCTTACTCTTGTGTGAACATTTGTATTTAAATAGGAAATTTTTATTGTTGTTGTTGCCATTTTTGATGCATTTTCCTTTTGTCTTTAGTGTTAGTTTATTTGTCTTTGCGAAGACAAGGGGGACACAAAGAGTGGGAAAAGTGTGAACAAATACAGCTGGTATACTCACTAGATACTATGTGGACAATGAACTTCACAACTTGTGGATAGGGATGGGAGGGAAAACCTGGGAGAGGGAAGGAAGGAGTGACACTGTTCAAAAAGAAATGTGCTTTGTACCTGACTTACATAAAGTAACCCCTCTGTACATCACCCCTACAATGACAATAAAATATATTAAAAATAAGGCAAGTAAATGATTATAAACATCTATATTGTGGGTGGCTCCCACAGCCTACTTTGAAGTTTGAAATAATAAAAGTTAAAACAAAAAAAAAAAAACCAAGTGTTCATGTTGACAAAGCAAACTTCATTCCACCTTGACCACAGTTTGAAGCTATGAATTTGAACTCATCAAAGCAAATATTCCAATCACATTCCAACACTTCCAGTGAGGACAGAGAAATTTCAGGATAAAAAGGATCCAAAGAACATCACTGGGGGCTGGGAAGGTGGCTCAATGGTAGAGCGCTTGTCTTGCATGCCTGAGGCCCTGGGTTCGATTCCTCAGCACCACATAAGCAAAAAGAAAAAAGCCGGAAGTGGTGCTGTGGCTCAAGTGGTAGAGCGCTAGCCTTTAGCTGAAATGCTGAGGGACAGTGCTCAGGCCCAGAGTTCAGGCCTCATGACCAGACCTCTCTCCCCACCCCCCCAAAAAAAAGAACATTCCTGATTTCCTCCCAGAGGGCTATGTCAGATGACATTGCCTGAAAAGTCATCTGATTTTTTCAAATGACTCTGTTTAAACCAGTCATTTTAGGCACCCATAGTACTCCCACATTTCAGAACAAGAACTCTAGCCTTCTCTCATTCTTTGCTTTGTATCACTTGAGGATGAACTATTGAAATGCTGAAGTCAATGGTTTCATTGTGGCAATGTTTTGCAGTGTCTCCAAAGTTGAACAAATGGATCAGGAACATAATCCAAAGGAGAATTTAGGTACCATTTAAATATCTACTTCACATAGTCCTGTAGGGACAGGTAAAACATTTCCTTCATTTCTTATTTTATAAATTAGGTACTAAAAAATAAAACTAAAATCTACTCATCTTCTGTCCCATAAATGGAAAAATAAAAGCATCCCTTTCCCCTTTCTTTTTCATGCTTCTCTTTACTACTACTTGGCTGTTTTGTAACCTCCATTAATGATCCTGAGTAGTTTCCTTTTGAAGTCTTCCAAAGTATTCTAAATAAATTCAATTTCATGGCTCTTTTGTTTATTTCAATCTCAAGCAATGTTGAGAAAAATTTATTAATCTATCTATGAATCTACCTATCCCTCTCCATTTATATGTATTTGTGCAAAAGCAATTGCAATCCAGAGTCCTAGAAATGAAATTTCTCATTCAAAGTAAATGTTTATTTTAAACTTGGATGGAAATGCCACATTACTCTTGTAGATGCATACTACCAATAAATAAAAATTTCTGTTTCCTTATACCCTTGTTACAGAAGCATTATTAAACCACTAAATTTTGGTGATCTTTATAAAAATGGAAGGATTAATATATAGGAGGCCAGTACTAATGGGAGATCAGTTCTAAAATAAGGGAATTACCTACATATTGACTCTATAAGGAGAGTGAATTCTTGCTCTCTCTGAATTTATTTGTCCAAAATGGTATTGACAAGTTCATTTCTTACCTATTTCATGGAAAAAATGCTAAATTAGTACAGTTCCTCAAGGAATCACAGGAAAAATGGTGGGCACAGATTTTTCTAATAATTAAAACAAGGACTAATATGGTCCTAGATTCTCAAAATGAACTTTTATTAGACTCACCAAAAAATATTTATGTTGTTTTCATATCTAGCCTGTTGTGAATAATGCTACAATAGGTATGGCAGTGCAGATCCCTTCAACATTCTGATGTTAACTCTTGGGAATATAAAACCACAGATAAGATTGCTTCATCATATGGCAGCACTTGCATTTTATTGAAAGTGTGAGGATTTCAGCCAAGGGAGTCATATAATTTGATTCATATTTTGAAAGGACCAATTCAAGCATATGTTGAAAATAGTATGTAGGTTGTCAAGAATACAAAGGATGGAGACTAGATAAGGAGTTATTATAGTAATTGATGAAAAGATATACAAGCTCCTCAAACACAGATAGTTGAGATTTTTTTCTCAGCTGAAAATGTCCAGAAAAGTGAGAAAGAGAGGGCTGAACCTAGGTTTACTCTATTGTATTTTGTCTTAAAGACCGCAGCTTTCCAGAAGAAATGACTGATGCTGATCTGTAAGAAAACGCCAGATGAACCAGTAGTAGCCTAAGCATTGATGACAGCTTGCTTTAATTAAGCAGCACTAAACTTGATCCATTTCTTTTTCTTTGCTGGTTACTTGATGGGTTGTATTGATTGAGGGATAGCTACTGCAGCAGAGGAGGAAATGTATAGGGTTAAGAGGAATATATGCATAGACAATGTGTAATTTCACAGCTATGTCTTTGTTCTTAACATCTGCATCTTATATATTGAAAGCTATCAAATTAGTAGATTTTAGAGAATATGTGACTGCCCAGATGTATAGAAATGGAGATAAAGGAAAAGAGGTTGCAGTACACTTACATTTCTGAGTCAAGATTGTGAGTTGAACAAAAATGTTTTGGGAAGTTGGGCACCAGTAGCTCAGGCTTGTAATGCTAGCTACTGAGGAGGTTGAAAGCTGAGGATCGTGGTTCAAAGCCAGCCTAGCCAGAAAGGACTGTGAGATTTTTATCTCCAATTAACCACAGCAAAGTGACAAGGGGAAGTGTGGCTAAAATGGTTGGGCACTAGCTTTAAAAAACAACAACAGGGCTGGGAAGGTGGCTCAGTGGTAGAGTGCTTGCCTTGCATCCATGAGGCCCTGGGTTCAATTCCTCAGCACCACATAAGCAAAAAAAAAGAAAAAAGTGGCACTGTGGCTCAAGTTAAGGCCCCACAACCAGACCTAAAAAACAAGAACAAGAACAAGAACAAGAACAACAACAACTCAAGGACAGTACCCAGTCTCTAAGTTGAAGCCCAAGGACCAACACACACACACACACACACACACACACACACACACACACACACACACACAGTATATTGGGATTCGATGATCTTTCTCATCTGAGCAGACCTCATTTCCATAGGTTAAGGACTCTTGTAACTCTGCAAAGTAATGTAATTAGATAAAGCATAGGTAAATGTTCTAAGCAATAATCAAGAGACAAATGATACAAAAAGCAAGAGCTTCCTCTTAGAGGGAGGATTTAAATGGAATTTGGACAGAACCATGAGAAGAAAACAAATGAGAGCCAATGAGGAAAGTCTTGGTTACTAAACAAAAGGATATACTGTGAGTCACTATGTTCAAATGTCTCCCTACAGCAATTATACAAATCAGGAAAAGGAACCTGATAGTTGTGATTTCTTGTTGCCTTAACTGTCCTGTCTGTTGTTATCTGTACACTGAAAGAAGTTCTAGGGAAGACATGACCTGACCATAAACATAAAATGCTTCTAGAAAATGTTCCGTCAGAAATGAGAATTATTAGCTCATGTTTATTAAGCACTATTATGTGCTAGTTTGCTGTGAATTTATATCAACCTGTGGAATGTAAATGCCTCTGTTTTGTAGAATGAGAATGTCAGATTTGGTCACATTAAGTTGATCTAGCCCATGGTCACAGCCAGGATCCCTCCTGATAGCTTGTGCTGTTGTTATGGTAACACACTGCTCAGAGATTCTTGGTTGCTCATTGCTCTGAGTGGCTTTAGAGCCCAACTGTTCAAAGCAACACTTCTGAGGTGAGATTGCCTAGATTTTAATCCTGGCTCTACCACTTGCTTTTATTTGGCAACCCTTCCAAATCTCAAGTTCTTTATTCCAAGAATCAGAATAATTTACCATAGAGCTTGATCCAATAAAAATAGAAGATGATTTTTCTTTTTATCTCCATGATGTGCTGTGAGGCTCCTAGCTTTTTCTTTAGAAAAATCAAATAGCTTTGCAAAGACTTTGAATTCAAGGTAGAGACCAAATCTATGTATGGCATACTTTCCAAAGTAGCACATTATTTCATAGTGAAATGAGTTTAGGAAAGTTTAAAAAATTACAATGCAAACCAACTCAGATACTCCTCAGTAGATGAATAGTGTATATATATATATATATATATATATACACACATATATATACACTATATACTATATATATTACATATAGTATATATATATATATATATATATATATATATATATATATATAAAATATGCCTCCATCACCCCATTTGTTAGGAAATGGAAAGACTTGGAAAAATTATATTAAGTGAAGTAAGCCAGATCCAAAGAAACATAGGTCCCATGGTTTCCCTTATTTACAATAGCAAGTATAAGTCTAGGACAAACAGAAGAGGTCAAAAGCTATGTACATACAACCATATAAGATGATGTTAAGTGAAATGAACCCCAAGATAGAGACACAACAATTTTTTCTTGCTTGCTATTGTTTTTAACGTATTTAAAATGTACTATTTTTTTGGCTCATCTTGTATGTTCTTCCCCCCATGGTATAACCCCTGTTTTCATGTATTTGATATCGGTGCCTGCATCTTGTATATACATTTTTCTAATTTGGGGAGGGGACAAGAAATAACAAAATTCTGAAATAAGGATACACATTTACCCATTGTAACAATGAGATGTACAAGACAGTATGCTGAAAATGAACATTACAGCTTGCAGTGGAGGGGGAGAAGGGAGGAGTTAGGGAGGTGGAGAGGGAAGGGATGGTAGGGGATAAACAAAGGAGGAAGTAACAATGCCTGGTAGTAAATGTACTCATTACCTTACTCATGTAACTGTAACCCCTCTGTACACTATTTTTATAATAAAAACATTAAAAATTACAATGCAAGCCAGCATGTCAGAACCTCAATGTTCTATAGCAAAGAAGTATTGTTCAAGTCACTATTTTCTAACTTAGTTTGACCATATCGTGGCTGAGTATGCAGGACCAGAACCCTCCTGGGTTTAAGCTTTGTCTCATTATGTTTTTACCTTGGCCAGATACCAACCTCTCTAGAAATTACTTTCTACACCTGTAAAATGGAAGGAAGAGTGATTTGTTTATGGAATATATGGAGGACAAAACTCATAGGACATGACTGGTATCTTGCAGCACTTATTGAGATAAGTGTGAGCTCATTCTTATCACAAATATTTTATTAAAAGCCATAACAATGACATCATCTTCTCTATATTTTCCTGTGATCTATTTGTTTTGTTCTTTATCACTATTGCAGATTATATATTTATCGTGATTATATATTGTATAGTTGGAGATTGTTATGATACTGTATATCCTTCACTACTATTATTTTAAATTATGGAATGAAGTGACTGAGGTAGTAATACACAGTAATAGAAAGAGAGGCTTATGATTACCCAGAGGATTAAAGGAAGACACAGAATAGAAAGCAGAAAGTAGTGCAGTAATAGTTCTTATCACCCTTCTCAAAGTGACGTCAAGGGGTCTGCTGTCCCTCATCTCTCAACCATGGGTACCTCTCAGCTTTTACTTCCTGTGAATCTCTGTCCAGCTATTTCCTTCATTCTCCTAAAAGCTACTACCAGAAACAAGGAAATAAAGCTCTTGTTCAAAAAATTGAACTCTGAAGGTCACATCTGCCCATTTTTATTTATTTCTTAATATATATATATATATATATATATATATATATATATATTTTGTTGTAAAGATACTGTACAGAGGGGTTATAGTTACAGGAGCCAGGTAATGAGTCTATTTCCTATGGAGCATTATTACACCCTCCTTTATTTTTCCCCTACCATCCCTTTCCTCCCCACCTCCCCAACTCCTTCCTCCCTTCTCCCATCCTTCTCCCTCCCTCCCCTCCACCCCCAAAGTTGCAAAGTTCATTTTCAACATAATGTCTTGTACATCTCATTGTTACAATGTGTCACCCTGTATCCTTATTTCAGCATTTTGTTATTTCCTGTCCCCTCTCCAAATTAGAAAAATGTATATACAAGATGCAGGACACTGGAATCAAATACAGTGACAATAGAGGTTATACCATGGGAGAAGAACATACAAAGAAACAAAAAAAATCACATAGTAAATTATAAGTACATTAAAAAGAACAGCAACAAAGATAAAACCTCCTGTGTGTCTATCTTGGGGTTCATTTTTTCAGAGAAAGATCCAAATGTTTTAGCTATCATTTATTAGAAGATCTTACCAATGATAATATCTACCCAGATGTGTCAGAAATAAAACTCTGGCAATCAAGAGTTGGGAGATAATTAATTTGCTTTCTTGAGTAACTATAGGAGCATTTGACCATGACTCCTGGAGACTTCCTGATTATCTTTAATTTACTAATTAATGTGCTTATTAATTCATTATGTACACTCAGACACACACACACACCCACATACACACACACACACACACACACACACACACACACGTGTATTGAGTGGTTTCTATGTATCAGGTGCTCTGTGAGGGCATAAAAAAATGGATGAAACTGGATCTTTGCCCTTGAAAAGCCCCAGACTCCACTGGGGAAAAAATGAACATGTACAAATAATTTTAATTTAATTTTCCAAGTGAACAGTGGTCACAGCACTTCCTCCCTTTTATATTTCTAGCCTAATTTCTCTACTTCTATCCCCTGAATAGTCTGCCTTTTCCAGATGGTTTCTATGTGTGTGTGTGTGTGTGTGTGTGTGTGTGTGTGTGTGTGTGTGTATGTATGTATGTATTCTGTAGGAGAAAAGAGAGATACAGAATTAGCAAATAGAGAAGAACAAAAGAAGACTGTTCTTAAACCAGTTAGGTAAGTTCCATTCATCATTTATATGATAAAGATGGGAGAGAGAAAAGAAAGTAAATCCAGAGGTGCTTTATGAAGGAGGAGTGTTGTGCTGGAGCTCCATGGAATATAGGCTATGAGAGAATTTCTTTTTTTGCCTGATGAAGCTGAACTTTTTCAAATGTAGAATCATTGTGGGCCTGAATCTTGTGGGTCATGGCCATTAGAGGTATGGAACCGGGAGACTCATAAGACTCCAGGGGTAGCCAAGAGCCACTCCAATAGGGGTGTCCAGGAAACATGTTGTAGAAGTGAGACTTCTGAACTAGACACCAAAGATCAGATGGAATCAGTAATGAGAGCACTGTAGTGGCCAGGGGACTTTTCAAAGCAAGCGATGGAGTGGAGCAGGGATTCGGTATGCACAGTCTCAAGTGTCTTGGTTTTATAGAACAGACATAAAATTCTGATGTCAGAATTCAGCACACCAGTATTTACACAGCATTAGGTTGTGTGTGTGTGTGTGTGTGTGTGTGTGTGTGTGTGTGCTATGCCAGTCCTGGGGCTAGAAATCAGGGCCTGGGTGCTATCCCTGAGCTTTCATGGTCAAGGTGAATTGTTTCCCCATTGAGCCACACCTCCACTTCCAACCTTTTGCAGGTTAGCTGGAGATAAAAGTGTCCCAGAGTATCAGCCAGCCCAAGCTGGCTTTGAACAGTGATCCTCAGATCTCAGCTTCCTAAGTAGCTAAAATTATACAATGGCTACAACATTCATTTTTGTCATGTCATTTCTTCCCATGGAAATGATGGTGGTGATGATACTTGAGCTATTATGCTTTTTTTTTTTTTTAACAAAACTGGTACTCTCAGATTAAAGGGATTTCCTTTCCCTTCACCATATCTAGGCCTGTTGATGAGGTAATTCCGAGGAAATACCTTGTCTGGAATAGTCTAGGAGGCCAGGTCCTCCCTCTTTTCATCTTCACAAAATCAATAGAGCGGCACAATATATCTCTGCCACCTGGAACATTACGGCTTGAGTGAATGATGCAAGGATAAGAGGAGTGTTAGACATGACTTACTGCGACTGCCATAGGAGACGTGAGTGGCAGCTGCAGAATTAGCTTCACCTTGTAGCCTTTTAGCTACGAAGCATTTGTCACCATTTTTGGAAATCAAAACTTAACATAGTTTGCTCTTTCGGATGCTGCTTGCTCCAGTCATCCTTCCCTGTCTCTCCTACCCTGAAAAATTCCTAATAAATCTTATTTATCTCAGATGTACCCCCAAATCAATTTCTGTTACTTGCAACTAGGAACCTTAACTGAGCCTGGGACCCCAAACTCCTATTATTCTGTGAGCAGAGAAACTCTCACTCAAAGGCATAGCTCCAGAGAAAAGTCCTCTCTTGCATGGCTCAGATTATCTCCTGGGCTGTGGAGAGTTATACTTTTTGCAAGTTTTTTTTTTCTCTTTCATCCTGCCACATAACCTCTGAGAGCCAACACAGGATAATTGTCATACTTTCTCCAAATATCACAATGGAAAGCACTGGGAGGTTAAGTGACTAGCTCAAGGCATGGTGCCTGCCAGTTCTTACTGCAAGATTAATACCAAAGATCTGGATTAACTGGTGTGTCTGGGCTGAAAGTTCAGCCTCCGGGATATCACATTTGTTTGTGGAGTAAAAGCCACATATAAGCCCTTGCTTATCTGTCTTTAAAAGAATTAATCTCCTTCATTTAGAGTTGGTTAGAATCTTTTCCTGATGTCTTTTTGTCAGAGGTCGGGCTTTACCCAACCTCCTTGGAGCAGCTTTGTTTTTTCTTACAACCCAGAAGGTAGCTCAGGATCTCTTACATCTATCATTAATTCGTTCTTTGTTGGGCAGGGTGATCACTGCGTCCCTGAGGCTCCACAGACCTCAGGATTCAGAAGGGAAGAAAATGAAAAGAAAAACCTAATAAGAGTTCTTTTAGAATGGTTGCTGCTTTGTAAGTGAATGACCCATCCCTGCAGTATCCCACTGTTGTATTTGGGGCCCACTGAGAATTTTCTTCTCTTAAGCAAATATTTATCTGTGTTTATTTCATGCTGTTAGAGGAAATGGTATTAATTGCCAAAAAATTGTGAACTTCAGAAACATTTTCAGAAGAAAATCACTAATCATGCTGCAACTTAAACATAAACATTCATAATATTTTTCAGTTTTATTCTTCACTCACAGATACATACCCATAGTCATATGTAAATATTTGTATGGTATACAGTACTTTAAAATAATTTCCTTAAAATTCGATTTGGCTTGTTTCCTTTCTTTTACTCAAGATGATAGTCTGAAAAATTCAATCATAATTTTCAATGACTAAGTTGTATTTTAGTGATGTGAACTCAGTATAATTAGTTCAGGTATCGCAAACTGTTAAATATTCTTTTTGCAAACTGTTAAATATTTAGATTGTCCTTACATAAATAATATTGCACTCCCTGAAAATATATATTTACTTTAGATAAATTCCTATAAATAGAATTGAGAAGATTTCATTTCCATTTAGATTCCTTGACCTTATTCTGAAGTTTTTAATGGTTTCATAAGGAACTTGAGATGGATCCAGGAAGTCTTCTGTCTAGAGAATGTGCTATACAGAGTTGACTCAACCTTGAAGCCTTACAGAATTATCAGCAACACCCAAGAAGAGAAGCTTTTAGCACTTAACCTAACAATGAACATGTTAGGGAAGGGTAAGTGTAAACAAGATGCAGGGCTCAGTTTTAGAAGTAGGGGACTGCCACAGAGTTCTTGTGAGAAGGTTCTAACAACCCTCGATTCTTGACAACAGTAATCACCCTCTTGATCTATGCCCTGCTGTCCAAAGCAGCCATCCAGATGTGTACTCCAGCATTTGGCTCACTCGCAAAGCTTCTTCCCATTAGCTGCACAGTCTTTGCATATAAATAAACCTCTGAATATTTCAGCCATCTGTTGTATCAAAGGTACTTGGGTTTGAGAAATTGTGAATAGTGCCTGAGTGAATGAACACAGGAAGCTTTAGGCCTCATGAATCCATGGCCATTGGCAATTTTCAATGGCCATAGATTGGTGAGTATCAGGATGCCCAAAACAACAATACATCTAGGTTACTCCTGAAAAAATACTTTAGTCAGTATACTATATCTATACTAATCTATACTGAGCTATCTCAGTATAGATTTCTCCAGAGATAAAGTTTCAAATGCATGGGAGTGATTGATGTGAAAAAGATTTATGGGGGTCCAATACCTATATCTATGAGAAGATCAAAAGAGATCAAGAAGGGCCAGTAAGGGAGAAATCTGACCATGAGGCAGACTTGCTGGTACTCTTTTTAAAATTTTATTTTATTGTAGAGATGCTGTACAGAGGGGTTACAGTTGCATGAGTAAGGCAATGAGTACATTTCTTGTTGAGCATAGTTACCCCTTCCCTTGTTCTCCCACTATCCTTTCCCTTCCCCACCTCCCTGTGGGTACTTGAAATGACAGAGGAGAAAGACTGTGTAGTAGGAGCCTCAGACCACAATCACTGATTGAGAAAATCTCAGCCAGGCCAAACAAAGGTCTTCAAGCAAGAGCTGTTCATTTGGATAAGATGTAATGCCAGACTCAGCGCATCCACCATTCTCAGCTGTTGACTGGTAGCATCTAGATAAAGACTGACCTTGTTCAGGAACCAACTTCTGCTCTGATCACTCTAGCCATACCCTCCTACGTCTTTTTGCTAGCTTACTGTTTACTGACAGACCCCTGAGTATTTTAAGTATCCAGGTTGTTACTTCTCCCCCTATGCTTGTTTGTCTCCTCTCTGTTTTCTAATATTGGCATGACTTGAAATATACCGCTAGACAAGATCTTGCCTCTGAACTTTCCAGCCACACATCTAATTGGATGGCATAGGCATTGAAAATTGGCCAAGTCCAAAGTTAAAACATGATTCAAATCGGTGTATCATACTAATTTGTGGTTGAAACTGTGATTATTTTCCTCTGCATGAGTATCATTTGTTTTAAAGATGTTACTATGGGAGTTTGGCTGACTTCTTCTCTGCCTTGTTTCTCAAGGATAGCAATACATATATAAAGGATGATATATATGCATGTATGATAGACAGATTTGTGGGATCGACCGAGGAATCTGGTTAAAACTGTGATACAACATAGCACTATCTAAGGGGTGCCAATAAAGGATACCTGATTCACTTTCATGCGCTATGCTAATAAATACATGCAATTTTTATTCAGTGAGGAAGACTGAGGAACTAATTTAAAGTACAGGGGTACTAAAGAGTTTAAAGCTTCAAAACTTCAAGAAAGCTACAAAGCCCACCATCCTATCAAAGTCTAACAATCAAAATTAAACCCAAGGACACTGATGGATTAGAATAAATACTATATGTATCACCCCATGTAGTCTTCACAGATGCAGGCACCCCTGCTTTATAGTTGAAGAAAATCAGGCTTCAAGATTTTCTTAAGGGTATCTTCTGGGATGTAGCTAGAGATTCAGGGGACCACTTTGAAACATTTCTAAGTTCCCCACCGAGGATGGATCTATTCATGATGGAATAGCTTTTCTGAGGTGAGCCAAAAATTATTTAGTGCCAAAATGAGAACAAGTGAAAGATGGGGTCTTGGAGCAATTTTATGTTGACAGAGTTCAGATGGAGTAAATGTATAATCCAGTGTCCTTTAGCCTGAACAATCCCACATCAACATACAGCAGACTCTTTTCACAATCCTCTTATACTCTCCTGTGTCTCAGCACTATTCACATGCTTACCTGATTTTCAATATCCAGGCTTCCAGAAGTGCTTTGGTTGGTGATGGTGATGCTATTAGTTTCCTTTAGCTGAGGGAGGCCAGGCTGACTTAGGAGTGAGATGATTCCTGGATGTAGCAGCATGATTTTAGTGAAGTGGTAGAGGCAAATGTCAGATTGAAATGTGGCAGAACAGAATGGGAAGAGTGAACCAGAAGCCAGTGAGAACAGACAATGTCCACTCACGCTTGGATAATGACCTTCATTACTTAAGGACAGCACAGACAATTCACATCTCGTTTTGCTAATGTGAAAAAAATGCCATCATTACATTTAATGTCTTCGAATATCAGAGAGCAGCAGCAGGATGATCTCTTTATGAAGAAATCATAAAACCTGAGTTTTAGGCTCCCCTTAAAATTAAACTAGATTTCTTTTTTTAACTTTTTTTATTGTAAAAATACTGTACAGAGGGGTTACAGTTACATGAGCAAGGTAAGGAGTGCATTTCCTATCAAGCATTGTTATCTCCTCCTTTGTTTTTCCCCTACCCTCCCTTCCC
Source organism: Dipodomys ordii (assembly GCF_000151885.1). NCBI lineage: Eukaryota > Metazoa > Chordata > Mammalia > Rodentia > Heteromyidae > Dipodomys > Dipodomys ordii. The sequence goes on from NW_012267301.1 coordinate 7,430,505, forward strand.
TCCCACCTCCACAAGTACACTTCCCACCCTACCTAACTTGTAAAGTTCATTTTTCAACATAGTGTCTTGTGTATTTCATTGCTACAATGGGTCAACCTGTATCCTATATAAGCATTTTGTTTTTTCACTTCCTCTCTGCAAATTAGAAAAGTGTACATACAAGATGTAGGGCACCAACATCAAATACAGTGCAAACAGGGATTATACCATAGGGGAGGAATATACAAAGAAACAAAAAAATCACATGGTACATTATAAATAAGTTAGAAACAATAGCAAGCAAGAAAAAAAACAGTTGATCCCTATCTTGGGTTAATTTCGCTTAATATCATCTTATCTGGTCATTTGTACATAGCTTTTGACCGTTTCTACTTGTCCTACACATGTACTAGTTATTGCAAATAAGGGAAACCATGGGACCTGTGTTTCTTTGGGAATTGGATTTCTGTGTTTGAGAAAATTATTTCTCCTTTTCTCAACCCTTTATCTATTCCCTGATGATCTTTTTTTTTAAGTGTTGTACAGAGGGGTTACAGTTACATGAGTAGGGTAATGAGTACATTTCATAGCAAGCATTGTTATCTCCTTCTTTGTTTTCCCCCTACCATCCTTTCCCTCCCCCCATGATGATCTTTTAGCTTTAGCCTTTTTTGATATAATTGTCTCCTCAAGTAATTTATTATTATTCTTTTTTTTGGCAATATACATGTTAACATGACCCACCCTTATTTGGGCAGGAATTAAAAATGTATATTTTCTTTAATTTTTAAAAAGTTATCTTTAAGTTGTAGTACAAAGAGGTTTCCAATCAATATGCTGACTTATGAGTAGAATACATTGTTACCCATCCCATCTTTGTCCCCCATCGCTCCCAACCTCACTTTTCCCATTGAGTTACCTGGCTCCATTTCCACATATGTACATTGAATATTATGACTGTATTGGCTCAAGGCAATTAATTCAATTTTCTCAAGATCTACCCTTCTTTATTTGGTACATGATATATACTCATTTGTCACAAACATTTTAAACAAGGATATATATTTTTTAACTAGTTTTTCAAAACTTATTCACCATCTCCTTTCTATAATGACCCCTTTTGTTTGTTGGCTACGATCTGCCAACTTCCATTAACTTGAATGCATATATCTGTAAGGGTTTGTCCACAGGATTCTTACACTTAACCCACCACTAGCTAATAATGACATCAATGCTCACACTGAAAATAGTTTACTTGTATCATACCTATATTTTTTTCAGAGATAAAGTTGTTCAATATGTGGAAAATATTTCCAAGAAGGCTTCTTTCCCACATTGTGTATACTTTGTGTCTATTTCTTCATACTTTCATTTATTTTTCATGCATTTGTTATTGTTATTGCAAACGTGATATACAAAAGTGATATACGGTTATACAACTTAGATAAAGAGTACATTTCTTTTTGAAGAATGTCACTCTTTCTCACTCTCTCCCAATTTTTCCCTCCTATCCCCACCCACAGTTGTACAGTTCATTTTCAATGTAGTGTCTAGTGAGTACCACTAGACACTGCATTTGTTCACCCTTCTTCCCTACATTTATGTGCCCTTTTATCCTCCCAAAGACAGATAAGCAAGCAAATCAGACAAAATGTAAACAAAAACAGCAATAAATAAAATACTTCTTGCTTATCTTTAAGTAGTTATATAAAGTAATTACCATTTAATGAAGCAGTTTTTGAATATAAGGTGGACAGCTATTTGAAAACTTGACTGAGATTTTATTTATTCGTTTAAAAGTAAAAGGAATTTAAAAATGCATAACATGAAACACAGTTTAGTAGGGCATGTCTTTAGAAGAGCCAACCTAATTTGCACTTTGTGGGGCGGGGGTAGGATCTTCTGCTAGTTACCAGATATTGGTAGGTCCCATTTCCCTTTCTTTTAAAATAAGAGACCCTAAGACCTATGAAGGATAGATGAGATGTGCTTGGAAAGCACAGTTTGGGAAACTAAGAGTTCAAAAATTTATCATTGTGGTGAACAAGCAACTCACCAACTTTTAAAAGGGTTTAAAAATGTTATGACATGGTACCTAGCCTGAAGGAATTTACACTCAAGTGAAGTAATCTGACACATATTCTGAGTAAAAACGACTTTATAAGGGCTATTTAGAAGTATAAATTCCAAGGGCTATGGGTCTCAAAAGAGGGAAGGAATACGTCCAACTTAGGATGTTAGAAAAGGCCTCATCATGAACGTCATATTGTTTTTACCCCCTGAGTTCTGGAGAATTAAGCTCTTGTCCATGCTAGTTAAGCATGGAGTTACCCATGCTTATGCCCATGAATATGATATTTTGAGAAAGATAATTTTGTGGATTGAGGCAGAGGTTAAGGGGTAAGACATGAGAGAAAAGGAAAAAGAAGGAAATTCCAGGCAGAGAGGACAGCTGAAGATGCATGTTGGAGCTGTGTGTGTGTGTGTGTCCAGGAGTGTGTGAGCTGTTTATGTAGTTTCAGATACAAGGAGAAATGTGAGCAGCTGCATTTTAAATAGACTAAGCTATTGGAACTTGTGTAAATACAAAGAAAGTTTTGAAAAGAAAAGAACACCAAGGGGCAAAATCAGTTTTTGTTTGTTTGTGATGGTGTCTGAGCACTGTCCCTAAGCTCCTTTTGCTCAAAGCTAGGGCTTTACCACTTGAGCACAGTGCTACTTCTGGGTTTTTCTAAGTAGTTATTTGTTGTAAGAGTCTTAGGGGGCTGGGAAGATGGCTCAGTGGTAGAGCGCTTGCCTTGCATGCCTCTGAGGCCCTGGGTTCGATTCCTCAGCACCACATAAGCAAAAAGAAAAAAAGCCGGAAGTGGCGCTGTGGCTCAAGTGGTAGAGTGCTAGCCTTGAGCTGAAGAGCTGAGAGACAGCACCTCGGCCCAGAGTTCAAGCCCCACGACTGGACACCCCCCCCAAAAAAAAAGTCTTAGGGAATTTTCTGCCTGGCCTGGCTTTGAACTGCAATCCTTAGATTTCAGCCTCCTGAGTAGCTAGGATTCTAGGCCTAAGCCACCAGCACCAGGTTCAAAATCAGTTTTTAAATAGGTATTAACAAGATGATTCATCAACCTAATCTAAAATTTTGATTTCTTAGGTATGTGGACATTAACAGTATTTATTTTAACCAATACCTTTTAGGAAATTTAGAAGGAAAAAAAAGCATAAGGTAGCATACACTTACCATTTGAAAAAAATTAAACCTCTTTCAGTATGACCATCTATATAAAATTGATGTAAAGTTTCCTGGCATAGCACATTTTGATGTCACTGATATAATAGACAAATATTTTATGGAAATATATTAAAATTTTAGAAAACGAAATGTATGTATTTCATTAGTGAGACAAAGTTAATGGCAGAGAACAGAGTCTGAGAAATAATTCAGAAGATGAAATGCATCAATTAATTCTCTTCCCAATTATTTCATCTTCCCAGTGTGCTGATCATCTTACAGCTGGTTGCCTGGTAACTGAGTGATTATTGGGACGATCATGGCCCATCAACATTAAGGGCAGAGATGATGTTCACATGATGCCTGTTGTCTTTCAGGCTGACTAGGCAATGGTTGGCCACACTCAGGTTCGAGGTGAAGGCTCAGCTGGAACAGCAAAGGAATACTGGACTCAACGTGACAATTTCACTACAGAAAGCCTCAGTTCATTCAAATTTACAATGGATATAACCTCACTACTCATCCCTCAAAATTGCTATGAATCTTACGTGAGGTCATGCATGTCAAATATGCAAATGGGAGATATAATTTTTCATTCTTGTATGATCTTAGTTGTACAAAGCAGTTTCACTATTCAGCAAAGCAGTGTGTCTTGGTGAATGCTATCCCTTTCAACACTCTCACCCACCCTTCCCATCCTCCCTTCCCTCACTTTCTTAATATTTGAAGATATGTATTAATTTTTGCCATTTAACAAAGGTTATGTATACAATGCATCTTGATGTGTGTCACCCCCATTCAACCTATCCCTTTCCTTATTTTCTTTAATTTTGTGATATGTATAGTAAATTGTATTCTTCCTCCCTTCCCTCTTCATTCTTCTACTCCTTTGGCCCTTGTTCCCCACTCCCTTTTTGCAGGTAGCCCATTTCCTGGTACTTATTTTTATTGAGCTTTGGCTTAGTCTTTCTAAAGAATTATAGTATCTGAGTTCTCTATAGAGGATGTTATACTTCAGTTAACTCATTTGTAACTGTTTGCATATCACCCAGTGTGTTTACTTACAAATTTGGAGGTACAGTCTAGTTACCACAAATGAAGGAAACCATACAACCTTTGCTTCTCTGGATTTTTATTACTATTGCCACTGAAGTGGACAAGGACTTGCCATTGTTGGAAAAATTTCCTTCTAGAAGGTGAAACAGAAGCTAATGATGATGCATTGTGAAACATGTTGGATTTTTTTTAGTGAAAATGAAGAAAAATTGGTCAATTATACCAAATAGCATTTATTGCAAGATGTCAGTGGTCTGCGTATCCAATGAGTGGCTGGCGACTATGTAGTGAAGACAAGAAAGTAGGACAGCAATAGCATCACTATGGATCACCTCCAAGTGACTGGGATCATCTTTTTCGAGCTCTCTTTGTCTCATTGTTTTAGAGATTCATATTTTAAGCTTTGCATCATGGCTAACAGAAAGGACTCTCTTGTATCTGGGATATCCACAAGAGGTAAATTGCAACAGTATCAGAAATAACAAATGGGTACTACATAGCCTGAACACTATAAATACAATTTCCCCAAGCCACCAAAAAAAAAAAACAACAAAAAGTCCTTTATGTCAATCATCCAAATTCTGTGAATAAAACACTGAACTAGCCAATTCTATGCCATGGATTTGACTATATAGAAAGCTTAGAAATTAGTACTGTAATATTTAATTAGCCTCAATTATACACTGGGGTTTGTGCTAAATTCATAAAGCAGATTTCACAATAAACATAAGCATATGAGATACCATACTGAATAGCAACTAATGGGTAAATTGTGAATTTCTTGAATTGGGGTTCCGTTTTCTCTTTTATATTTTTATGGATATTTGTAGCTTTCACTTTATTTCTAACATAATCCTTACAATAAGTGTTTATTATGGTCACTGAATTAATAGGAGTCGAGATTCATAGAAACACAGCTATAACCAAATTACGGGATAAGTGCAGTGAGAAGTTCACTGTAATGGGACAAACACTGAAGCAGTCCTTGGACTGACATGAGATGCTACAGAAACAAGAGCCTTTTAGACTTGTGCCTGGATTCAACTCTCCCAGATCGGTCATCATTCTCCCTCCACCAGCTTTGTATCTGATTGCCTGATGACCTGGGTTCTATAAGATTGAACCCAGGGCCTCATGCAGGTGAGGTAAATACCCTAGCCTTTGAACAATGGATGCAGCCCTTTTTAGTTTGTTTGGATTTGAGATGGCCTCTCAGTAACTTTTTGACTTGGTTAGCTTTGAGTTTACAATCCTTTGGCCTCTCCCTCCCAAGTAGTTGGGATTATAGCTGGACCCCTGCTCTTGCTTGGTCCTTGCCCACTTCAGACAAACCTTCTTCTTAGGATGGCCAGCTTGTCACTAGCATCTTCAACCTTGTTTTCCCTCACTGTATCTCTAAACCAAAGATAGTATAATTAAAAGAAAATCTTACTACAATTACCATTCAAAAACATATGCCTTCACTTAATATAATTTTTTCCAAGTTTTTCCATTTCCTAACAAATGGGGCAATGTCATTCTTTCTGATGGAGGCATAGAATTCCATT